>NC_135333.1:175280664-175609909 GCF_023851605.1 Tamandua tetradactyla | reverse complement strand
AGAGGCACCCATGCTCATGGAATGTACTTAAGATCACTGGTATCACACATAGAAAACTCTGACTAAAATTAAAGACAGTCTGAGCTGCAGTCTTGGCTCTTCTTTATGTGAAGCTCTGTTATATATCACCACTCACTTGTTTTAGTTCTACACAATTGCCCAACATCAATGGTCCCCAGCTTGCCTGTCTGTGGGTGCCCAGCTGGGCAGCTTCAACACCATGCTGAGCGGGCCTCATGGCCTCAAAGGTTCTGAATCACTTGTGCTGGAGGTGGCCTGGCCAGGAAGCTTTAAAATCCCCCCGAGGCCAATGCTGAGAACCGCTGCTATAAACAGAGAGAAATTAGCTATCTTAGCCCTTAACTGGTGGTGCTGGTCCCTGCCAGCACCAGGTGTTCCAATATGTGGCTGATTGACTCAGCCTAGCCACTCTCTTCAGAGAAGCAAATGGGTATATGCTTTTGCTTGACTGAGATTTTCCCAAAGCAATAGAACTCTCTATTAAGATAGTACTATGCATTTAAAACTAAGCCATTTTCTCTCAACATTTAAACTACGAATATTTCAATGGATGCATTCATCCTTTATTCAAAAATGCCTTTTTCTGTCTAGGCACTGGTCCCCCAAGCAGGGACTGGAGATGCATCCCTTCCTGCAGGAGAGATAAGTAATTAATATGGGAGCAAAAATAAATAAATAACTGAGCAAAAATAAACACCTGCTGTGGTAGATGTAATGATGCACCCCAATAGAAGCACACTGTCCATCTTAGCTCACAGTCCCAGGGGAAGGATCTCTCAGTGATAGGGCCTCTTGGAGGCATCATTTTAAATTAAGGTGCAGCCCAACTGAGTGAACCGGGTCTTAATCTGGAATACTGGGGGTTTTCACAAGCAGAAGAAATTCAGGCAGAGAGCGACAAGACACGGGATGAGCCAGGAGAGAAAGGAGCAGACATCGTCATGTGCTGTGAGACAGGGATGCAAGCCGAGGGGCTCAGGTCCACCCACAGCCGGCCCGAGATGCGCGGCCTCTGAGGGGAAGCCTCACCTCGCGGATGCCTTGGCCTGGATTCTCACCGGCCTCCATGCTGGGAGTCAGTGGGTTCCCGCTGCCCTGCCGGCCTGTGGGCCTCACCGTGGCACCCTGGAGCCCTGGACGTGCTGGGAGTGGCAGTGACTTGAGCCGGGGTGGGGGCGGCAGGGCGATCCAGGAGCCGCTTGGTCAGGGTTTATGTGTAAAGTTGTCCAACACGACCTGCTGATAGAGCGAATGCAGGGTGTGACAGGAAGAGGAAATAAGGGTGTCTTGGGTTTTGATCCAAGCACCTGGTGCCGTCTACTAAGATGCAAGTGAACTGCAGCTCCTGGAATGGTGTGGGAAGGGCTGGGCCCTTGCCAAGCTCCTCTTTGACCCCCGAAAGCCTGAGGTCCCTGGAGGGATTAGAGGGTGGGAAGGCACCTCATGGTTACTGGGAGGTGAGGTGCATAACAGGGGGTGCCACGACCAAGCCAACCAGAGGCATCGTCGGTGGAACCAAAGATATCTTACATAATAAGTGAACTTTGTTCTTATTGGACATGCATCAGCAAGGGTTCCCTAGGGAAACAGGATCGGCAGGAGAGATCTGCAAATATAAATTTAGAGAAATGTCTCGCAACCATGGGAATGTAAGAGCCCCAGGTCTGAGGGCAGGCCATGAGCTGCCAGTTCCAGTGAAGGTCTTCAGCGAACTCTCAGGAGAGGCTGGCTGGCCAAAGCAGGAAGAGTGACCATCTCTTCTGAATCCTCCTTAAAAGCCTTCCAGTGATTAGATTAAGCATCACTCATTGCAGAAGACACTCCCCTTAGCTGATCACAAATGCTGTGGATGCAGCCAACGTGGTCAAAATTTAAGTCCATGAAATGTCCTCACTGCAACAGACAGGCCAGCGTTTGCCTGACCAGCTGACCGGGCACCACCACCTGGACAAGTTGCCACCTGAGCCTGACGTCACAGGAGGGGACCAGTCTGTGTTAGGTCCTTTTTAGGTAGGCCACTGTCTGGATGAGTCCTCAGCTGTGGCCGAGGCAGAGCACTCACTGGGGAGACTCCTGTTGCCCCAGCAGCTGTCCCTGCCCTGCCAGGGGCCCCGGGAGGCCAGGAAGGGACGAGAGGCAGCGGCACTGCCTCCAGGTGAAAAATGCTCATGGTCTTCACACGCACACGTACACACGCACACACGCATGCACACGTGAGCACGAGCATACACACACATGCATAATTGCACACACACATGCACACATGTGCACACAATGTGCATAGGCCTCTTGCATGGAAAGAGAACATGAGGTGAGTGTGATATGGACTCTCCTGGTGAGCAGACCCGAGCAGGAGCCCGTGGGTGGGTGTGCAAGGGTGACTGCAGCTTCCCTTGAGGTGCTTCAGCCCTGCCTGAGCCCAGAGCCCGGGTGGGGGGCCACATACCCCAAGTGGCATTTCATCCGACCTGCAGACCCACGGGCGTGGGGAGCAGGGAGGAGCTAATAACCCAAAGGAAACTTACAAAGGAACAGGACATCCTTCATTTTGTCACCAGGGACTTGGTGAAGACATATTTTAGGGCAGTTCAATTGGTCTCTGAAACTAAAATGGGGTGTTAACTGCTACAACCACATTTTATTACGTCAGTGTAACTCAGGACTTTATCAGCAGCTACAGCCACCAGAGAATCTGTTGAGAAACATCCTATGAATGCCACAGCCACAAATTCTTTAGGCCTCTAAGGGGAGGAATGAGACAACCCCATCTTGTGAAAAAGATGCCATCATGAGATGGCATCTGTGTACAAGGAGAAATTTGAAAATGGTTTTAGGAGACACAGTTAGAAACAGAAATGGACACCAGGTGTTAGTGGCCATTTATACTTGGAAGATCATGAGGAGGCAGAGGTTAGCTGAGCCTTTACCCAGAACCACAAAACATAGCCCTGTGCCAAGAACCAGTAAACAACACAGAAAACGGTTATCCAGATAAATAAAGGGATCAGATATCCATTATTTTCCAGAAAAACTTGTTGAAGAGGCTATCCTTTCTACTACCGAATTACTTTGGCACCTCTGTCAAAAGTGAAACCTGTGGGTCTACTTTTGGAGTCTCTATTTTGTTCACTTGATTTATGCAAAGTTTTCTTATAACAAACTTGATCAACACAGATTTATAGCACCTGCCATCCAGGTACTAGAAATCCTACAACTTGTGCTTCTTTTTAAAAATTGTATTTGCTATTCTCAGTACTCTACATCTTCACAGCATTTTTTAAAATCAGCTTGTCAGTTATTACAAAAAATGTCTGCTGGTAGTTTCAATGGATTTCATTAAATCTATGAATCAGGTGGGCCACGGTGGCACAGTGGCAGAGTTCTCACCTGCCATGCCAGAGGCCCGGTTTTGATTCCCAGTGCCTGTCCATGTGGAAAAAAAAAAAAAAAAAAAAAAAAAAAAAAATATATATATGAGAATCAATTTGGGAATTGATACTGTAATGGGATTGAGTTTCCTAATCTGCAAACATAGTATATTTATCCATTTGCTTAGGTCTCCTATAATTTCTTTCAGTGACTTTCTATAGTTTTCAGGTAGGGGTCTTACATGTGCTTTTTAAAACATACTTTGTGTTTTGGGATGCTACTGTAAGTGGTATTTTTAAAATTTAATTTTCCAATTGTTCATTGCTTTTACATGTAAATACAACTGATTTTTATATAACCTGTGACTTTGTTCTAGTTCTAGCAATTATTTTCACAAATTCCTTATGGGATCATGTCATCTGAGAATAAAGACAGTTTTACTTTTCCTTTCCAATTTGTATGGCTTTTATTTCTTTTTCTTCCAACATTGCACTCTACAGTTATGATTAGAGATAGTGTGAGTGAATATCTTTGTTTTTTCCCATCTTAGGGGGAAAACATTGTCTTTTATCATTAAGAATAAAATGAACTGCTTGTTTTCTGTATCAGATTTTAGCACATGTTCTTTTATTCCTAGTTTGGAAAGATTCCATTTTTCTTTTTTCTCTTCTTTGGTTTTAAGTGAAACACTTTTGAATTTTGTCAAATTATTTTCATGTGTCTATTGATGTGATCATATGGCATTTTCTCCTTTTTATATTAATAAGAATTACATTGATTTAGTTATGAAAATTGAACCAATCGTGCTTTTCTGGAATAAACTCCACTTTGGCAAAGAGATGTCATTTTATGCATGGTCAAATCTGATTTACAATACTCTAGTGAGGACCTCTGCTGCTCTGTTTGTGAGGATGGTGGTGCATGATTCTGTTTACTCGTAATGTCTCTGTTGGGTTGAAGGGCAGGTGGGTACTACTGGCCTCACAACGAGTTGGGAAGGGCTTTATGTTGGTTTGAAACTGTTGTTGCCCCAGAAAGGTCATGTTCTTCTAACCCTGATCCGATATTGTAAGGTGGGACCCCTTGATTAGGTTGTTTCCATGGAGATGCGGCACGCCCAGCTGTGGGTGTGGCCTTTTGGTCAGATGGAGATGGGACTCCACCCATTCCGGGTGGGTCTTCATTAGTTTACTGGAGTCCTTTAAAAGGGGAGGCATTCTGGAGAAAGCTGAGATGCAGACACTGGAGATGCAGAGGAAACTGCCAGAAGGACCCACAGTACCTGCGAGAGCCGTTTGAAGCCAGAAGCTGGGAGAGGAGCCAGCAGATGTTGTTGTTCCTTCCCGTGAGACACTAAGCAAGCTGGAGTTCTGCCCAGAGGAGCTAAGTGTGGGCCCACAGATGCCCGGAGAGGAGCCAGTGGACTCAGAGGCACAAAGCAGTCAACCGGAAGCAGCAACCTGGACCCCAGCCTTCCCAGGGGACAGACCCCAGATGCCTGGAGAGGAGCCAGTGGACTCGGAGGCACAGAGCAGTCAACTGGAAGCAGCAACCCAGACCCCAGCCTTCCCAGGGGACAGACCCCAGATGCCTGGAGAGGAGCCAGTGGACTCGGAGGCACAGAGCAGTCAACTGGAAGCAGGGACCCGGACCCCAGCCTTCCCAGGGGACAGACCCCAGATGCCTGGAGAGGAGCCAGTGGACTCGGAGGCACAGAACAGTCAACTGGAAGCAGCAACCTGGACCCCAGCCTTCCCAGGGGACAGACCACAGACGCCCGGAGAGGAGCCAGTGGACTCAGAGGCACAGAGCAGTCAACTGGAAGCAGCAACCCAGACCCCAGCCTTCCCAGGGGACAGACCCCTGGACGCCAGCAGGCCTTTCTTCAGGGCCAGTGTTTTCTCTGGATGCCTCAGTTTGGACGTTTTTAAGGCCTTGGAACTTGGAACTCCATAAATTGTCTTTGTGAAAGGCATTCCTTTTTCTGGTAAATCGCATTCCAGCAGCTTTAGCAAAACAAAGCAGGTTTCATCACTGTTTCCTGAAGGACTTTACATAGTCACAGTGGTGTTACTTTTTTCTTTAGAGCCTGAACTCACCATCCAACCATCTGGGCCTGGTGTTTTATTTTGGGGAAGTTTATAAATTATGAAATATATTTCTTTAATAGGCATATGGTTATGCAAATGTTTATTTCTTCCTTTTGCCAATTTTTTTAATCTGGCCTTTCCAGGAATTTTATATTTCACCCAAGTGATCAAATTTTGGGGCAAAATACTTATTTATTAGACTTCAATGTATATAGAATCTGCGACTATGTCTTCCCTTCCATGCCTAATTTTGATAATTTCTGTTTCCTTTGACTTGAGCCATCTAGTGAGAGGTTTATCCTTTTTATTGAGCTTTGAAAAAAGACATCGTTTTGTTCAATTATTTATTCTGTTTATTTTCTATTTAATTCATTATTGCATCCATCACTTCCTTCTTTCTACTTATTTTGGGTTTAATGAATTTTTCTAGCTTTTTAAAATAGATTGTTCAAAATAATTAGATCATTAATTTTAAACCCTTCTTTTCTACTATCAGCACTTGAAGCTATACATTTACCTCTAAACATTGTTTTAACTGCACCCTACAAATTTTTCCATGTTATGTTTTCATTTTCATTCATTCCAAAATATTTTCTTGTTTCTTAGGTGATTTATTCATTGAAGGATGGATTATGTAGATGTGTACAGTTTAATTTCCAAATATTTAAGCATTTTTTCCAGGTGTATTTTTGGTATTTTTTTCTAATTTAATTTCATTGTGATTAAACAATACACATTATATGATTATGATCATTTTACATGTTTTGGGACTTACTGTATGGCTCAGCATGCACTTTTTGGGACTTACTGTATGGCTCAAATTGATTTATTTTGATGAATATTCCTTGCATATCAGAAAGAATTTGTGTTCTCTCTTTGTTGGATGCAGTTTTACAGGCTCCATTGCTGCACTGTGCATCGAGGGAGCACAGGGTCAGCACAGAGGTTTTCAGCAAATGACTGCTGTATTACCTGACACCCGGGGTTCAGAAGAGTGGGGGAACCATCATGGCCAGTGTCCCGGGAAAGCCGGACTGCTTGGTCAGAGTCGGTAGACTGCGAGGCCCCAGGAAGCCTTCACATCAGAGGTGAGAGGCAGCTGTGCTGCCTGGGCACTTACCCAGGCTGGGCCCCCCACTGCTTCCTGCCGGTGCTGTGGTTCCTGGTCTCCAGGTTGAAGGTCTAAGAGCCTTTTCATCACACCTCCAACCTCCAGGTCGTGGAAAGGAAACATGGAGCAGGGTCTGGGCAGTGGCTGCAGAGTGGTGTCCGTCCACCCACTCTTGACCACCCCCTCCACATCCTCATCCCACCCCCCAGCCTGGGGCCCTCAGCAGGTGAAGGGTGCACATGGGTCAGGGGAAGTTCAAGGCCATGTGAGGATCGCACTGTGCATTGGCTCGGGAGCCTAAGGACTGGCTACACCCAGGAGGGGCTTGTGTCACGAGCTCAACAACACATGGGGCCATCTGTGCCCTCTCACAGTGAGTGCGGGGAGGAGCTGCTCAAAGAGGCAAATCTAGAACCTAAGCTTTGCCAAAGATGATCATTTGGAAACTTGACTGAGTTGTTGGCCCCCTTCCTTGCTTCAGAAGTTGTTGTGTCCTGCACTTGTCCAAGTCGTGGAGAAGGCTGTGCAGCCGGTGGGTCATCCAGGCTGTGGAGAAGGTTGTGCAGTGTCAGCTCTGTCCAGGGCATAGATGAAGGGCTTCTGGTGTTTGTTCAAACACAAGGCAGGGGAGAATGCATACACAGGCAGGGGAGAGTGCACTCACAGCCAGGGAGAGTACACCCACAGCCAGGGGAGAGTGTACCCACAGGCAGGGAGAGTGTACCCACAGGCAGGGGAGAGTGCATACACAGGCAGGGGAGAGTGCACCCACAGGCAGGGGAGAGTGCATGCACAGGCAGGGGAGAGTGCACCCACAGGCAGGGGAGAGTGTACCCACAGGCAGGGAGAGTGCACCCACATCCAGGGGAGAGTGTACCCACAGGCAGGAAGAGTGTACCCACAGGCAGGGGAGAGTGCATACACAGGCAGGGGAGAGTGCACCCACAGGCAGGGGAGAGTGCATGCACAGGCAGGGGAGAGTGCTCCCACAGGCAGGGGAGAGTGCACCCACAGGCAGGGGAGAGTGCACCCACAGCCAGGGGAGAGTGCACTCACAGGCAGGAAGAGTGTACCCACAGGCAGGAAGAGTGCTCCCACAGACAGAAAGAGTGCTCCTACAGGCAGGGGAGAGTGCACCCACAGCCGGGGAGAGTGCACTCACAGGCGGGAAGAGTGCTCCCACAGGCAGGGGGAGTGCACCCACTCACCTCCAGTGTGCATCTCAGGCTCTGCTTACTGGACTGTGACCCCATGTCCCTGGACTTCTGGGCCTGGTGTCACCCTACCCTCCACCTGCAGCCTTAACCTCCCAACCTCCTAGGAATCATGTGTAGGGTCGAATGGGTTTAAAAGCGGATGATCCCCTGAAAATGGTGCAAGGATGCCCCAAGTGCTGTGTCCTTGGTACCCTTTCCGGGCCAGTCCCTTCTGTGTGTCTGGGTGACTGTGACACAAAGCCAGGCTTCCCCCACTGCCCTGTCCCCTCCCTTCCAGGGAGTGGCTGAGTTTAGCCTCCAGAGGACAAGTAAGGTGGCCAGAGTGGTCATAGTCGAGGTGTGGGGCTCCTTCTTCAGGCAGCCACTAAAGTCCCCACCATGCTGGCTGCCCGTGGGTAAGAAGGACATGGCAGGTCCATTCCATTCCATGAGCCCTGGCCTCACTGAGTGAGGTGTGCAGTGAGATGGCATCCTCAGCCAGAGGAGATATCATCTGGGCGCCCAGAGGGGTGGCGAAGGTACTCTCCCAATGCCTTCCATGTAACTGCACCTGCCCGACAAACTGGAAAGGCAGGCCATGGCGTGAACAGGGCCCACAGTGACCATGGAGGAGGACACACGTGGGGTGCTGGGAGGGGCCCATGGAGCCCACCTGCCATGGCAGCCGGGTGCAGGCCTCTGGGAATAGCTCCTCAATGCCCTTTGTCAGCTCTGCTTGTCGTGGCATCTTTTAGGTTGGTAAATGGCAGGTTAGGCCTCTTTTAACGAAAGAGGTACTCGGTGTTCCCAGATCCATCATTTCGTGGTGATATAATTTTCATGTCCAGTTCAGTGGTGAATGCACCCAGTGGCAGAAGCCACCCAATAGGCAATTCAGACATTTCATGGACGTCACCACAGGTATGTTCATTATTCTCGCCCTGTGTCCCTCTCCCGGGAAGATCTGCAGCTTCGCAGGTGTGAAAAGCAGCTCATATGCATCCTTGATCAGTGACGTTCATCACTGTGAATGACATAGATGTGCCCTTCCGTGTGTCAAAAGTCCTTGCCCACGTGGGGGAACCTTTGACTCACGTGTCACATTCCCTCCATGAACTGACTAGCTGCTAAGCTGCTAGTGACAGCCCACGGCTCAGGGAACAGGTACATAGGGCTGCTTCGGTGTTCTGGAGTTAAGTGGGCTGCTTGCAGTTCAGCCCAGTGGACACCCTTTTCAGTGCCAGAGATGGTATATATTCCACGCAAGGAAGGGGAGATGTGGGTGCTGCTCAGCGGATGCCAGATGGCTTCACTTTGGTCACCCATCAGTGAACCAGGCTGGGTCTCCAAGAGTTGAAGGCTGGAAAGGAAGGCCCTCACCTGGTGTTGCAGTACCATTGTTGAGAGGCACCTCCACCTACTCCTGGGGTCCAGACAAGCCATCCTGAATACACCATTTCCATTTGAAGAGCCTCTGTTGCTGGTACTGCGTGGGGGAGTGATCAGATTACCCAGCGCCCAGGGCAGGATGGGGCTTTCTGGCCTCAGGAGGACCTTAGCGCTCTCAGTGATTCTCTACCAGGACCCAGTAGCACACTAGAAATTGCCTCTTGAAGGGGGAGTAGTGCTGTGCTGCATCTGGACACTTCCTGGCTCAAAAGTCCAGGAGTATGTGAGAATTCTACCACTGAACTACCCGTGCGCGCTGATGTTCTGGTCTTAATTGCTGATTTCAAGTTCACTCACCTTTCATTTTGAAAAGGTCCAATCTGCTGTCAAGCCCACCCTGCGATTTTATTTCCTTTTGGATGTCATATTTCTAAGTTCTCAATATTTACTTTAGTTTTTTTAAATATCTTTTCTTTCATTCATTTTCATGCTTTTCTCTAAATACCTAACATTTTTATCTTTATAATAGCTATTTTAAAGAAGGCATCTGCTAATTTCATATTTTTTAATAGGCTGGTTTTTACTGATGTATTTGACCTGCTCAACATTTTTAAAAAGCTTTGTGAGAGGCTAGAATATGCATAATAGAGAGCTGGATTAACCCTATCACTAAAGGCGGGACCCTTTTGGGGTCTCTGTTGAATGCCTTGAGTGCTCAACCATGTCTCTCTACTCTGCTGGTCGAAACTCAGACTCTGCTTTCCAGTATTTGTTCTCTCCCTAGTAGCACTTTGTCTGGTATTGCAGTCTCCTAATGCTGCCAGTATGCAGTATGCCACAAATGGGTTGGCTTTTTTTTGGGGGGGGGGGTGTATGGTCTAGGAATCGAACCCAGGTCTCCCTCATGGAAGGCGGGCATTCTAACCACTGAACTACCCATTGGGTTGGCTTTTATTACAGGGATTTATTGAGTTACAAGTTTACAGTTCTAAAGCCAAAAAATGTTCAAACTAAGGCATCCAGAGAAAGATACCTTGACTCAAGATAGGCCAATACATCCAGAACCCCTCTGTCAGCTGGGAAGGCACGTGGCTGGTGTCTGCTGGTCCTTTGGCCTCTGGTTTCAGACAGCTTCCCTGGGGGCGTTTTCCTTCTGCATCTTCAAATGTCTCTGCATTGGCTCTGAGCTTTTTCCAACATGCGTTCCTCTTCAAGGACTCTAGTAAATGGATTAAGATTGAACTTGAATGGGTGGAGACACATCTCCATGGAAACCACCTAATCAAAAAGTACCACCCACAATTTCACATCTCCATGGAATTAACTTAATCAGAAAGATCCCACCGTACAATATTAAATCAGGATTAAAGAACATGGCTTTTCTGGGATACATGATAGTTTCAAACCAGTTCATTCGGTTTTGTGGCATGTCACCCTAAACATGAGCAGCTTAATATCCAGCCAAAGACTCAAGGTAATGCAAAGTCAGATTCCTGGATCTCTTTTCTGCATAACGGTCTCTTCTCTGGTACACTGCCCCACAAGTAACAAGAATCTCATCTTCCCCATTCTGCAACATGTCTCAACTCAGGAAGACTCTTCGCTTTGATAGGGTTCTCCCTTCTTGCTCTGTAGATGGTGAAGTGTCTCCAGTTAGGAATACAGAATGATTTTAGGACTTAATTCATTTGTCTTCCTTCTCTTCCTTCCCAGTCTTACACTACCTGTTTTCCAAAGTCTGAAAACAGTTGTTTCCTATATTTTGTCTAATTTTTAAATCATTTATGGTGGGAGCACAAGTACAGTACTTGTTACTCTATTTGTGATCAGAAGAGAAATTGACACATCACCTGATTTCACTTCATTTTAAGATCTTTTTATTGTAAAACAAAAGTATAGAAAAACATGCAAAAAATGTAGCTCATAAAGATAAAAAACAAAAACAAACAAAAAGAAAATGTAGCTTGGTGAATCATTATAAGGTTAAATATCCTGCTGGCCAAGAAACAGAGCTTTTCTGGCCACCCCCGAAGCCCTTCTGTGTGTCTTTCTCCAATCACAGCCCCTCACCCGTATCCAATATCGTGACTTTTATAACATTCACTTCGTTGTGTGTTTTACAGTTTTATCATGCAAGCGGGCATCCTTGGACGCTTTTGTTTAGGCTCGCTCATTTTTATTAACTTGAATTGTTTTTAAAGTCTCTTTCAATATTCAGGAGTCGCTTCCATCCCTTTCTTTTCCTCATAATTTATCAGTTGAAGAACTGCCCTACCTCTTGAGAAACTCACAATATGAATTCTGCTGATTCCGCATCATGGTGCAGTCCAATATCATCTTCTGTTTTCTACATTTCCTGAAAATTGCAGGATCCAAAAGTTTTTGGCAAGACTATAATCACTGTTTCTTCATCTGAAGGTACCTAATAAACATGTTTTCATGCTATTTTGATAGCAGCCATTGGTGCTCAATATCTAGATTACTTTATTTGTGGTTGTGAAGTAGTGAAATCCTGATGTTTTTATTTATTACCTGGAATTTCATAAGAAGTCAGTCTCATGTCTAATATGTACCCAGTGCTACACTTCCTTTAGGAAGGGAGAGATAATATTTGCTTCTTTCCTTTTTTAAAGGTTTTTAAACATGATTTATGGCTGAATTAATTTCCTATGTGTGCTGTAACAAATTACCCCAAACTTGGTGTTAAAAACAACACACACTTATTCACTTTCAGTTCTGAAGGCTAAAACTCTGAAATAAGTCCACAAAGCTAAAATCACGGTTGTCAGTGGGGCTAGCTCCCTCCAGATGCTCTAGGGAAGAATGCTTTCTTGCCTTTTTCAGGATCTAGTTTATTACTGCATTCCTGGGCTCATGGCCCCTTCCACCATCTCTGGCATCAGCAGTATGACATCTTCTCTCTGACCCTGCTGCCTTTTGCTTCCTCCATACAGCTTTCTTCTCTTCTGTTTGTAGTCAGAACCCCCTCTAACTCTCTCTCAAAAGGATACTTGTGATTACATTTAGGACCAACCTGAATAATTCAGGGTAATTTTCCTATCTCGAGATCCTTACATTTATCACATGTGCAAAAAGTCTATTTCCTTGTACAGTAACATTCCAAGTTTCCTGGAATTAGGAACAGGATATTTTTTAGGGGCCATTGTTCAGTGTATTGAAGTGACCAATGAGGTTTTAAAAAAATACTATTTAACATATTTGAGTATGTACTTCTAGTGTGGCTTCATTGCCTGGGGGTTATTCTGTTCCTTAGTGTCATTTTCTTATGGCTACTTGGTGTGATGTTTGACCTCAACAGTTTTCTGGTGCTCATTTTTATATGATTATAATTTTCATGACTTGTTAGAAGATCTGGTTAAAATCTGGTTAATTTTTAACACACTCCCTGCTCTGTTGTTTTCATATAATATTAAAACTATGCTGGCATGCTTAGTCTAGTTCCCAGCTCAGTTTCTTCCTTTTATTTGACCTTTTTTCCCTTCATTTCATTGATCCTATTCTAAGCAATTTAAATTCATCCACATAGTTTCTTCTCAGATTGAGGCCCTTTTTTTGGAAGGGGTCATAAAAGGTCAGTTTTGCGGGTCAGTGGGAACGAGTTGGTCCCAGCCCCTTTAGGACTCACAGGAGGCTACTCACTATTGGAATATGCAAAACTCTTCCAGGTTCAGCTGTTTTTCCCAAAATTGCTTGCCACACTTTCCGCTGAGTGACTTGGAGTTTGTGTGGGTCCTTCTGCTCTGGGGTCCCGATGATGCCGCATCACTTCCCTCTGCTTTTCGCTGCACAGACACTCACTAAGACACAGGCCTTGGGGCTATTGGTAGTTTGTGGCCCCTTGCTTGCAGTTGGGTGCTTGCCTGCTTGTTTGTAAATACTGCTTGTTTTGTTTTGTTATCCAGTCGCAGTGTTTGTTTTCACGTGGGGATTCAAAGGATCTTAAAGCTATAGGTTCATGTCTACCACCATCTTTCCAGAATTCCAAGTCATTGAAATGATAATCTAATATGAAAAACGTTAACTAGATATTAAAGAGCTGAAAGACTATATAGCAAGAACATGCGACCATCACCAAACTAGCAACTGTCACACCTAGGGTGGGGCGGGGGAGCAAGGAGGGTGCTGCTTGGCTGCTGCTGAACCTTCTGGTCTCAGACAAGTGGACTCATATCAGGACCCAGCCCTGTGAGAAGCAGATGCAGCAGGCAGGGACTGGAGGTGGTCTCCCCACATGGCAGAGAGTGGTGAGAGGCGTGTCACAACAGCACGACTGCCTGGGGAAGCTTACTTGGGTAATGCTAATAGAAACAGGACACAAATGGTATACAGAAAGGTGATTAAGTTCTTTTTTTCCTTCTTCCTTCCTGCCTTTGATCACCCTTTAGTACTCCTTATCGACAGAACTCAAGAGAGAGCAAGGTGGCAAAGCTGGAATATTATTTGCAGCATTCCAGCTTAGTTACATCTCAAAGATGGTGTATTAGCTAGGGTTCCCTAGAGAAACAGTATCAGTGGGAGAGATCTGTAAATATAAAATTTATAAAACTGCCTCACATAACCATGGCAATGTAAGAGTCCAATGTCTGCAGGGCAGGCCACTAGCAGGCAGTTCCATTGAAGGTCCCCCACGAACTATCAGGAGAGGCTGGCCCCCTGTTCTAGTTTGCTAGCTGCTGGAATGCAACACACCAGAAAAGGATTGGCTTCTAATAAAAGGGGATTTATTTCATTGGTTCTTCAGAGGAAAGGCAGCTAACTTTCAACTGAGTTTCTTTCTTATGTGGGAAGGCACAGGGCAATCTCTGCTGGCCTTCTCTACAGGCCTTTGGGTTCCAACAACTTTCCCTGGGTTGATTTCTTTCTGCATCCCCAAAGGCCTGGGCTGAGCTGCGAGTGCTGAGATGAGGTATGCTGAGCTGCTTGGGCTGTGCTACCTTGAGCTCTCTCATTTAAGCACCAGCCAATTAAATCAAACATCATTCATTGCAGTAGGCACGCCTCCTAGCTGACTGCAGATGTAATCAGCAAAGATGAGGTTCACATGCCATTGGCTCATGTCCACAGTAACAGAACTAGGCATCTTCACCTGGACACACTGACACCTGAATTTAACTACCACACTGGCCGAAGCAGGAAGAGTGACTGTCTCCTGAATCTTCCTAGAAAGACCTCCGATGATTAGATTGTGTCACTCATTGCAGAAGAAGCTCCCCTTATCTGACTGCAATGCAGTCAGCTGTGGATGCAGCCAATGTGATCAGGATATAAGTCCATGAAATGTCCTCATAGCAACAGACAGGCCAGCGCCTGCCTGACCAGACAACCGGGTGCCACCACCTGGTTAAGCTGACACACGAACCTGTCCACCACAGCGGGAAGTCTGTTTCGTGAGCCCATCGTTCTCCTGGAAACTCTAATTATACTACTCGATGGTAGTATCTTTACAGTCACTTCTTCAAAACTGGAAATCTTATTTACTTACCTACAGAGTTTTGTAAGTCCTTTTGCAAGAAAAACACAAATGCTGTAAGAAAAACACAAAAGGTGACATTTCCCCTCCAGGATTTTGAACACCAAATACTCAGTACTCCCAAGTACGAAACATCCCTGGCTTTTCCCAGCTGTGGATGGTATAACGAGCCCAGTCACAGGCTGAAGACCATGGTAGATACCCCACCCACACATGGTTTCCATGAAGGAATCTCAGTAAAGATATCTGAGTTAGAAAGAAGTCGGAGCTTTAGTTGCCCAGAAGGATTTTTTTTTAATGTTCTGAACAGAGCAACTGCTATTTTCCGAGCTTCCTGGCATGCTTGTACAGAGAAGAAAATACTTGGAGCTGTCAGTTGAGGCTGCCATCATCCAGCAGAGGTGCCAGGAACAGCATTTTTACAGCAAGTGGTCGCTCTCTGCAGGGGTAGGAAGTGAGACTAAGGACAAAATAGGCTGACAAAGGAGAGAGAAACAAAATGCTCCTTGTGCACACAGCCTACTGTCCTAGATGGAGTCATATCAAGGCAAAGGTAATGTCTGTAGCCACAGGAATTTCTTCCTTGTTTATGGTACTTAATACTTGCTTACATCTCAGTATTTATCACAAACATATAATAAAAATGGTATGTATAGATCTGTCTCCTCCACTGGACTCTGAGAGGCCCAGTAAATATATATCCCTTAGAATGTTGGAGTACTTGGTTGGAATTAAATAAGGAGCACTTTTAGAATTCATGTCAACTCATAAATTAAATAATGATAATGTTAATGTACATAGGCATAGATATTTTGGGTTAACCTTTCAAAAGATCTTAACAACTGGATATATAAGTGACCTCTATTTGAAATGAAATGGTATGCATTTTTTGTCTTTGCACACATTATTTTCTCTTCTGGAATGTAAACTGGGAAAAAAAACCCAGGAGTTTTAAAAATTTACTAAGCAACAGAAAAATGTACCTCTCTGTGTTAACTTAGCCAAGGTGGAACACCATGTAACACTGCATATTAATCTGAATTAATATAAAACATGAATTATAAGGTTGCAGTTATATTTGAGCTAATTTTCATTATTCTCACCAAGTCAGAAAACTTTTTAATTCAATTATCTCAAGCAAAATCATGGTGATTATGAGTCTGACGAGTCTATTTTTAGATCTATTGATCAACTATTTGATACTGAATCTGTCCTAGAAAATATCTATGTTTAAAACACGTATAAAAAAATGTGTTTAAAATTCTTTGAAACACTGAGCAACTTTTAAAAAGCAACAAACCTCTAACTACAAAACCTGTCCTTCAGGTACATCTCCTAATACATATATAAATTCAATAACTAACATTACCTAACAGAAGAGTTGCAGTTAACACTCAAGGAAGTGTGAATTTTAGGCATTGCAGTCAGAAACAAGGGAAAAGACTCCATTTCGTGGGAAAATGACCATGTGGCTCTTTTCATTAGACTAAGAATGATGTATAATATGACTTATATTTTGATAGAAAAGATTTCCACAACCAAGTCAGGTTTAGAAACACAAATGGGCCACTGAAGAAAGTGGACAGGAGGTGCTGATTGTACCGCATCTTCCTCCTGGGTTTCCCACTTTCAGGAAATGGCACTTCTTCCAGGTCCGAGAACAAAACCCATACAGTGATCCCTGATGCTTCCCTTTCTCTCACATCCAAACCTCAAGCAAACTCTGTTAGCCCTACCTCTGAAATACACTCAGGATGAACCACTGCTTTCCAGTATTCCTGCTATGACCCATCATTTCTAGCTGGGATTATTACAATAATATTTAATCCTAAAGCATTCATTCCTTCATTTGTCCATCCATCTACCTGTCCAACAAATACTAACAGAACAACCACTTACACCAGACACTGTTCTAGGGACAAAAGTACTAGGGAGTTGCCCTTTTGGCCTTTACATAATGCCTCTGATCTTACTGAATCTTACTATGGTATGTTATTCCAGGAAATAACCCCTTGAGGCACCAGAGTCAATTTTGAGAAACTAATTCTAAAGATTAGGTAAGGAATCATTTCCCAAATCAGGATTCTAATGCTTTGTTTCAAACTAAACTGAGGAACTAAGATGAAGAACATTTTGATGACAGATCACTGTTTCAGTTTGCAAAGCTGCTGGAATGCAATATACCAGAAATGGGTTGGCTTTTACAAAGGGGATTTTTAAAGCTACAAGTTTGCAGTTCTAAGGCCACAAAAATGTCCAAACTAAAGCATCCAGAGATGGATACCTTGACTCTGAAGCAAGGCCGATGTCTGTCACGTGGGAAGCATTGCTGCTGTCTCCTGGTCCTTTGCTCCCAGGCTGTGCTGCCCCCAGCTTCTCATTCCAAGGGCTTTGTATGCTGGCTCTCCAGCTATCTCCAAACGCCTGTTTCTGAGCTTTCTCCCAAATGTTTCCCTATGCCAACTCTTCTAAGGACTCCAGTAAACTAATTAGGACACACATTAAATGGGTGAGGCCACACCTGCATGGAGATAAGCTAATCAAGACCCCACCCAGAATTGCGTGTCACGTCTGCACAGGAACAACCTCATCAAAGGTTCCACTCTGAACAGTGGATCTGACCCCACAAGACTGGATTAGCGTGCAAAGAACACGGCTTTTCTGAGGTACATAACAGTTTCACACCAGCACAATCACCATCAGTGAATGACTTTTGGCATATAACCCAGAAGAAATAAAAACTAAAGGAACTGAGTGACGATGTTATATCAACACTGTTTTTATTTCTCTCCACTTAAAAGAACAAGATGTTTTGACCTTTACATATCTAAACACGAAAAATACAGAACTGATCTTGAATTCTATCAGATTTTAGCAATAAATCATATTCACCTGTGGATAATTAAGGTAAATGATAAAAGCCCGACCTCATCAAGCAATGCATTTCAACAATATTTACTTCCTATATTTAATACATAAAAATTGTGGTATTATTTTCATTAAGTATACACTAATAATGGTTGTAATGAGTTAAGAAACAATCTCTGATCAGCATTAACATTTGGAGCATCATGATCACAGGATATGAAATAAATTTAAATATATACTTTTGCTGCAGGAAAGCACAACCAATGAAAGACTTTCATGCCTGAACACACACTATATTACAGAACTCTTTAGGGCAGGTTTTCTCCACAGTGCAGATAAATTTTGGCTGTCGCAGGCTGTCCTGTGCAATGCAGGGTGTCCTGCAGCACTGTGGCCTCTTCCTACTGGACGCCAGTAGCCGCCTCCACTGGGCTAGGACACGAACTGTCTCCAGACACTGCTGAATGGCCGCTGGGTGGCAAACGTATCCAGCTGAGAATCACTGCTGTGCTGGGATAACAATACAATGCAACACTTTCTAGGACTAAAGAGCTCTTCAATGTTGCAAAATGGATGATGGTACGCATCAAAACACTATGTATGGTGTTTAATATCATCGGACACATTTAAGAGTGAAATAGTAGCTATTTACTGTAAAGTGGCATTTCACAATGCACTGGAAATTACATTTCGTCATTATTTAAATTTACGGTAGAGATTTTCGGGTGTTAGCTTACAGCCCAGGCTGAAGCATCCTGCAATTCACCATACAGGTGGGAAATGTCCATCCACACTCACTGGTCTTTTTCTAAACCGTAATGGGATACCTTAGAGCACCCTGAGTTTACCTCACATGGCTTTAAATTGTTTTTCCCCTTTTGAGGGATGTATTAAATTCTTCAAGGCTGTCTTTCCAGATATGTCTAGAAAACATAGCTGAAAAGAACAACAGGGCTCTGAAACAAACGTGAAATATTTAGATACAACGCAAATATTTCTCAAATTTCATGTGTAGAGACTAGTAGCATTTTCCCCTCTATTCCTTAAATAACCCTGATGCAAGTCCAACGACTGGGGGTGGAGGGCCGCTCCACAGGCCCCCGCTTGCAGCGGCGCGGTCTCTCCTGACCCCGGCTCCTAAGCAGCCCGTCCAGACGCCGGGCTCCGGGCGTCACCGCCTGCAGCAGGAAGGCCGACCGGACCCACCACTGCCGGGCAGGAGCACGAGCTCAGGACGCGCCTTCGCTGCTCCAAAGCCCGTCCACACGGCCTACGGCGAAGGAACACGCGTGGGCCGGGCAGGGGCGCCGGGGCAGATTCGCAGCTCGGCGGCCTCGGGGGCGCTGGACCGCAGCCCTGACCCTGCTCCGGCCGCCGCTCACCGCCCTCTCCGCTGGGCCCCGCCACAAAGCCCTGAAGGCGTTTTGGATGTACCCGGCCCGCGCGCTGACCCCCGTGACTGAGCGTCCACGGGGCGCCCGCCCCGAACTGGAGCTGAACGCACCCGCCGGACGCGGACGCGCAGACTAGCGCCCGCCCTTCCGGGGCGGACCGCACAGGGAGGACACGGGCGGAGGGCTGTGGACGCGGCGTGGACGCCCCAACGGGCGGACAGGGACCTGCGAAGGCCAGGCCGGTTGCCCAGAAACCCCTGCAGCCGCCACCGCCTCGGCCCGGAGCCGCCGGGCTAACCGTTGTCCCCACGCCCACGGCCCGCTGCGCTCAACCAACACCAGCACCCGAGCAGCCCCGTGGGCCGCGTCTGCAGTGGCCCGGCTTGAGGGGAGCCCGCGTGGAAGGGCAGACTGCGTGGAAAGGCCGCCCACGTGGAGACAGAGCCCGCGTGGAACGGCGGACTGCGTGGAAGGGCAGCCCGCGTGGAGACAGAGCCCGCGTGGAAGAGCAGACTGCGTGGAAGGGCGGACCCGTGGAAATGAAGCCCGCATGAAGGGCAGCCCGCGTGAAGCGGAGCCCGCGTGGAATTGCGACGCTGTGGCCTCTGGCCGTCGCCAGGAAACTTCGGTGGGGCAGGGAGCGGCTGCGGGGCCCGGGCGGGGGGCCTCCCGGGGCAGTGAGCGCGGCCGCGCGGGCTCTCCTCCCACTTTCCCTTTATCATGGCGTCTGGAGACGCGCCTTCCCGCCCACCCGGGACACTGACGATGTCCCCACGGACTGGACAGCCAACGCGGAGTCCCCGCCCGCCCCCACACATGCTTTTCCCACAGGCGGCCGGCGGACCCCGGCCCCGCCCGCGTCGCTTGGCGCGCGAGCTCCACCAAGCGCGCCTCAGGCCCTGTCCCCTCACCGAGGCGCACGAGCTCCTCCGGACACGCCTCAGGCCCCGCCCCGACCGCGAAGCCCGTCCTGCTGGCACCGCGACCTCTTAGCAGGCGGACTTCTCGCTCGCACCGCCTCCAGTCGCTCCTTAGGCCCTGCCCTCACCGCGAGTGGCGCCTCAGGCCCCGCCCCTAACGCGAGGCGCGCACGCTCACACAGATCACTCCTCCCGTGCCCCCCGCCCCCGGGCGCGTGCGCAGCGCTCTCCAGGCGCGGAGAACGTCGCCCCGCCCGCTCCGGCCCCGCCTCGCACGCCTGCGAACTGCGCTAGGGTTCCCCACTTCATTTCCTGTCCTCTTTCCTCCCGAAAAGGACCATTTCCACATAGTAACAGACAGACCCGGGCAAAACTCGACAAGCATAAAAGGTTATTGTGAAAACTCCTAACACCGCTGGGCTCGCGGGTAGATCCCTCTTCCTCCAAATGGTCTAGCCCCGCCCCAACGGAGGCCCCGCTCCCGAGCGGCCTCACGAGCTCGCGCTGACGCCTTCCGGGAGGTGCGTGACGCGCAAGTCCCGCCCCGCCAGCCCCGCCCCTGCCCGTGCGCTGACGTCTCCCGGCAGTTCGGCCCCGCCCCCCTCAGGAGAGTCGGCGGAGGCGAGTGGGACCCGCCAGCGCCTGCTCCTCACCACCGTGCTACACTGTCGCACCCTTTGGGGACGCGGCCGTGCAACCCCGGTCCTTCTCCTCGGTCCCCCCGCCAGCGGCCGAGCCAGCGGCCGAGCCAGCAGCGCGTGCGCGTGCGCGCCGCCGTCGAGCCCGCCCCCTCCCGCCCCCTCCCGCCCCCTCTCCCCGCGCCCCCTCGCGCCCCTATAACTTGGCTGCCGTGGAGGCGGCGCGGGCGGAGGCGCAGGGCGGGGCGCTGCGAGGAGGAGCCCTGAGTTGTGGAGACTAGCGCCTGGGGAAGTCGCGCCCGCCGCCAGTTTCGTCCCGAGCCCCGCGGCCTTCCTTGCTCGCCGGGGCCCGTGCCCGCCGCGGTCCGGGCGCGGGGCGGCGCGGGCGGACGGGATGTGGCGCCTGGTGCCGCCCAAGCTGGGCCGCCTGTCCCGCTCGCTGAAGCTGGCGGCGCTGGGCAGCGTGCTGGTGCTCGTGGCGCTGCACTCGCCGTCGCTGCTCGCGTCCTGGCAGTGCAACGCGCTGGCTGACCGGCACTTCCTGCAGCTCAATAAGTGCCCGGCGTGCTTCGGCATGAGCTGATGCCGCCGCTTCCTGGGCGGGCAGCTGGCCTTCCAGGCGTGGGGCCGCCTGCACCTGCTGGACGCGCTCAACGTGAAGAAAGTGTACTTCGCGCAGCTCGCTGAGCCCCGCGAGGCCGGCCGCCGCCGCATGGTGCTCAAGGGCCTGGGCTCGCAGCGCGAGCTGGCGCAGCTGGACCAGAGCATCTGCAAGCGGGCCACCGGCCGGCCGCGCTCAAGCTGCTGCAGGGCATGCCGCGCACCGAGTTCGCGCGTCTCAGCGGCCGCTGACACCGGAGGCGGTGGAGGGCTGGTCGGACCTGGTGCACTGGCCCTCGCAGCGCCTGCTCGACCGCCTGGTGCGCCGCTACGCCGAAACGCGCGACTTGGGCAGCTTCCTGCTGCGCATCCTCAAGGACGCCGAGCTCATGTAGTTGCTGCTCACGCTGGCCTTCAACCCCGAGCTGCTCGTGCTACAGGTGGGCGCGCGGCGGGCGCGGGGACGGCCAGCCGGACCCCGCCACGCCGGGCGCCTCCGCGTCTCAGCGCCGAGCCGCGAGTGGCGGGGCGGGCGTCACGGCCGACGTCCACTGCCCTGTTCCACCACTGCCCCACGCGGGATTCCCCCACTGCTCTGCTCTTCCGCTGCCCCACGCCCTTGCACTGACCCAAGCGGGCCTTCCCCACTCCCCGCCTCTCCATTGTTCCCCGCGGGGCCCCCCCGCTCCCTGCCCTTCCACTGTACCCGGCCCTTCCGCGGTCCACCACGAGGCTACCTCGCTCCCCGCCCCTCACTACCCCCCCGCGGGTTTCCCCCACTACTCTGCCCTTCCATTGCCCCACGCGGGGCTCCCCTGCTCCCTGCCCCTCCACTGCCCTCACTCCCCGCTCCTCCACTGCCCCCCCCCCGCGGGTCTCCCCGGCTCCCCGGATTCCCTGCTCCCCGCCCCTCCACTGTCCCCCTTGGGGCTCCCTCGGTCCCCACACCTCCACTGTCCCCAACGGGACCCTCCTCCCCCCGCCCCTCTGCAGCCCCCGTCCTGCCCCCCTCTCCGGCCCGCGGACTCCCCAAGGTGTTTGCAGGGCCCCCTTCCGCCCTCACCGCCCCGCACCTCCCTGTGCACCGGCCGGGCTTAGACCCACTGCCTCGCGGTCATCCGGGCAGCTAATTGGGGGACAAACTGAAGAAAATAAGGTCGGAGCAAGGGGCAGTCGTCAAGGGCAGGTCGTCCAAAGGCTTGATGTGGGTGGGATGGGAGCGGGGAGGAGGAGGAGGAGAAAGTGCGGCGGCGCCGGGCGGGGCTCGCGGGAGGCCGGACCTGACCCGGGCCGGGCGCTGCCTGGCAGGGAGACGAGGCCCCCTTGTTCTGCCGCTCATGACTTTCTTGGAGATGAACCGTGCCTTCTCAGGGCCTGGGTTGGTGACAGCGACCCTGGAACAGACGCGGTCAGCTCGGGGGATAGCTCGTTGGCCTGGCCGGAGTTGGTGTCCACCTCGCGCGGGTCTTCCCGGGTAACCCCGGAGAAGCTTCCTTTGCTTTCCCTTGGGTTCTGCGGTATTTCAAATGCGAGCAGAAAGAGAGGCTAACAGCCCATCGCAGGTGCTGTGGGCATGCCCGGTGCCCTCTCCGCACTCCCAGCGCTGATCCTGGGCCGGAGGGGTTGGCAGGGTGGTTTGGTTTTTCTCCCACTTTTTATTCCAAAGTGCAGCGATGGGAATGTTCGATATTTATTACTCTCTTTCTCCAGTTCTGTGCTGACCAGTTTAGCTGCAGAAACCAGCTTCATTTGATTAGTTCAGCTAAATTTTAACACAGAATAAACATTAAATTTTAACACAGAATAAAGATTTGCTTCATAAACAACACTTTTAGTACTTTTGAAGTTATTAATGTGTTAATTTTAGATGCAGATTGTAGGTTGAATTCTGCTTTCAGGTATGTAATGTGTTACTTTTAAATTGCAGATTGTATGTTAAATACTGCCTATTTCCTAACAGTGGATAGTATATGAACCAGGTTAGGCTTCCTTTGAAGAAATTCACTTTTAGTAAATTCCAAAACTAGTCAGCGTTTAAATGTCAGTCTTTATTTATCATGTGTACACACGTAAATTGAATTTTCCCCCCCATTTAGGCCTTTCCTATTTGAGAAAAACAAATCGTGTTTTTTTTTTATTTTTATATATTCACGAGATTGGTCCTGGAAGAAAGCTGTAGCCGTGTAGTTTGCTGAAGTAGATAGTCTGTCAAATTCTCTGGGAACTGTTATTTGGTAAGGAGCAAGCTCTCTTAGTGTTTGCAAAACAAATGCACATTCCCTGCACTTAAAACACTGCCAGTTTAAAGAAGGGTTTTTACCAGGTAATTCTGAGTATGGATGCATTAGAAACCAATGTTCAATATTAGAATTAGTATTAAAAGAGCCTGATGTACCCAGTACTTTGTAAATACAGTCCTGACAACTGCAAATGAGAAACTTCGGCAATTGATTGATTACACTTGTTTTTTTGAAGTTAGACATTATCTTGGCATTTTCAGTTTATTTTATAGTTGAGATAGTGGAGTATGCTTATATTTTGCTTCCTTTTTAACTTTTCTCTCACACTTAACTTTCCATTCTTTATCTGTTTTCATCTTTAGTGATAAACAGTAACTTAAAAAAATTATGACTATTTTATTGTAACAAACGAAATGACCCATTTGCTTTGTGAGTAGCTGGATGGGTTAAAGGATGAAAGTTTGATTTTCATATATGAACAAAAGTATGTATCAAAACTGTAGACTGTGATATTTGTAAATTTAGTTTTAACTTAGGCAATCCACTTTACAGGAATAGTACTAATACTTTATAGCTAAGTTCATACTGTATGAAATGCACATTTGGACTGGTTGGGATCAGGCATTCATATTGTAATGTTGATTTTTTTTACCTGATAAGCAAGTAGAATAAGAAGGCTTACTTTCAAATCCATAAGAGGTTTTCATAGAATTCCTAGAAGGACCACTTGATTCTTGTAAAAACTAGTCAGTATGAACAATCTAATTTGCAGTTTGATGATGTTAGAGAACTACTAAAATTAAAGGGAACTGAAAATTCTGTAATCAGGTACAAAGATGTATAAGTTAAATCATCATGATTTTGTTAGACATACCTATACAGATTTTAGTATTTAGGCATCGTAAGCTCTTTTGGGCTGTTTATGGTTATATTGGAATATTGATTGGTAGTGGTAGAAAAACTGTCACTCACATTTTCCTCTCCATTTATTTATATTTTGGTTCATGTATATTTAAAAACGTTTTCAAGGGTAGAGATATGTGTGTTTTACACCTTAAAGAGGAACTCCCCCTTTTTTTTCCAGGAGAGGGAGCTACTCCTGGAATTTTGGGACAGTTGATTTTTCTTGTACAGTTTTGTCTAAAAATTAACTATTTGGGGTAAAAAATCCTTTTTAACTTACCTGTGAAACAATTCTTGACAACAGTTGCAGCTCAGTAAATATAATTCCAAAGTAAAAAAGTTTCTGTTGTTAAGGTACTAAAGAAAGTTCTTTTCCTGTTCTGGAAAAATGCATATATTTTTAGTCTTTTAAACTTAGCTCTTCTGATTTTAAGAAACAGTTCAAAAATAGTGGTTTCTATTATGTTTTTAAAAGGAGGCACAGACATAATATCTGTAAAATGTGTGCACACATACCTTAGTTATGGCTATACAGATTTGTAAAATAGATTTCTCAGTGTGAAGTGTTATGGGCTTATAAATAACTCTGTTCCTATTGTTGGATAAGCAGTTTCTCTAACTCTAATGAAAGTTGTTCTAGGGTAGAATAATTATCTTGTAAAATATATATATATAAACATCAAGCAACAAGATAATGCCATTAAATACTTTCATCTTTTGCTCTGATTTCTTTGTTTCTTTCTCACATTTCTGTGTCACTGAGAGATGTATTAAATGCCGAGTATGTGTACATGTGAAAAAAAATTGGAGAAAGGGTGGTTTTGTTGATTTCACATTATATAATAGCATTCTTGGAATACTAAAAAATTGAGGTGTTGAAGTATGTGGCAAAATAAGTTTTCTGTTATTTTGTAAAAATCTTGTTTTACTGATAAATTTTGTAGTTGTAGTTTTTCTGTTAATTTCCAGGTGTGTGTTTGTGAGTGTGCATGTGCGCGTGTGTGAGAGAAAGAATGGTCCGAATTTCCTGAAGCCCAGATTGTCCTCTGAGTTTTTGCCTTGGAGATTGTAGTAATTGTCTTGTTTATAGCAAGTGAAAAAAAATTGGCTTTCTATTGAGAGGAAGTGGAAATTTGTTTTCTGTATGTAGAACTTTAGTTTTCTGAATCATGGTTTCAGTAGGGTTTCCTCCAACTACAGCGTGTAGCTATTGACTCACAGAGGGGTTTAGGCGCTCGTCTGGGTTTTGCAGATGCATTCACAGCATATGCTGCAGCCGGGCCTGGGCGTGGTGAGGACTGCATGCATCTCAGCCCCGAGGTGAGGTGAAGGTGACTTTGAGCCCCCTTGCCTTTGCTCAGGTGTGCTGAGGCTCTTGGGGTGACGGGTCACTGTGAAAGCAGCTGTGATTGTGTCGGCCACGCCTGTGCTTAGTTCTCCCTGCAGTGAGGAAAGGCCTTTTAGAAAACCTCAACGCAATGTTACTGTTCTTTTGTCCCTAAACAGTCATTTCTACCGGAAAAGAATATATCTCTCAAGTGCACTGCCTAAAATATAGATTTGGGGGTCAACTAAAGGTGCTGGCCGCTTCCTCGTTGGGTTCCCTCCGACAGGTGCTGTCGTGTTCATGGGCCTGCTTCCTTGGAAGGGACACCGCGTGAGATCCTCTCTGTGCGGGGAGATGCCGTGGCCCCGCAGCTGCTGGCCTGCTGGGGCAGGACCCCGGTGGCCAAGCTGTAGGGGCCCCGCGCCTCCCTGCCCACGCCCTCCCTGCCGGTCTCTGTGCACCTGGAGTCTGAGCAGAGCGGCCCTGAGGGGGAGCGCATGGCGCGGCGGGTCGGGGGGCATCGTGGGGGCTGCGAGGGGCGTCTGCTGCGGTGGCCTCCTGCACAGCTGCTGCGGAGGGAGGACCCCCTGCATTTAGGTTGCTGGGTGGGCTGCAGGCAGGGGGCGGGGGCAGGGAGTGTGCTTTTATCTGATAAATTGATAAGCTTAAGTTTCGAGGTTTTCTTTATTGTTTTCTCATCTTAGGTTTCATTGACACTTCTGGCATTTGAGCGTCTTTCATGAAACTTTACTCCAAAGTAAAGAAAGAAAACCGCTCTCCTAACGTCAGTCCAAAGCCAGAAGGGGCTACTGCGCCTGTGCTTCGGAGAGCCCCTAGGGAAAGCTGGCCTACTTTCAGGGAGCAGCACTGGGGGCCAGGCAGGGGGTGCTGCGGAGATGGGGGCCTGGCGGGGAGGGCAGCCGGGCAGGGCTGGGTGGGGACTGGCAGGCGCTCAGGCACCTGCAAGGTGGGGTGCAGGCGAGGGCCCCTACTCACAGGGCCCCCGCCTGCCTGGCCCCCTGCCCGCCTGGTCCCCTGCTGCCCACCTGGCCCCCCCGTCACCCGCCTGGGCCCTTCCCAAGGGGCCCCCTGGAGAGCGCAGGTGCTTTGGCAGGGCCAGGTCTGTGGAATGGGGGTGAGGTCAGGGCAGAAGTTCGGGGGGCTTCCCAGTGGTTGAGAGAAGGTGGTGCTGCAACAAGGACAGTAGGTTTTGGATACAGAGCCGAAAAGATTTGCCGATGTGTTAGGGGATGAGAAGAGGGAAAATGAAGCCCACCTAGGTGTGGCCTGGGCACCTGAGACGACGCTGCCCCTCTCCCGTGAGGAGTGGTCCTGCACGGGGCATGGACCTGCATGGGGTGTGGGCCTGCACAGAGCGTGGGCCTACACGGGGCGTGGCCTGCACGGGGCGTGGCCTGTGCTGGCAGTTGGGGTTCGGCTTGTTGGGCAGCTGAAGCCAGGTGGCTGGAGAGGTGCTCGGCCCCCTGGTCTTTGCAGGGCCTTGTGAGCTGAGATGCTATTTGAAAGGAACCAGGGAAGTCTGCGCTGTCCAGGTGTCATAAAGAGGCGCATCTTGCCTGAAGCGAGGCGGGGAGCATTGTTAGGTTATTGGGTCCAAAAGAAGCCTTTGTTTATTTCTTTGGAATTTTGTTTTCGCTGGGGGCATGTGTTCGAGTATGGTGCTCGTTGGTGTATGTTTCAACCTAGCGACTGCTCACGTTGCTGGTGTGAAAACAGGCAGTAGGTAAGGAGGCTTGGTTGAGACTAGTTTAATGGATGCATATTTCATGACAAAATCTGGAAGGCAAGTGATTTTGGGAGGGGCATTTTTTAAGCTATTTCTTCTAAAAGTTGATTTATTTCTATAAATTCAGGTCCTTTTTTTTGTTGATGTGCTTTGACATTGGTTTCCAATTTTAGATACAGTTGTTGGATATGATTTTCAGCAAAATATCATAACCTTACTGTTTTCAAGGCATTGGTTAATAATGTTGGAATTATTTCCTTGACACAGAAATCTTGAGATTAAAATTCTACAGTGTTTGCAATAGATTTTGGCCTCTACTTGGCACTTATAAATCACGAAGCTGAGGTCTTTCAGGAGTTGTAGCAGAAATTAGGTAACCCTTAAATCATCGTAGTGATTTTACTCTTTTTGCCCTGTAGACAGTTCATAAACGGCGAACACACTAGTCCATCAACAGGACAGCTGACTAACCTCATTGAGCAGCTGTTATAATGTGTGTAACTACAATGGGATGCCATTCAACTAATTTAATTAATTAATTCAAAGTTGTTGAGCATGAAAATGAAAACATTAAACTACTGAGAAAAACAAGTTAAGAAATCTTGAGCAGTATTACAAAGGAGAAATAAAACATGAAAGTGAAGTCTTAACAGAAAATAAGACAAAAGAAAGAATTCATGCTATTTATGTCTGACATATCTAAGACAAAAATAATTCATAGAGGAAGGTTAAAATAAAGGCATACATACCAGGAATAGCAGATATCTGTTATATTTTCTGGTTATCTAGCATTTTTGAAAACTTTCCTGTGTTTGGAGAATTTAGCACTTACATATTCTGCCTCTTCGGAATAAAAGCCCGAAACGAGACTTTGCCAACCTGTCCTGCAGCTGGACCACAAGACGTGGTGAGGCCAACTCGGGCTCACTGGTGTGGGCAGGAGGGAGGATTCCCGAAGCTCCCCTCCCGCTGCGCAGACCCAGCACACGCGAGCTGCCGCGTGTAGCTCTCGAGGTCGCAGTGCTGCCCAGACTGAGTTGCACGCGCACATCATCAGTGTCAGCGGCAGGTACAGCCCCATCGCCAACGGTTGCAGACCCTGGCCTCGGGCGCTCAGTGCCGATGGCAGCTGTTTCCTCATTGGGTCAGTTCTGCTATGCGGTTTTAGGCGTTAAATCACCCTTTCTCCTGTTCTCCCCGAAGAGCTCTCAGCCACCCTTACCTTTACAGTAAATTCACTGGCTTCTCAAACCAACAGATTTAGCTTTTTCTGTTTGTTTCCTACCAATAGCCTGATAGATGTAATTACTGATCCCAGAGATCACTGCAGAAAACGGGAACTCAGGCAAGTGGCGGGTGTCTGGAATTGGTTCTCTGGTCTGACTGGGACTGACAGCCCCCAAAATTCAGCCGCTATGAACAGGTCATGCCTGCCATGGGACACCCTCTAGATTCCACCATGGTCCCAGCATTGATGCACTCAGAGCTGAGCCCTTTGGGGAACCAGTGGCCCCAGCAACAGAATCTTCTGCAGGGACAAAAGGAATTTAAGGGTGATAGAGTCAGTGCTGGTTTCTAACTGCATTTGACTGTGTAAAGAAAAAGAATTACAAACTCGGAGTCCAAGGTGCTTGGTTCAAGATAATGGAAAACATAGAATTTCTTTATTTGAAAAAAATACCATACCAGTTGGGTGTATAGAGCTGAGATAGATGGAAACCAAACTTAACTATCACTCCAGTGAGTTACATTCGCAATCTCGTCAGGTCTCGTGTGAAAGTTAGGGTGCTGATTGGGGAAGAATTGGACCCCAAGAACTGAGACACTGGGGAGGATTGGATGACCTAGAAGAGGAGAATAAGCCCTGCCTTCCTTGTCAGCAGGAGTGGCACCTTCTATGCTGTCTGATGATTGGGCTCACTTTTGCTGGCAGACCCTGTAATGACATTTCCAGTTCTCCACACGTCACCAAAATCTGCTAACCTTACTATTTTCTTTTTATCCTTATCATTTTTAAATCTGTAACTAGGGTCAAATCCTGATGTGCCTCTGAGGACCAATTTCAAAGTTAAGCCCGAGATAAGCCACAGCAAAGAGTAAATAGTATTTCCTAACTTATATTATCAAAATCTTAGAATAATATGTGGTTTTGAGGGCAATAATCCTTGGTGGGATTTTGACAATTGAGAATGCTGACTGAATTTATTAATATGTGTTCATTTGCAAGAGAATCAGGCTTCAGTAGAACTGCTTTGTGCATTGGAGAATGGTTTGTTTGCTCAATCAGTTGGCAAATACCTGTATTCAACAGTGGTGGGATGAGATGAGGCATAGTGCAGAAGAAGGAATCTCACAATTCCATAGCTATGCATTTAAGAAGCATTGCTCAAGTAAAGCACATTCATCCAACTAATGGGTTTCCCAAAACTTGTGGCAATTGGTGAAGAGATGGATGCAGTCATCAGGATGGTTGGCGTCTCACAGGTTGATGATGGTGGGTAATTGGTTATTGATCCTTAGCTCTGAAAGAGATGAGAAGTCGGCCAAGATGCTACTTGAAGGTGAACAGATATCTATCTTAGCAGTTAGGTTTTTCCATCCAAATCTCAGATTTAGTCTGTCCATAGAACGGGAGGCCCTTAAAGAGAGAAGCCTTTCATGAGGAAGGATCTGGTGAAAATCTCACAACCACATGTTACAGAACCCTGAAAGGGGTATGTGCCGTTTACAAGAGTAATGACACTTTGGGAAAGGAGACATTACAGACCTTTTATAGGAAACTGACTCTGAGCAGACATAAATCCCTCAATGCCAGAATGTCATTTTTGGGCATCAGTCAGAATAGAGACTTATGTGAGTCAATAAAAGAGTTTTTGATACAATTAAACTTAATGGTTTGAGGACTGGTACCTCAAACCATTGTATGACTATTTTTCAGGTTTTGTGTTTATAGTAGATATAACTATACTTAGCAAATAGTAGAATTACCACGATGATATCCAAAAGTCTTTGAGTGATAATTATTGTACCAATAACCATGTAGAAACCCCTAGAGTTTCACCTTCTACCAAAATTGAAAACCAAAAGCAAGTCTCTTACCAAAAGAACTTGGTAAATTAAATGAAAAATACATGTCAGATGACTTTAAATACCTACATTACATGAAAACAGAGGGCGTGGTGTCCTCGGTGAGATTTCTGGGGCCCAGTAGCCTGGAACATTCTGGAAAGTCTCTGCAAATGTAAACAAACTGCTGTGACTTGAAGCAGCATATATTACAAATTGTGAGTTCTACTCTTTTAACCATTGTTTATGGATAAATTTCTGGAAAATCATTGTTATGAGGAAGATTGAGCTAACTAGATCTGAGCTTGGAGAAAAATTAACTGTAAGAGCAGAGTTTAGAGTGGGGACAGCTGTACCATTGAAGCAAACTCGGAGTGTAATACTCTTAAGTAAATGTGATCCAGATGCAATGTTGGCAGACCCAATTTGATTGTGACAGGATTTTAACTGGCATTGATATCCTACAATTAGGTGTCATTAAATTCTTCTTGACACATTTTGCCATACACAATAACAAAATTCCACAAATAATGTCTCAGGAGGTGGCCCTGACCTGATAACCAGGAGAGGAGAGCTGGAGCTTCCCTGAGAAGCAAATACATACTGTGAACAATGAAGGAGGAAATAGCAGGGTTGGTTTTAAAGTGAGCTATGGAAGTTGGCTAATTTATAATGGATACATTGCTAGGTAATAAAACTTTTTAGTTTGCTTAAACTACCAGAATGCAACACACCAGAGATAATTGGCTTTTAATAAGGGGATTTATTTAGTTACAAATTTATGATTCTTCAGAGGAAAGGCAGTAACTTTCCACTAAGTTTCTCTGTCACGTGGGAAGGCACAGGCCTACATCTGCTCGCCTTCTCTGGCTTCTGGATTCCAGCAGCTTGCCCCAGGATGATTCCTTTCTGCACCTCCTGAGCTCAGGTGTGCTGAGCAGATGAGCGCTCTTCTGACCTCTGTCTTTTAAGCCTCCAGCTAATTAAATTAAAGGTCACTCACTGTGGAAGGCACTCCCTTAGCCAACTGCAGTGTAACCAGCCATAGATGGGTTTCCCATGCTGAGGATTCAAGTCCACAGAATCATGGGGTACCATCACCTGGCCAAGATGACACCTGAACTTGCTAACACAACGCACTTGGATCAACTTTCAACAGAAGTACCATAAACTTTGAGTAGTTTTCAGGTAAACCCACCTAGCATTATGAAGCACAGTCAGACAAATTAGCTCCTTTTCTTAGGACTATATTCTAATCACTTGGGGTAATGTGTTCGATTTTGTGCCCTATTCATATGTATGCATATGGTTCAGCTTTCTCCACTGAACTTTACTAAAATTTGACTTCTTTAATTTGAGACTTTTGACAGTTTGGAAAGGAATAGAATGGAAGTTAACATTAAGACATATCTTTAATTAAAAAAATTAGTATAGGGCAGACAATAGTGGCTCTGTGGCAGAATTCTCACCTGCCATGCCAGAGACCTGGGTTTGATTCCCAGAGCCTGCCCATGCGAAAAAAAAATAATAATATACAGAAAATTAGAAAAAAAAACAATGAAACAGATGCTCATAAACTTCATTCAAAATTAAGCAGAGGTTAATGTGTTACTTTCAGTATTTGATATTCTTTTTAAAAATTAACATTGCATATATATTGAATGTCCCACCTTTATTTTTTCAGTCCTTCAATCTTCTCTCACTCCAGAGATAATCCTAATGTGAAGTTTTGGGGCATTATTTCACATATATATATATCCACAAACAGTCTGCTGTTATTATGTGTGCTTGCAAATGTACATATTCTTCTGCCAACTAATTTTTCCACATTTCCTTTGCTTGTTTCTGAGGTTGCTGTATGAACCCCTAGCTCAGTCATTATATCTAAGGTGTAAACCTTCATTGCATAACTATGATAAGAACCAAGGTCATTTATGTTTCTCTCCATGAGAAACAGATTGTTCACTTTTTTGTTTTTACTAATAGTGTCACAATAGTTTTGAACTTGTCTCCTGGTGCACTTGTAAAGTTTCTTTAGGGCAGACACCAAGAACTGATATTGTCAAAATAGTTTCCAAAGTGATGGAGAAATCTACATCCTTCTTTTGCACTGTATTTTCACCAGAACTTGCTGTTAAATGATATATACATTTTTTCTAATCTATTTCAGAATGTTGTTTTGTTGTTTTAACTTTCAATTTACAGTCTCATTTCATTGTCCCATGTATTTCTTTTAGTTAGGGGAAAATAACTTGTCATATGTCAAACTCACACATATGTGTGGGTCTATTTCTAGACTCTGATCTGTTCCACTGATTGACTGGCCCATTTTTGTTCCAATATCACATTTTTAGGAATGTCATATGACTTTATAAGGCATCATAATATCCAGTATGGTGAGGTCCAAATTTTTATTTCTCTTAAAAATTATCATGGCTATTTTTAATACTTTTTATTTTCTGTGAATTTTAAAATCACATTGTTAAATTATACATTTATGAGTCTTACAATATCATATTAGTCCATTGTTAAGCAACTTATAGTCTTTGTTGCTTTTTACAAATGGTAAATTTTCAAAACTTACGTTGTTTATTGCTGTTATAGAAACATATTTGATTTTGTATCTTACCCCCTAATAGTTTGTTGATTCTCTTCTGGGCATTGCAATTAGAACTATTGTCTGCAACTAATATGAGTTTTGATTCTTCTTTTCCAGCCCTACATTGGGTTGACCTGTATGGAGTTATTAGCATTTGACTGGTTTTGACCTACAAAAATGCTAATTTCATATGATTCAATAAAATACTTTTAAATTATTTACTCATCTTAATTGTGCTGGCTGGAAATTCTCATACCATGTTAAATGCATGCTATGATAGTGTGCAGTCTTGGTTATTTTCTTATTTTGGTGGGCATGTTTCAAATATTCCAACACTGTATGCATTTTCTACTGCTGCATAACAATTTATGAAAAACAGAGGTTTATGCAATATTCACTTACTATCTCACAGCTTCTTTAGAGCTGATGCATGTGTACAGCTTAGCATGGAGCTCGGATAAGGTCTCCCAGGGCTGAGACCAGTGTGCCCTTTGGGCTGTGATCTGCTTCCAGGCCTCCCTGAGCTGTTGGCATTGGAAGAGTTCTTGTCTTCATCAGAGACAGAGGCAGGCGAGGGCCTCTGCTGCGGGGCTCCTCTCACCACTAGACCCTCTTTGAAAAGGCTCATCTGATTTAGAGGAACTTGGAGTTAGGTGATTAGGGACTTTATAGCTGTACAATACCCTTCTCACGATTCCTGCCACTCCCAAGGCTGTAGGGTACACACGGCATGGAGCCTCCAGGCGGAGGCTCGGGGCACCCCACAAGGGCCTGGGCAAAACCCACCAGGAAATGAGAGGCCCACGAAGGACTTTACCCAACCGTCCTTCCCGCAAAGCAGTTCCTATAGGCAGTACAGTCCTGTTTCAAAATAACTCTGCATTTTATCTTTCTCAGAATTTTTATTTGGCAATTTTCCAAATCTGATGGTTATCATTATTATTTTCATGTTGTCTTTTTGAAAAATAGTGTTTCAACTTCTTTTATGGTATCAAACATTTTATTACTTATCCCAGAGCAACAATTATTCAACTGTGATGCACAGAACCCTGCAGGTTCTTGGCACAGGTGGTGAGGTCAAAACTGTTTTCATCATAAAACTTGGACATCATTTGCCTTTTTCCTGATGTTGAAATTGCACTGATATTCTGAGAGTAGTGGTGGATAAAACACTGGCAATTTTGCACACATCAAGGCGAAGGGACTAAACCCTAGCACCAGCAATCATGTTCTTTACTCAGCACTGCTCTCACAGGAAGAAAACCAGCCAGTTCCACTTGGCTGCCTTTGATCAAGCTGTAAAAAAATATTAATTTCATTAGTTCAACTCTTCAGCACATATCTTTAAATGTTTTGCATGACAAAATGAAAGGTACACATGAAGCATTTTTGCTCCCTCTCAGCATATGACAGTTGTCTCAGGAAAACGTGTGTGCTGGAATTGTGAGGTGGGGGAGCCACTTTTGAAATGGCCTGCTATTTTTACATGAAAGAATGAATAATGGCAGAAAAACTGTAGTTAATCAGTCTTGGGTATATGGTGACATTTTCTTGCAAATGAATTAAGCAAGCCTGTCACTTGAAGGAAAACAACTATTAGAAGCTTTTGTCAATGAAAAAAAAGCTTTCAAGAGAAAATTAGAAATATGGAGAATTTATAATTGCTGTTAGCTTGAAAGCTTCCCAATATTTAAAAACTTTTTGATTAGATCAATGGTGTTATCAATGATTCATATTTGATGCTGTGTAATGCACAACTGCACAACCCAGTAAATCAGTATTTTTCACAATCGATGAATGCTGATGTGAAATTTTGCACAGGTAAAGATGCATTCAAAGTGCAAGGTAGACAAATGATTTTAATGTAACGGTATGAAAAGCTTGTTTGCTATAGTTTCAATCCCTCACTATAACTAACTTTTAAGAAACTACCACTTAGAAGTTTTGGCATCATATCAAGGAAGAGTATTCACAATTATCTAAAAGGTTATTAAAATAGCCCTCCTTTTTCCTTACACTGTATTAAATACTAACTTGAGATGCATGTTGATTTGAAGTTATGAAACTTCTAGAGAAAAACAGGAGCAATTTTTTTGTGACCTTGCATTAAGCAAAGATTTCCCAAAACCACACAGGCCATGAATGTGAATTTGATAGATTGGATTTCATCAAAATTTGAAATTCCAGTATTTGAAAGACATTGTTGAATAAATAAAAAGACAAGCCACAGACTGTGGTACAATATTTTTAAAACACATATCTGATAATACACACACAGTCCATGCATGGTATATAGTCAGTGGCTCACAATATCATCCCATAGTTGTGTATTCAGCACCATGATCATTTTTAGGACATCTGTATCACTCCATAAAAAATAAATAAAAAGAAAAAAGAAAAAAAACTCATACATCCCATGCCCCTTATCCCTCCCTTCCATTGACCACTAGTATTTCAATCCACTCAATTTATTTTACCCATTATCCCCCTTATTATTTATTTATTTTCCATACAGTTTGCTATTAGGAATTTTTATAACACTGTCTACCATGTTGATTTTTCTACTGGCTATAGAGAAAGAATTAGGAACAAAAATTAATTTGCTAAGGAGTGTATTTATAATTCAGTCTAAACAACTGTTTTAGACACTTGAGAATAAGTATATTTGCTGTTCTAAGGAGCACTCATCTTTATTACTCCTATTTATTGAAATCGGTGGTTAGGAATATTTGTGGTCTGCATTGAGTCATTGAAGATACTTGAAAGTAAAAAAAAAAAGCCACAAAAGAAACCAAAATAAGGCAAAACAAAACAAATATTCCATAATTGAGACTTATCACCTTCCAAAATTGGTGAAGATTTACAAAGTTATATTTGTACAAAGAAGATAACTTAAAAATAATTTAGTTTCAACACTTGAATCAACTTGGCAATAGTCATTTGGCTAAGGATGCAGCGTTTCATTCTGCCTTCCCACTAGTGATGAACAGAATGGAAAATTGTTTCAATCATAACATTTAAATAATCATCTAATTCCGTGGAGTGCTTTCCTCTGTTCTTTACTAAATTCACAGCCAAGACAGCTTTTCTTTTCTTGATTTCTTTTTTTTTTTTTTGGTATGGGATAAAATTCCCAGTAATATTGGAAGGGACAGAGGCTATACATTATAACAATACATTTTGAGGTTTTATTGTTGCAGAATTCTTAGCCATGCCTAACAGACTAGACTGAAATTGATAGCCCACGTTTTACACTGCATGATGGAATTTTCGCCAAATAGACTTTTCCCCAACAAGTCAGAATAGAAACTACCACAGCTTGGCAACATCTCTTTGTGGTTGCTTTTTAGTGCACAACCTCACTCCGTATAATAAAAATGAAACCAAATTCATTTGGGTGCAGGCTGTTTGTTGCTTTATTTAATTTTCACTTTGGCACGTGGCCTGTACAGCTTTCACAGGGCAAATGTGGCTTTGGAAGAACTTATAAACCCCACGTGGTGAACAACTTCCACGGCAGAGACGAGGGCAGCAGTTTCACCGCGTCCGTGTTTAGCTCTTCTGTCTTTGGTCTCCGTATATGGAAAGCCTCACCAGGCGGCCGCCCATTATGAGAAGACCTTTTTGTGCGTTCTGAGATAACTGCCCTTAGGTTGCTGCAACGCAAAGGCACAGGCAGAATAAATACTATTAAAACCAACTGCTTGATGGCTGGAGGAAAAAAAGTTGGGGATGTATTTTCCACTCGAAAGATTCACTAACCGGGGCTCCAGAATGTTCTGCAGGGTAGAGAGCAGATGATGCAGGGTCTGTGTCTGGGAAAATCTTGAAGGAGTTAGAATTTTTGAAACTAGCTGGTGCTGCTGGCGAGGCACCCTGGAGAGAGGGCGGCGTGTGAGCCCGGAGGCCTTGGCCTGCAAACTGCACCGGTACCTCCTTCCAGGGCTTTGTAAGGATTCATTGGCAGGATGTGCTGTTCCCCAACTTTACTCACATATCACGTAAACAGTTTTTAATGCCATATGTAGGTTCTCTTTGCATTATTACTATACTTGCTTAATCCATTTTAATTAACACTATGCTTTTTTTTCTTTAACTTATTGTTTTTTTGGCCTCATCCCAAAGCAATATTTAAAAAATTTGATGCACTGGTTATATTTTTCTATTACACTTTAAAACGGATGTGAAATCATCTCCTGCACATTCTGGATAAGCTGGCATGACAGCAGGTGATCCTTCTGATCAAGACCTGAAACTCCCTCCTCCTGTCCCCATTGGGCTGGAGGCCACCTTATCTCCTCACGTCCTTTCTACCTCGGACAGAGTCTGGCATCCAGGAGGGAGCAAACGCTGACTGGGAATGGGTGGGGCTAACTCGTGGTGCACTGGAGGGGCTTAGAGGGTACAGGTCCCACGCTGCCATGCCCAGGGCCACCCGCTGGCCGTGGGCAGGAACCCCCAAGGGCCCCAAGCCTGGGTATTGGGCCTCCTCATAATGCTGTGGAAATCTCTAGAATTTAAGTTGGATTAAGTATTCTGATTATCGTCACACCTCTCCTCCACCCAATTCTCACATGCACACACACACACGTGCACACTCACACACACTCACACACGCACACATGCTGCCAAGGTTTTACACTCACCCATGTGAAGGGAAATCAGCCGAGGGCTGTGTTGCCCCGGGGTCCTGCAGACTGGTGGCACCCCTGGGGGCCTGGGCCCAGAGCCCTGTGAGACAGTGAGCGCATCATCTTCTCCTTCCTGCTCTTGCTCCCAGGACGTGGCTCTGGCATGTCCCCAGGGCAGCCTCTCCGTCACTGCTCACTGCATGGCGTTGTGGAATGCATCCCCACGACTTTGTGACTCAGGACACCGGAGGAGCAGGGCAGGCATCGCGTGGTGGCAGTGCCCAGCGGCCTGGGGTCTCACGCCCTGTGGAGTGCATGGGCCCCAGGCCAGCTGCCACCACCAGCAGCCGTGTGGTCACTTTTCTGTTGAACCTGATGAATGCACAAATGAATACTTATAGTTTGTGAAAGAATAAATGGCTGAAGAAGTTTCACAAGTTGCTTCATGTTCAATAGTGTGAAATGAAGAAATCTCAGAAAAGTAATAAACCATGAGCCAAGTTGTAGGCATTTTTAAGGGATGGTTTGTTCTAGAAGACCAAATATCTGGGATGAGTGACACCTACTTTTAAAGCATGTTTTCCCTTTTGACAAAGCACTCTCTAAAAAGGTGACCTACTTCTCTGACTTATTAAGGATACTATACCCAATTTAACATTGTCCTGAATAGCTATTGGCAAAAACAACATTTTAAAAATAATTAAAATGAGAAATAGACCTAAAGAATTCAGGGGCCTTCTTTTAGGCCATTTTTGCTTGGCTGTAAAAATAATTTGTGTAGCCAAGGGGCACACCCACAACACCCACCTGTGATGTGTGGCCTGTTTTCCCCACACTGCCCCCATCTCCTGGCTGTTCTTGGTGTATGTAACTCTATTGTTGGGAGGGTACCAGGACCAGGGTTGGCCAGAGGGAGCCCCGCCTGGTGTGAGGAACAGCCCTGAGGGCCGCGTCGCATCTGCCCAGGACTAGACTGTCCCCCGGGCCCCCCTGGTGCTTCTTCTGGTCCTTCCGGGTCCAGCCTCAGGTACAGGCCACCCCTGTGAGCACTGAGCCCTCCTCTCTCCTCTCTCCTCTCCCCTCCTCCCCCACGGCCTCCCGTATGCTGCCCGGAAAGGCAGAATCCCTGCACTTACCATGCCGGGCAGCTCCTGCTCCCCTTTGCAGAGTCTCCTTTTCTCTCAGCTTGTGCAAGGATGGTGACTCTTCACCGCCAAGAAGTACAGCCGCATATTTCCCTCAGCAAAGACCCAGCTCCATGACATATGAAAGTAGCTACAGCTAACAGTGTTTAAAATACAAATGTTTTTATTCTTACTGTATCTATTAATAGCAAAAACTGATTTTTTGAAATTGGGCATTAAAAGGCATGTCCATAGGATGAATTTTATGATAAATTATACAGAGAAATGCTCAGTGGTTATCATGCGAATACGGCAGGTTACAAACCTTATGTGCAATCTGATGCTCTTTCTGTTGGACAGATGCTCATGGGGGCTTTATTATAAATCCCCAGCTTTCCTGGCACAGGCTAGAGGAGTGTGGCCCCCTCAGGGCCTGCTCTGACCTTAAGCCCACTCTCTGGTCACCTGCTTCTGGTATGCTTCTGACAGCCCTGCCTTCCTAATCCCCTGCACTGACAGCGATGGTACCAAAGACCCATCCACACCAGTGCAGCTCCACCTGCTTCTCAGTTGCACTTCAGTTTGTCTTCAAAACAGCCCTGTGCTGGTGTGAATGTGTGGGTGGGCCCCAGAAAAGCCATGTCCTTTAATCCTCATTCAGTACTGCTGGGTGGGAGCTTTCTTAATGTTTCCATGGAGATGTGACCCACCCAGTCATGGGTGGTAGCATTCGATTAGATGGTTTCCATGGAGATGTGTCTCCACCATTCAAGATGGGGCTGTTTACTGGAGCCCTTTAAGAGGGTACCATTTTGGAAAAAGCTGCAGAGTCCACCAGTCAGTGACCTTTGGAGATGAAGAAGGAAAACGTCCCCAGCGGAGCTTCATGAAACAAGAAGCCAGGAGAGAAAGCTAGCAGACATTGCCATGTTCACCATGTGCCTTTCCAGTTGAGAGAGAAACCCTGAACTTCATCGGCCTTCTTGAGCTAAGGTATCTTTCCCTGGATGCCTTAGATTGGACATTTCTATAGACTTGTTTTAATTGGGACATTTTCACAGCCTTTGAACACTTAAGCTAACAACTTAATTCCCTTTTCCAAAAGACATGCTGGTTTTGTATATTGCATTCCAGCAGCTAGCAAACTAGAACAAACCCTATGAGGTACTTACCACTCTTACCTCCCCATTACAGCTGAGTAAACTGAGGCACAGGGGAATGAAGTGTCTTGTTCAATCCATGATGTAGCAAAGCCAGGTTTGAGCTCAGAGTGCTCTGCTGGGGTTCAGCCCATGCCCCTGGGTTGCAGTGCAGAGCCTCTGTCCTGCCTTGTCCTCAGGTATCTCCTCCTCCCTCATGTGTCCTATTTCCATCACTTGCTCCATTCCTTCCATGTGCTTCTGTCAGGGAAGGATGGGAGGCTGCGAGTAAAGACAATGCTACTCAGTCAACCAATAACCTTAATTTTATGCACACTATTAAACCAACAGTTCTGGGCAGAGGAATATTTATAATAGCTGCACTGTCCCTTCCATTTAGAAAAGGAATAAGTCTTCTCTTGCCAGTTTAGGGCCTCTTCTTGTTTAAGCCAGGTCCCTCCAGTCATTGGGTGGCTGCCGACGTGGCGGTAGTAAAGGCTGCAGCTCTCCCTTCCATTTGCTCACCTCGCAGGAGGCCTTACCTGAGCATCTGGCACCTCCAGGGATCACCTTCGGGAAGCCCCAGATCTGAAGACAGTGGACATTGGCAGAATGAGCTCTCTTGGGGCCTGAAGAGTGGCTGGGTGAGTGGTGGGGGCCCCGTGCGGCCCTGCAGCACCTTGGCCAGCGCCCACCCTCTCCCCGGCACCTGGATAGCCCCAGGCTGCTGGACACCCCAGGATAAGCCCGGCAGCTCAGGCTGACCCACTCCACTGGATACCGGGCTCACATGACCAGTCACCCCCAGGCAGGAGGGCGCATCCACGTGAGCCACGGTGCAGAGTCTCGGTGAGGATCGGCCATCCTTTGTGTCTGCCCTCATGCTACCCGTCACCCTCTCACTGAAGATGCTCACTCAGGAGTGGTTGTTTTTCATCAAGACAGATGACTAAAGGGGGCTGCATAAGTATTTTGAAGGAGCAAAAAGGGGGAAAGTGACTTCCAACAGAGGAGCTTATGTTCACTGCTTTCCCACGTTTCCAAAATGAAAGAAATGACAAGCAGTAAACCTCAGACTCTGGGGCAGTGGGAGGTGATGTCCTGGGGTGAAAACAGCCCCGGCCCTTTGGCTGGGTCGCTTTTGTGATCCCAGTGTGTCACCCTCGATCTGCCCTGGCCCACACATGTGCTGGCAGTAACTTAGTTTTGACAGTTTTAGTGATGCTCATCCTTGCAGCGTATTGTCACACATATACCAACAAGAAGAAATGGAATTTGCTATGTATAAGTCCCCCAGGGAAGGGAGGGAATTTCTTGCAGCAAAATCCTTCAAACTATTTTGAGTTCATCAGTTCTTTACTGGGCCAGGAACCATTTCTAAGTGATGGGAAAAAGTTTTAACATCAAATTATACTAAGAAGCATTTTAAAAGAAAATCAGTGGAAGATTTTATAATGTCAATTGTCAATCCTTTAAGTGTGCACAAACTTACCATAGAAATATTGGAGAAAGCATTTATGTGTACATGCTTTACTCCTCCCCAGAAATGACTGTTCTATGCACTTATGTCTATTTATGCTCCTGGAGAACCAGGACCCCACAAGGCTAAGGACCCCAAGCGCCGCCAGCACTGACCGGCACAGAACCCACAAACACTGAGGAAGCCAGTCACCCTGGAGACATCTGCCCTTTAATGCAGCTTCACAAGGGCTGCAGAAGATGTTGTTTTAATAAAGCAGGTACCAGGTGCCTCGTCCACTGGTAGAGCCCGAGATGAGCTCTCAGGTCTGGCACAGCTGGGCACCCACCAGTGCCAACGACCACAGTACTGGTGACAGCAGTGGGAGCAGGCTTCACTTTTTAGGCCCACAGTTGTATTTTCTCCACCCCATTCCATCCACCCCAGCTTGAGTTCTCTAATTTTATTTGGGCAGCATTTGAAATGACACGCTTAGCCCAAAGGGGTACGTATTATCTGTTGTGTCTTAAATGTCTTACCAAATAGGTGAAGTGTCTGACAAGTCTTCTAACTTCATATGTATTTCTAGCCTGAGAGTCTTCTGATTGGCCTTTCACTGTTTTTCAAGCAAAATATGAGCATGTAGGTCCTTGGTCCTTTGCTAGAATGCCAGATGTTCTCTTGTGTTTGCCCACCTTTTCCTCCTTCATGGTCCAGCTCAAACGCCACCCCCCACCCCCACCCCGGAGCTTCTGGAGCAAACCACTGGCTCTCTGTTTCATCACACAAATGTACTTATGTTCCCAGAGCATATGTGATTCATTGTTATATTTTCGTTAGCTGACTTTGTCTGTCTCTTCCACTGACTGCAAATTCCTCGAGTGTCGGGAGCATTTCTTCTCTACATCTGTTTCTTACACAGAGAGTAAATGCTCAGGAATTCACACATGGAGAGAAGAGCCTGGACATGGCTGAAAGAAAGGTTTATGGAGGGCGTGATGTCTTTGACCTCATAGGAAAGAACCAAGCAGCCTCTGGTCTTGGTGACGGGTCACTCCTGCTGCCTCCACATCTCTGGCTGATAAATAGTGAAGTCAATGAGCCTGAAAAAAATGTTCTGCTCTCATGGTTGATTTCATTATGATGTTTCTATTATTTATTCAAAAGTAATTTGAGTGAATTCACAATAAAAAATAAAGATACAATTAAATGAACAACAAACAAACATGAAAACAAAAATGAAACATTGAGAGCCAAATAATAAAAGTGCGCAGAGGAAAAGAAACCTTAAAAGCTTAGCTTAATTAAGGTGGTCTCTTGTAGGATTCCTAGAAGGAAACATTGAAAATCTCTGTGCACAATGTCTGTGGTGTAATTGAGCCAAAAGTTCTTAAGGCAATTTTGGAAGGCACCAGATTAATTGACTTGCACATTCCACAAGCATTAATAGAATCAGTTGGATTTTCATGACCTGCATAGAAAGCAAATACTGAGGTCTCTAGTAAATACCTCAAGTGGAGGTATTCTGAGCTGTTGCTAGAACTTTCCTCTATATATAGCCCTTATTTAATGGATTGCCAGTTGCAGGGCTGATAGTATTGAATTTTGAAAGGAAAGGAGACCTAAGTAATGAGTCTGTGATCCACAGGGTCTAGAAACCCATTAGTAATAGCCTTCAGGTGTAGGAAAATGTTTGGCATTCTTCCCATGTGCATAAGCCAAAGGTAGGAGGGAAGGCTTTCACACTGCTGGCAGAACAAAAGAGATCCTTAACTCTGTCCATTCCCAACTAGCTGAAGTAAAATACAACGTGAAGGAGGGGGAGGGGGGTGTTTACAAGGAATTAGTGGAATTTCACCACAGCAAAGGGCAGCTGTGGGTCCAGAGCTGAAAGGCCAGAGACACAGATCCCTCCAGTTCTCCCTGGCTACTCCTACCTCCATCTCTGCCTCTCCCCTACTCCCATCTCTGCTTCTCAGCCCATCAGCTTCTCCCTATGGTTTTCTTTGCCGAGCACCTTTCTGTTGTACATGCGTAGACTACCAATGTCAACTCGAGGCATATCTCCCCATTTCCCACCTTCAGATGTCCTTAAGAGCTCAGTGCCAGCAGGGAAGTGACTTGAGTCACTGAGTCTGACCCTACCCTCATAGAGGAGAGGATGTGCTTGGATGAGCTTGGGTGTGTTTCTGTAGTACTTGAACCAAAGGTGGGAAAAGAAGCAGCATCCTAGAGGCTGATAGCTGGAGAAGGGTTTTAGGGAAAGGAGCAGAGGCTGGACACCATCCAAAGAGATGTCAGCTACAAATGTAGAGAATTTCATGAACTAAAGGACCACATTTGTGGTAGTGAAGGCCACGTGAGGACTTAACTTTTGGAAATCAGCTTCTATTTCCTCTCTTGCTATGAAGGGCGATATTTTATGCCTTGCTTGATCATAGTGACATTCCATAGAAGCACTGAGGTGGGTCACCACTGCAGAAAGCAAGAGTAATTGCTTCCATAATCATTTCTATGCATTTGTCTTGACAAAAGAAGTATCTGATTATAACGATTAATGATTTTCATAATGGATGCCCTTTCTTCTAGGGGACATCAATCAGTATTTAGCCTATGACATTATGCCCTCAGCCACTGTAATCATATGTTTTTAACCCACCTGAAAAAAGATGCAGAAATTACATCAGTTCCCTCTGAGCCACCCACAATAAAAACCATCATTGGCGAGGGGCAGCGGCCCCTTCCGTGATGCGACCTCACAGGTGTGACACCTGGACACCCCACGGGAATGTACAGGTGTCGCGACAGTCCACGCTTGTAAAATGACACGTATCTGTTTGTCAGACTAACCTGCACACACACATTTCCTGCTTCTTTTTCTCATTTCATGTTTTAAGTGATAACTTTTTACGTTAAGCTGTGACCTTCTTCATTATGCTTCGGTCCCAACATCAGTGGCCCCAGGAATTTGGCCGAGGAAATAGCAAAACCCGCTGGGAAGCAGCGCCACAGGGGGCCGGCATAGCCTGGGGCTGGAGGGGACGTGGAGGCTTGCCGGGGGAGCCCGCCTCTAGCCACCCCCGGGCCACGGCAATATGAGACTCTGACAGCTGTACATTTATTTTTTTATGTTTCTGTTGCTATTGAAAATTTTATGAAGCTTCTTTATTATACTTCTTGTTCAATGTCTGATCTCATTTCGAGGAGCTCTGCGATGACATCCCCACACTTCTCTCATGTCAGCACCACCAGGCGTACTGTGGGTGCCCAGCACATGCTTACTGATTGACATGAGCAGGTCAGTGCTGAACCTGTAAAAAGATGTCCTGCATTTCCAATAAGGCCCGTTAAAGCCCAGCATCGCCTAGAACACCAGAGCACATAGCTTCTCCTGTCTCCTCCTGCCCCTTCCTCGCCACCCCTTTGGGATGGAGTCTATACAGACAGGTGTCCCTCCTTTGGGAGTGGGGAGAGGACAGGGTGGGGAGCCCCTGTGGCCCAGCATGGGCTGGCAGGGTCTCGCGGGGCGAGGAGGGCATCCATCCATGGGGGAGTGGACCTGAGCGAGGTGAGGGGAGCGCTTGGAAGGGGGCCCTGTTGTAGGGTCTGAGTGAACAGGGTGAGGGGCCTTCGTGGGGAGGGCGGCTTAGGGAGGCACAGGCCCTGTGAATGAAGAGGACATCCTTGCTGCTCCCCAAGTCTTGGATAGGGAGACATACAGTGGCAGAGATGGCATGTTGGTTATCTATGGAGAGATTACTCAAACTAGTACTATATTAGAGGTCACGGGAGCCAGCCTCTCCCTGTTGGAGAAGGGAGTTATAGACACAGCAAGGGCTAAAACCAGAGTGAACCCTGTGGACTGGAATTGGCATGAATGCTGTGAACTTGTAGTTTTTCATGTGGGTAGATAGAAAGCTGTAGACACAAACACAGCTCTATATTTATAAAAGCACTGGGCATGGTAGTGGGTGTGTCGGTGCAGTCATCATGAGTGTAAGACATAATGTCCTCACTCTGTGCACTAATGTCACTGCAACAATACCCCTGAAACCAAAGATCACGCTCTCTGCATAGTATTTGGCTTCTAAACACCATTTTCCATTGAAAGGCTCATTAAAGAGACTCAGGGCTCCTTTTGGGAATGCGCTCCCACAGTTGGGGCAGGGGAAGTTTGCTAAGTCCGAAGGCAGGGACTCAGATGTCAGCGCTGGCTTCCCACGGGCAAAACCAGGGAAAATGTGAGCATAGGAGAGCCTCATTTTATTTTGTTTTGCTTTACTGTGCTTTGTGGATACTGTCTTTTTATAAATTGAAGGTTTGTGGCCACCCTGTAGCATTCTTCCAGCAGCATGTGCTCACTTGGTGTCTCTGTATCATATTTTAAAACTTTCTCATCATTATTACATTTGTCATGGTGATCTGTGGGTTTTAATGTTACGATTATGATTGATTTGAGGTGCCACAAACTGCACCATACATGGTAATGAACTTGAGAAATGAGTGTGTCCTCGCTGCTCCACTGACTGGCCGTTACCCCTCGCTGTTCCCTGGGACACATGATATTGACATTAAGCCAATTACTAACCTTACAATCACCTGTAAATATTCAAGTGGAAGTAAGAGTCACACATCTCTCACTTTACGTGAAAAGCTAGTAATGGCAGCATTACTGAGGGAGGCAGGTTGAAAGCTGAGATAGAAAGTTCTGCCTCTTGTGCAGGTTAGCCAAGCTGTGGATGCAGAAGAAAAGTTCTTAAAGGAAATTAAAGTGCTACTCCAGTGAACACATGAATGATAAGAAAGTAAAAGAGCATTATTGCTGATATGCAGAAAGTTTTACTGGTCTGGAGAGATGATCAAACAAGCCACAACTTTCCCTTAAGCCAAGGCCTAATCCAGAGCAAGCCCCTAACTCTCTTCAATTCCAAGAAGGCCAAGGAAGATGAGGAAGAGATTGAAGCCAGCAGAGGCTGATGAATCAGAGCTAAGGAGAGAAGTCACCATGTGATAGAAGCGCCCAGGGAAGCAGCAAGTGGGGATGCAGAAGCTGCATCAAGTTATCCGGAAGATCTAGCTAGGAAAACTGATGAAAGGAACTGCACTAAACCACGATTTTCCTCATAGACAAGGCAACTTTATATAGAAAGAAGAGGCCATCTAGGCCTTTCATTGCTAGAGAGCATAGGTCAATGTCTGGCTTCAAAGCTCCAAAAAGACCAGTTGACTCTCTTGTTAGGGCCTAACGCCAATGGTAAATTTGAAATTGAAGCCAGGGCTCATTTACCATCTGTAAAACCCTAGGCCACTTAAGCATTGTTCCAAACCTCTGCCTGTGCTCTGCAAATGAAACAACAAAGCCTGCATGGCAGCATGTCTGTTTGCAGAATGGCTTGAAGTCTACTGTTGAGATCTACTGCTCAGAAAAAAGATTCCTCTCAGAATATTATGGCTCAACAACACACTGGGTCATCAAAGAGCTGTGATAGAGATGTACAATGAAATTAATATTTCCTTGCCTGCTGACACAACATCTATTTTGTAGCCCATGGATTAAAGTGTTATTTCAACTTTCAGGTCTTCTTATTTAAGAAATACATTCTGTAAGGCCATACTGCCATAGACAGGGATTCCTCTGGTGGATCTGAGTGCTGTAACTTTCTGGAAAGGATTTGCCATTCTAGAGCCATTCTTGAATAATGGAAAGAGGTCATCACATCTGTGTTAATGGGTTTGGAAGAAGTGATTCCAATGCTGATGGATGACTTTGAGGGGTTCGAGACTTCAGTGGTGAAGGCTAACCGTAGATGTGGTGGAAACACAAGAGAATGGAATTAAAGTGGAGCCTGAAGGCAGGACTTACTGCTGCAACCTCAGGACTAAACTTCAACAGGTGAAGCACAGTTCCTTATGGATCAGCAAACAAACCCAGGTCTTGAGATGGACCCCAGTCTTAGTGAAGATGCTGTGAACACTGCTGAAACGATAACCAAACATTTAGAATAGTATGTAAACTTAGTTGATAAGGCAGAAGCAGAGTTTGAAAGGACTGATTCCAATTTTGAAATAAGTTCTACTATGGGTAAAAAGCTATCAAACAACATCATATGCTACAGAAATCTTTTGTGAAAGGGAGATTCAATCAATGTGGCAAACTTCATTGTTGTCTTATTTTAAGAAATTGCACAGCTGCCCCAACCTTTAGCAACTACCCCTTAGTCAGTCAGCAGCTTTCCTTATCCTTGGAAAACCCTTCACCAGCAAAAGGATTACAAGTTGATGAGACTCAGATGAAGGTTAGAATGGCTTAGCAAAAAAAAAAAATGTGTTTTTTATCAAGGTGTGTACCTTGTTTTTTTAGACAGAATACTATTGCAAACTTAATAGACTATATTAGAGTATAACATAACTTTCCTATGCACTAAGAAACCAAAAATTCATGGGACTCACTTGATTGAGATATTTGTTTTTTGTTTTTTGTGTGCTAGAACAGAACCTGCAGTATCTCTGAGGTAGGCCTGTTTTAACAGAATGATTTAAATTGCTTAGGACTGATCAAATAAAATAGGAAACCATGAGTCATGCTGAAATAATTAAATAAATGAATAAACCAGAAGTCTGATGAGAAACAAGGTATTTAAATAGTTTTTAAGTGCCTCCTCTCAATGTAATTATAAAGTGGTTTCACTTGACAGATCTCATGCCAGGCACCACCAAGGTGTGTGTATTTATTACCCAGGGGAATAAAAATTAGGTTTGCATTGTCATAGCAGATGATGCATGACGTTGCATCTCTTATAACATCAGATTAACCCAAAGGGCAGGGCACTGTACAGATTCACTTACCTGTAACCTATGAAGTTGTCAAGATTCTCAACATCAAGGACAGAGTGAGAACTATTTCAGATTGAAGAAGTCTAAGCATTGCTGAGAAGTAACTGCATGTGTAATTTTGGACAAGGTCTTTTTGCTGTAAAGGACAGTATTGGGACAATTAGAGAAATTTGAATGTATCTAAATATTAGATGGTATTATTATATTAGTGTTAATTTCCTGAATCAATGGTTTTAATATGATTATACATAAGAACATGCAATTGAGGATCAGGAAATGATGGGACATGATGTCAGCAGCAAATTACTCAAATAATACAAGAGAAAAAAGGACCTCACACTGCGCTTCCAGGTTTTCTCTAAGTTTGCCATTGTTTAAAAATTGTTAAAAAGAAAAAGAAATAAGTGAGTTCAGTATATGAAAATGTGAACAAATTGTTTAACATAAATTTTGAAGATCACTGTTGTAAACTTTGAAGTTCACCAAGGTTTCTACTTACAAAATTTTCTTATACTCTTAATACATTAAAAAAATTTATTCTCTTTTATAAACCTACAAGTGACAAATAGAAATTGTGTTCTCTGAAATAATATTACAATTGGCAGAAAGTATTTTTTCTTCAGGTGATAGAGAATTGGAGCCATGTGCAATTCTCTGGGAGGACATTCTTTTAGATTTGCATCATACTTTGGTTGATTCCATTTGAAATAGGATTTGTCATCAGTATTCTGATTTTCTGATAATAATTTATCCCACTCTTGATGAGTTAAAAGCCTCACTTTAAACATCAGGTACTTTTCTGGGCTGCAGGATATGTATAGGAAAACAAGATTTTTGTTTCTTCACTAAATGGTCCTAAAATTGTTGTTTTTCTTCCTTTCCTACCTCCCCGTTCTTTTCTGTTGTTTCCTTCTTCCATTTTTCTTGCAAAAAACTTTCTAATGAAACGATTCTTGTAGCATGTATTGTGTTAGGCACTATGTGGCAGAGTCAAATAACATAGGATTAATTTGAAAGAGTCACAGTCCAGTGGAAATGAAAGAGAATAAAAATTGCATTGTATTAAGTATTGTGATGCAGATACTTGAAAAAGTCAGGGGAGAAGGAGTTTAATCATCTGGCCAAGTGGAGAGCAAGAGGTAGATGTGACAGCCTCAGGTAGGAGGTGAACTGAGTGGTGACCATCAAGCATGCAAGAAAAACAAATGATTAACTAATGAAGTAGGAAGAAGGAATTAGTACAGATAAAAGTCAAAATATGTAGAGAATAAAAGTCATATTGATCAATAAAAACAACAGATGGCAAAATTGCTCAATAGTTACTAAGTCTAATCAAGGGGGAAAAATCATGAATAGAAAAATACAGAAAAGAGGAAATGGGAATATACCCAGAACACTAGAGCTTGAAGGAATTAAAATAATATTTGCAGATTTGGACCAATAAATTTGTCATTCTAGATGCAAAAATTATTTGTCTAAGGAAATGTAAATTAACAGCAATGATTCAACAAGAAGTAGAAAACATAAAGGCATCATAACCATAGATGAAATTGAAAATGTAGGCAGAGCTCTCTCTCTAGAAAGGAACTAGTGCCAGATGACTTACTGTCTCATGTTCTAGTAATTCTCCCACATGATGAAAAAAGTTGGGAAGCTATTATATTGACTTTCTAAGGTCAGCTTTAGAGTGATATTAAAACAGTATGACTTTAATACAAAAAGGGCAAACTTCTAGTAGTGTTCTAATTACAAGCAGAGAGAGATGGCAAAAACTCTAAATTGTTAGCAAGGAAAATGCATCAAAGTTGAAGATATGACTAAGTAGGGGTTGTCTCAAGAATTTCAGACTGTCCATCATTTGTAACACAATTTTCTATAAAAGCATATTAAAGGGGTAAATATCATACAATTATTTCAGTTGTTGTCCCTCAAAAACATTTAATAACCTCCAATACCAATTCATGTTAAAAGTCTCCATGTGGAGCAGAAGGAATGTCCCCAGGCATGCTGGAGCAGTCTGTCGGCTCTCCACAGCCAGCCTCCGAATGGTGTCACTTTTGAAGCATTCTTCAAGTTAGGAATAAGATGGAGACACTGTGTATCACTGCAGCTATTCAACACGGCACTAAAAGATGAAGCCCAAACAATAAATCTGATGAGAAAAATGAAAGAACTTCTGGAAAGGAAGGGGCAATGATTGTTAATTGTAGATGCTATGATAGCTTCAGTAGAAACCACAGAGACATAATAGACAAGTGCTTAAGGCCAGTGAAATGTAAACAGGGTATTAGAACTAAAAGATCTAGATTTATTTTGACCAGGAGTAGGACCACTGTAAATGAAGCCACTCGAGTGTTAGACTCTCTTTGGCCAGTTGGCAAAAATAATCAATTTTATATTGGAAAGTATTATTAGGCATTTATTCTGGGGGAGCTCAAATTATAACATGAGAAGTCACTTGTTATTTTTAGAAATGAAGATTCTATGGTTTTGTGTCATTATTTGGAAAAAGTTTCTTTAAGAAAATAGGACAGCTCCAGGGGCCAGCAGATTTACTGGTCCCACAAAATATCTACTTTCAGTATCCACTTCTGCTTTCATTTGTGTATGCAAAATCGTCACACATATTCTAATGTCTACGAATTCACGTTCTTCATTTGCACTGAGTTTCATTCTCTTTCTACATGCATGGCCTTCTTCTAAATGGTAGAAATTCTTATTGTCATCATTACTTTCATGCATTATTAAATCCTTTATGAGCCATTGAGCCACGTTTTCAGCAGGGGCATTAACTCAGCATAATACTTACAATAGAAAATACTCAATTCACAACGATAAAAATATGTCAGAAATGACAAGGATATTCATCAAAAGAGGTAAAAGTATATTCTGTGATTGAAGAATAGAGAAGAATTGTTCAACACGCATCTATACTATGAGCAACAACTTTTCAGAAGGTGATGATTATTGTAAATGAAACAAGGTTTCTGTGAAAATAAAAATAAAATTGCATCATAGATTTCTGAAATGTTGTTAACATAATCATGTCATTGCTTGTGTCCTGAAACTTCCAAATGATCTGCAGACTACTTGATTGATCTCTGTGGGTCACCGATCATTTGAAGAGTGTCTGCTCTGATGGCTGAGGAGAGGAGGGGAGGAGGGGGAGGGGGAGGGGGAAGTGAAATGGATGGGGGAGGGGAGGGGGAGGGGAAAGGGGAGGGGGCGGGGCAGAGGGAGGAGGGGGAGGGGGGGCAGGTAGCAGGGTTCAGGTTATGTGGAAGCCGAGAGCAGGGAGAAGCTCTTCTTCCAGGTCTGTGTCCAAGGAGAGGCTCAATGCCACTTCAGGCACCAAGTCCATGCTTGTGGCTTTTCTCTGACTTAACCATAGTTGAGAGACTTTTACTTGGTGTCAAAGTCCAAAAGAATTGGTGGGGATGACGGTGCTTTAGTAGCCAGGGGGGTGGACAAACAGAACTTTGTTCCCTGTGAAATCTTTTCAAATTACCGACATTTTCTCTCTTTCTGTGTTTGCAAAAGGAAAAATCTTCAGCCAAAAGGGAATTTTCCAACAACGTTGTCCAAAAATGTTAAATCTACCTCATTTTATTATTACAAAAATCAAGAAAAAAATTTCTTTAGGTTGATTTAATACAATACTTGATACTTTTAGACGAAGGAAAGCAAACAGAAACCTTCATATGTCTTAAGAATATGGTGAAACTTGCTGTCTGAAGACACTGAGATAGGTGCTTGGCTCCTGGGTTCTGCGTCTTGGACACAGTACGTAATTATTCAGATATGCAAAATCCAATGAAAGTAGATGCGTGGGTGTGAGTGGTTGCAAAGTCTCCTTCATGACACTGTGTGCATGATTCCCTTCGCAGACCTTATGCTTTCTTGGTTTTGAAGTGGAAATAGCCGGTATTTCCAGCTTGGACTCAATCACAGCTTTCTAATGCATTTTCTTGATTTTTCCTGAATCTTCACCTGATTCAGGGCAGCCTGTGTTCCTTTCCCGTGTGCAGAAAGCAGAGGAAAAGGTGCAGGAGGCATGCGTCCTCTGTGCATCAGGTTTTCAGTGAGCTGCTTTAGCTCAAGCATTTGTCACTAAAATAGGAAGCTCATTAGTGCCCAGCAGTGACAGCGGCCTGCCTTCCCATAGGTGTCCCTTGGGTGCGGTGGGTGAGGCCCGGGGGGTTGAGGGTGGTGCACAGCTGCTGCCCCCCTGCCTCCAGGTGGGCCCTGAGGCAGGACCAGGAGGAGAGGCTGGCCCAGGCTGGTGCTGGAATGAGAGGGGCCAGGCCATCATACCAGCCTCATAGGGATATTAAATACAACCTCAGAAATTGCTTATCCCAGGAAGAAGAAAATCAAATTCATAGGCTGGCAGATTTCTGTTTCTTATTTTGGGCTTGATGGATTTTTCACAATTGTGCAAAACATTTTAACATGTGTTATCTTTTCCTAAAGATTGGTATTCCTTTTGATTTGGCATTTCTGAGTAGAGATATTAGCTGTCAATTTATGGTAAAGTTTTAATTGTAATGGCCAAGTTATTTCATTTGAATTTAAAAATGGTGATCTAATGAATCTTTAAAGGTCTAATGCATTTGTGAAGGAATTAAAAATGCAGGATTGCAATGCACAGCTTGAAATCCTCATGGCTTGCTTTATATGTATTATGTTAATAAGGCTCAATTCAAGATATAGAGAAAAAGTTAAAACACGTGGATGTCCTATTACTTAGCCTTGATGTGAGAAATATTAATGCAAAGATTTAAGACAAATCAGAAACAAGAATGAAATTGCTTTTTAACTCTTTAAATTATATAATATAACACATATACAAAGCAAAGGGAAAAGAAAGCGATACTTTTCCAAGCATTTTTCAACAAGTAGTTGCAGGGCAGGTCCCAAAGGCTCATGGCAATGGTGCCCTTGACAGTATTGACTAGAGAAAACTTTTGTTACATTGTTATTAGTTTCTCTGTACTTTTCAGAACTTCTGATTTGTTTCAATTAAGTTAAAATGCAATTATGTTTCTATTTAAGTATTCAGAGCCACCAGAATAAAAAGTGTTTCTGCCATAATCAGAGCTACTGTTTCGCCTGGAGAAAACCTTTTTTGGGGGCTATTTGTGATTTCAAATTCAAACCCAATGACAAATACTCATGGCTTGACCCTATTGGTGCTTTTATTTCATTGGCTGGACTCGTTCGGACTATTTGAGGGAAGCTGTGGGCCCTGACTGTCCACCATGGTTTTATAGAACACCCACTCACGGTTTAGGCAGTTTTCTGCGGGTGGTACGAGGTGAAAACGTGCGGGTCATTGAAGCAGGGGGCCTCATCACCCCTAATCCACAGCAAGGGGCGGGGCAGGTGTGAAGCTGCGGGGGACTCGGGGTTGCAGAAACGCCTGGTCAGGGTCCGAAGGCATTGGCAGGCTCGTGGCCCCCACGGCAGAGCTGAGAGAGGGGCTTGCCATCAAAGAAAGGGGCCTTTATAAAGAACTCTGCAAGGAGCTGGGCACCATCCCACTCTGTGTCCATGTGGCTGTTGGAGTGTGCTGGGATAGGCCCGACGGCTGTAATTTTATCTTTTTCAGCAGAAATGACTTGTTCACTGTAAATCAGCAGACCAATGGATCATGCATTCTCCCGTCCCCATGCTGGCGTGCAGATATCTCCGTGCACCCCAGAGGCTAGCCGGGCTGGGAGTCGCCGAGGAGCCGCATGAGCGCCCGCAGGAAGGCCAGGGAGCACGTCCAGTCCATAAGCACGGCGGGACCAGCCCACACCGGGCGCGGCTCCAAACTCGAGGGCGTGACCGAACTCCGTGGAGGAGCATCACCCCCACAGCGCGGCGGGTCCCCCGTGGTTCTGCATCGCTGAGACCCGGCGCCCGGAGAACCTGCATTCCCAACGGGCCGCAGGTGAGGCAGACGCTGCATCTGGAGCCGCCGTGACCCTGCGGAGGAAGCCTCCAGGGAAGAGCTGTCCCACGAGGTGTCTGCTTGGGTGGGGGTTGTCTTTTCTGTGCAGCTCATCAGAACAAATGACCATAACATTTTGTTATGTCCCTGCCAGATGCGTCTGCAATTATTTTCATGCTTGCGGTGTGTTATATACACAACAAATGTGTATAACATGGAAAAAACACTCACACATGTGCACATATATTCACATACCTAAAAAAAAACACACAAATATAAAGGTTACTCTCTCTCCGCCTCACTATGTCTAAAATACAACTTTATGCTGGATGTGTTCAAATTCTGCTGAACTCCTAAATACCTTAGAGGGATTGAATTTGAAGTATGAGATGGTGGCCAGGAAAGTGTTGGAGTTGAAGGAAAATTGCTAAGGTTTTAATAGCAGTTTTCTCAGGTTCATCTTAGGGACCTATCATCGGTTTTTGCAGAGAGAATTGGGAGGGAAATTCATAGGAAGCCTTCAAGATATCATATCCCTTGAACACAGTGTCCTTTCATGGAAGTGTCTCAGCATCATGACATTCTAACCTGTTTCCCGCCTGCTGAACCACAGCTCCCTGTGAGAAGTAACTGGTTTGACTCATCTAGGTGTTGTGATTTCCTTTCCTTTAAGCCACTCATGATCACAGGACGAGGATTATGGGGGTCCCAGCAGAGGGGCTGGGAGGAGTGGAAAGACCAGCCGACCAGGCTGACCGTGTCGAGTGTGAACAGGGGTGAGTGCAGGCTGGACGGGGCTGCCGTCTGCTCCCTGGTGCAGTATTCAGAGCCCCCAGAGCCCGCGACCCGAGTGGTGCAGGGGTTTAAAGCGGGCGGTCTGTCTGGGAGGGAGGCTGGGTGGGGAGGCGCACGCTGTGACCCTGTCTCTGGGGTGGGGAGCTGAGCTCAGGCTCTGTGACCACAGGAGCAGCTGGAGGCACCTGGGTGCAGGGCTCACCCTGCTCACGGCCTCAAGCCTCCAACCACACTCCTGCCCTCAGTGTGGGCAGAAGTCCTGGCCAGCTGCATGGGCATGAACTCAGGGCCCTGGGCCGAGTCTGAAGACTGAAATCCTGGGAAGGCGCAGGTGTCAGCCTGAAGCCTAAGATGCACAGGTACACGTGTCTGCAAGTGAAATCATTGCCCTCCCCCTACAAGGGATATGACATCCTGGGGTGAAAGTCTCCCTGGTGACACAGGAGATGACTCCCAGAGATTAATCTGACCCTGGCACTGTGGGATCAACAATTCATCCTGACCAAAAGGGGAAAAAGAAGTGTAATTAGTCAAGTATCAGTGGCAGAGAGAGTTCAAATAGAGTCAAGAGGCTACTGTGGAGGTTGCTCTCATGCAAGCTTCAGGTAGACATTGCTACTTGTCATGACCAGCCAACCCCAACCAGGACCATTCCAGCCAATCCTAAAGAACACTTGGGGCACTGTATAAGATTCCTCAAGGGTTCCAGGCATTAGAATAATTTTCCAGAAACCTACAACCTCCAGATGGGTCCCTGGTCCAGATAAGTCCTTAAGCCCAGCCCAGCTTCTCCAGAACATCAGCTAGTTCCATTCACCTACCCATATTATTGACAGCCCCTTCCAACATGAAAAAGTTAGAACGGGCATAGCCCCAATACCCCTAAAGAGTATGAGAAAGATCAAAGGTGATGGTGGAGTTATACAGAGAAAGTAGGGTTTAACAAACAAATATGATTGCTGAATCATTAAATTGATATTTCTTTTAGTCTTCAGTATCTTAGAACAGCTAGAAATAAAAACCTAAAATGGTAGGATTTTAACCTTTACCAAACTCTGAAATATGTTCTACAACTAATTGTTGTGATGTAATTTGAAATGTATTGCTTTTTTATATATGTTATTTATCACAAAAAAGAAAAAGCAAAAAGAAGGAAGCACATAACAGAGAAGATAAGATTTCACAAAGGAGTATGACTGCTGAATCACTATATTGTTATGTATTTATCACAAAAAAGAAAAAGCAAAAAGAAGGAAGCACATAACAGAGAAGATAAGATTTCACAAAGGAGTATGACTGCTGAATCACTATATTGTTATTTCTGTTGGTCTCCAGTGTCTTGGAGCAGCTAGAAGAAAAAACAAAAAATTGTGGAACTGTAACCCATACCAAACTTCAAAATCTGTTCTATAACTACTTATTAAAAGGTACTTGGAAGTTTATTACTTTTTTTGAATATATGTTATATTTCACAATTGAAAAGAAAAGAACTGGAGGCGGCTCAGCTCACCCACTAACACCTGCCACTTGTTAATCTGTTAAGCAGGCTACCCAGGGACAACTTGTTTCCTTTTGTCTCAAAATGTTTGGCCTTCGCTTCCCCTCATCTATGTGTAGACTTAATCTAATTTTGGTTTTGATCTGATCTGCTGACCCTGAACTTGTGAGAAATCCCCATGTCCAAGGTCCTCAGTCCCTTGAGGTCTGAGCCTGGGTCTGCAGAAACAGTCCGGGTTTGGTGGATGCTCTGAAAGGTTGCGCTCCCAGCTAGTCCGCTCATCAGAATCACCTGAAAAGTGGAAAGAAAGAGAATCAAATCAGAATATCACAATACTAACTCAAGCATGCCAACTGGCATTTTCTAGGGAAAAACATACGAAAGCCTGTGTCTTAAATGAGCGTCCCCAAGTGACTTTATGTAACTAGCTTCACAGCAAGATGAGGGCTGACATTTGGGCGTAGATCGTCTGCTGTTCATCACAAAACCCATGGATGAAACCAAAAGACAGATATTTCCAGGAGTTGGAATGCTTTCAACTCTTTTGGCTATGTAGTGGAATTGTTACGCCATATGGTAATTCTGTTTGTAACTTTTCTAGGAACCATTAAACTGTCTTCCACAGCAGCTAGAAAATTTTGCATCGCCACCAGCAATGAGCAAATGTTCCTATTTCTCCACATCCCCTCCAACACTTTTAATTTTCTTTTTTCTTTTTTGATAGTAGCCATGCTAGAGGATATGAAATAGTATCTCATTGTTGATTTGATTTGTATTTCCCTGATGGCTAATGATGTTGAGCATCTTTTCATCTGCTTTGTATCCATTTGCATATCTTCTTTGGAGAGATGTTTATTTGAGCCTCTTTTGCCCATTTTTAAATTAGTCTTTTTTGTTTTAAAGTTGAAGGATTTTGTTATATATTCTAGATTGTAAACCTTTATTGGATATGTGGTTTCCAAATATTTTCTTGCAATATGTAGGTTATTGTTTTACTTTCATGATAAAGTCCTTCAAGGCGCAAAAGTTTTTAATTTTGATGAGGTTCCATTTATCTATTTTTTCTTTTCTTGTTTGTGTTTTGAGTGTAAAGTCTAAGAGATAGTCCCTACTAAAAAATTTTGAAGGTGCTTCCTTATGTTTTCTTCTAGGAGTTTGATAGTTCTGGCTCTTTGATCCATTTTGAATTGACTTTTGTATAAGGTGAGAGGTAGGGGAACTCCTTCGTTCATTTGCAAGTGGATATCCAGTTTTCCCAGCACCATTTGTGCTGAGAATATTCTTTCTCAATTGAGTGGTTTTTGTTCCCTGATCATAAATCATTTGGCCATAAATGTGAAGGTTGATTTCTGAGCTCTTGATTCTATTACATTGGTCTATATGTCTGTCCTTGTGACAGTAGCATACTCTTTTGATTTCCATGGCATTGTAATAAGTTTTAAGATTAGGAAGTATGAGTCCTCCAACTTCAATTTTCTTTTTCAGGATAGCTTTGACTATTCATGGCCCCTTCCCCTCCCAGATGGATGTGATGACTGGCTTTTTCATTTCTGTAAAGAAGTTGTTAGGATTTTGATTGAGATTTTATGAATCTATACATTGCTTTGGGTAGTATCAACATCTTAACAATATTTAGTTTTCTATTCCATAAATACAGAATGTCTTTCAATTTATTTAGGTCTTCTTTTATTTCATCTAGCAATATTTGTAGCATTCCACGTACAAGTCCTTTACATCTTTGGCTAAATTTATGCCTAAACATTTGACTCTTTTAGTTGCTATTGCAAATGGATTTTTTTGTTTGTTTGATTTCTTCTTCCAGATGTTCAGTGCTTGTGTATAGAAATACTACTGATTTTGGGGTGTTAATTTTGTACCCCACCACTTTGCTGAATTCATATTAGCTCTAAGAGCTTTATTGTATATCTTTCAGGATTTCCTGCATATAGAATCATGTTATGTGCAAATAGGGGGCATTTTACTTCTTCTTTGCTAATTTGGATCCTTTTTATTTTCCTTTATTGCCTAACTGCTCAAGCTAGAATTTCTAGCACAATGTTGAATAATGGTGGTGATGGTGGGCATCCTTGTTTTGTTCTAGACCTTAGTGGGAAAGCTTTCAGCTTTCACCATTGAGTACAATGTTTGCTGTGAGTTTTTTGTAGATGCCCTCTATCATGTTGAGGAAGTCTCCTTTGATTTCTTTATTTTGAAGTGTTTTTATGAAGAAATTATTCTGGATTTTGTCAACTGCTTTTTCTGCATCAATTGAGATAATCGTGTGCTTTTTCCCCTTTGATATTTTTCCCCTTTGATATCTTAATGTGGGGTATTATGTCATTGACTTTTTTGTGTAGAGTGACACTTGCATACCTTGGATAAAATCTGCTTGATCATGATGTATAATTCTTTTAATGTGCTGTTTGATTTGATTTACAAGTATTTTGTTGAGTATTTTTCATCTATTTTCATTAGAGAAATTGGTCTGTAATTTTCTTTTCTTGTAGCGTCTTTATCTGACTTTGGTTTTAAGGTGGTGTTGACTGCATAGAGTGAGTTAAGCGGTTTTCCCTCCTCTACAATTTTTTGGAAGAGTTTGACCAGGATTGGTATTAATTCCTATAATGACTGATAGAATTGACTTGCGAACCCATCTGTTTCAGGGCTGTTCCTTGTTGGGAGGTTTCTGATGACTGATTCAATCTGTTTACTTGTAATTGTTTTGTCGAGATATTCTATTTCTTCTAGAGTCAGTCTAGGTTGTTTGTATGTTTCTAGGAAATTGTCCACTTTATCTAAGTTGGCTAGTTTGTTGGCATACAGTTGTTCATAGTATCATCTTTTTTATTTCTGTGAAGTCAACAGTAATTCCTCCCTTTCCTTTCTGATTTTATTTATTTATGTCTTCTCTCTTTTTTTCCTTGTCAATTTGCTAATGGTTTGTCAATTTCATTGATCTTCTCAAAGAACCAATTTTGTTTAGTAGATTCTATTGAAAATTCCATTGAGTTTTTATTCTGAATTTCATTTATTTCTGCTGTAATATTTACAATTTCTTTCCTTCTACTTGTGGAATTAGTTTGATGTTCTTTGTCTACTTCCTCCAGGTTTGCAGGTGTCTTTATTTTTTTTTCTAGCTCTTTATTCTTTCCTAATGAAGGGATTTAGGGCCCTAAGTTTCCCTGTCAGCACTACCTTCACTGCATCCCATAAGTTTTGATATGTTGTGTCTTATTTTCATTTGTCTCCAGATATTTACTGACTTCTTTTGCAATTTTTTCATTGACCTACTGATTGAATGTGTGGTTTAACTTCCATATATTTGTGAATTTTCTGGTTCTCTGCCTGTTATTAAACTCCAACTTCATTCCATTACAGTCAGAGAGGGTGATTTGTTTAATTTAAAACTTTGCAAATTTAATTGACACCTATTTTGTGACCCAACGTGTGGTCTGTCTTGGAGAATGGTTCATGAGTACCCAAAAAGCATGTGTACCCTGCTGTTTGGGGTGCAGTGTTCTGTTAATGTCTGTTAGGTCTAGTTTATTTATCATATTATTCAAGCTCTCTATTTCCTTATTGATCTTCTGTTTAGATGGTCCATCTATTGATGAGACTGATGTATTGAGTCTCCAACTATTATTGCAGAGATGCCTCCTTCTCCTTCAGTTTTGCCAGTGTTTTTTTTTTTTGCCTCGCCTATTTTTGGGCACCCTGGTTAGGTGTACAAATATTTATGATTGCTATTTCTTCTTGGTGTATTGTCCCTTTTAGTAATCCTTTTTTGTCTCTTATAAAAGTTTTCTATTTAAACTCTATTTTATCAAATGTTAGTAGAGCTGTCCCAGCTCTTTCTGGCTACCGTTTGTGTGGAATAAGTATTTTTTTCCAACCTTTCAGTTTCAACCTATTGGTGTCCTTGTGTTTACTGTGAGTCTCATGGGTGGTCCTGCTTTTCATCCATTCTGCCAGGCTGGTATTTTGATAATCCATTACCATTCAATGATATTACCATTTAGGCTGTACTTACTTCAGTCAGTTTATCCTTCAGTTTTTATATGTTGTATCTTGGTTTTGCTTCTCTTTTTACCTATTAACCTTACTGATAATCTTCATTCCTACCTTCTCCTCTAAACCTCTAACTCCTGTCTTTTCCTTTTCAGCTTGCAGAACTTCCTCAGCACTTCTTGTAGGTCTGGTCTCTTGTGATGAACTCTCTCAGTGTCTGTTTATCTGTGAATATTTAAAACTTTCCCTCATTTTTCAAGGACAGTTTTGCTGGATAAAGAATTTTGGTCTGGCAGTTTTTCTCTTTCAGTATCTTAAATACCACTTTGCTTTCATGTTTTCTGATGAGAAATCATCACATAATCTTATTGCATTTCCCTTGTATGTGACAAATCTCTTTTCTCTTGCTGCTTTCAGGATTCTCTCCTTATCTTTTTTTGTCTGACATTCTGATTAGTATGTATCTTAGAGAAGGCAGGATTTATTCTGAGTGGAGTACATTGAGCTTCTTGAGAAAATGTATTTATGTCCTTCATAAGAGTTGGGAAAGTTTCAAACATTATTTCCTCAGATATTATTTCTGCCCTCTTTCCCCTCTCTTCTGGGGCACTGATGTGTACCTTTGTGTCCTTTGTGCTATTGTTCAAATTCCTGAGGCTCTGATTGATGTTTTCCATTCTCTTATCTATCTGTTCTTCTGTCTGCAAGATTTCACATGTCCTGTTTTCTAGTTCACTGATTCCTCCTTCTGTTCAAATCTGCTTGTGTTAGTCAGGATTCTCGAAGGAAGCAGAATTGACAGGAGATATCTGTAGGTAGTATGAAATTTTATAAAAGTGCTTCATGCAACTGTGGGGATGCAAAAGTCCAAATTCTGTAGGGCAAGCTGCTGTAATGAAGGTTTTCATGCATTCCCCGGGAGAAGCTGGCTGCTGAAGTAGAGATGAAAATTCTCTCTTCTGACTAATGAAGTCATCACTTCTCCCTTTACAGCCTTCAACTGATTGGATTAAATGTCTCTCATTGCTGAAGGTGCTTTCTTTCACTGATTATAATCAGTCATAAATGCAATCAACTTACTGATGATTTAAGTCCATGGAATGTTCTCACAGTAATAGTAAGGCCAGTGCTTGCCTGACCAGACAATGGTACCACCTCCTGGCCAAGCTGACACATGGAACTGATCACCAGGTTACTGGGGTGTGCCTCTAGTGTGTTTTAATCTCTTCTATTGTGTCTTTGATTCCTATCATTTCTTTTATGTTTCCAAATTCTAATTTTTGTTCACAAAGTGTCTTCTTGATATCCTTTATCTCTTTAGCCATATTTTCCTTCATTTCCTTACATTGATTTAGGAGATTTGTTTGAACATCTTGATTAGTTATTCAAAATTCTGCATCTCCTCTGAAGTTCTAATTTGTTCCTTTGACTGGGCCATATCTTCCTGCACCTTAATAAGGTAAGTTTTGCCCCTGTCTAGACATCTTGATGAGTCACTCTGAAGATCAGTTTCTCACTCCTGCCTAGGGTTTTCTTGTTGACTGTCTTTGTGCTAAGGCACTTCCTTGACACTTGGTTCAACTTGTTATAGACCTTCAGAAAGGCTGGTGTTTAACTGATCAGATTTTTTTTAGCCCTTTTTCATCAGATTCTTACCCTGGATATAGGGTACAGTTTCTAGATTGAACTGTTTGTACAGTTGTTTCACTTCCAGGAGAAAGCTCACATGACTCTGTTCTTTTCTGGGAATCTGTTGTTTTTGTGCTTGCTTCCGTAGTTTTTCACATTCCTTTCATTGTCTCTAGGTGCATTTGCCTGGAAGCTAAATTCTGAGAGGAGGCTTGCCCCAGAGAGCATGTTCCCAAGTCAGTATTTCCCAGTAAGAGTAGGGCCTGGAACCCACGGAGGTATAGACGGGTTCCAAGGGTTTCTGCGGAGGAGACCCAGAAAGACCACAGATGTCTCTCTGACTGCCCCCCACACCAGTGCTCCACTGGCCTGTCCAGCAGATGGTATTTTTCAGCAAACTGCTCCCTGCACTGCTGAGCTGGTGCTGTGCCTTTGAGGCTCAACTTCTTCCCCGTCAGGGGCAGGGGGGAAACTGAGGCTGCAGCTGCTTTTTGCTCTGGGTTGGTTGAAGCTGTGGCTGCCTCAGAACTGAGACCCAACATTCCAAGTTCTCTAATCAGAAGATGGGACTGGTGCCATAAGCTCCAACTCCTAGATTTGGGGACTACAGTTAGGTGCAGATTTGAATGGTACTTTTTACCATTTTCCACTATATATGATCTTTCTCTCTGTCTCTCTCGCACCATCTCCCCCTTTATCGACCCACCCATTTATCTACCTGCTTGTACAGACATGTGAGAAAAGGAAAACACACACATACTCACACACCACCTGGGCTGTTTCCAAGCTCAGTTCTCTGAGGGGCACACGAGAAAGCATCATGTAGAGGCTCTCATATATCAGGGAAATTCTCAAATAAGCTGCTTCCTACACATGCTTTCTGGACGGAGCGGTTCTGTGAAGACTGTTTTACTATGGAGGTGTTGCTGAGTTATCAGAAGTCTTCCGAGAATAACAATGTGTGTACAGAGGAAGGTAGGAGAAACCACTTCGGCCACCTGTGCACCCAAAACAGAAATCCCTTTACAATTTGGCCACTTTACCCCTGCTTAGCTGCCACCAGGGATGTGAAACTCACTCTCTAATGAGAGGGGCAGTCCCTTTTTCATCAGTGGTTCTACTTGTAAGTGCTCTTTTTATGCTATATCAGAATTTGCATCTATAACATCCACTCACTGGCCTTTGGTCTGTTCTCTGGGGTCTCACAAAATGACTTCAATCATTCTTTCAAAGAATAGCATTTCAAATATTTGAGCATAATTCTCATTACTGTCTCCATTAAGTTATTTACCCACATGCTAAACATCTCATTTCTTCAACAACTCTTCATACATCCTCTTTTCTAGACCACTTCCCTTCCCTTTTGTAGTGCTTTGAGGTCATTTGATTTGTCACTACACAACCTCAAAATATCATATTGAACAGAGTGGCTTGTACAAATCCTGACATAATTTAACTGAGCACCATGCCACATCCAGTGCCAAGTCCAGAGGGACCATTGTCACCTTTCATCTGGATGTTACACCTTTGCTAAATACAATAAAAGACTGCCTTAGCTTTAGTACAGGTGACAATTTATTTTAATTTAATTTTACATTTTATTTTATTTCTTGGGTTGCATGGGCCTGGAAATGAACACATGTGTTTATAATGCAAAGTCCCCTTACCTTTTTTTCTCATAATTTCACAACTCCTTCATTTGCATTTGGTCATCTAATTTTTTCAATCAAAACACAAAGTTTCTTCATAGATTGCATGTTGTTGATTTCATCTCATATCTCTAAACTTTTGAAGTCTTCTTGAATCTCAACACAGCACCAAAAATACTAAATTTCCCACCACCATTTGGTGCACACACGTATGTGGTTTATTGTTTGTCTTGGTTGAAAGCTTTGACTCTTCAGGCAAAACCCACAGCCATGACAGGCTTGCAGCTTGCTCACCGCATGTGTGTGGGGCCACGTTTGCAATGTAGACACATCTGGTCTTGCACAAGCACTGCTGGGCATCTGCGGGACTGTCCTCCACCTGCCTCTCCTTCTGTGCTTCTGGTGAGCATGTCCACTCATGGGTGGCCATGGCTGCTGCCACTCAGTATCGCTGAGAACATGCTGCAGGCCCCAGGCCCCGGACGGGGCTGAGGCTGGCCTCTCCCCTTCCCAGCACAGTGGTCTGTGTCCAGGCCCTGCTGCCACCGCATCTCAACTGGGCCACTCAGACGCCTGCATGCTTTGAGTGTCCACCAGCCGGACAGGCAGGGAAGCCCTCCCTGGAACTTTGGTGCTTTATGTGCTCCAATGTCCAATAGTTTTTAAAATGACATTGTTTGTATTAATCAGTTTCTATCAATCCACCTTTGGGTCACTCCGAGTGTCTTCTCATCCAGGGGCCGGCGATGACTCAGGGCTCATCTCATGCGAATGGCAGATACTCGAGAGTGCTGAGTGGAAGCCAATGTGCCCTTTTCAGCCTCGGGAGACACCGTCACTCTGTCCACCTCTCCTTGTCCCAAATGAGTCATGTGGTCAAGGAGCATTCTCTCGCCTTGGGGAGTCAGGACAAGGGCAGGGGGGAGAGGAATCTTTAGAAGGAGATAATATAATCTTTCACATTTTTATGCAGGTTTTCCTTCATGCTTACAGATATGCCACATGAATATAGGGAGAGCAGCAGAAGTGTCCCTTTGGCAGCACCATGCTTGTTCATGTTAGAATTGCTTTAACCTTGAGACACAAAATTTTTTGACTGAGTCAGGCCTATGTTTGTTCTTCCTAAAAGGTATTCTATCTTCCTGAGAGCTTCCTGAGATGCCCAGATGTGGAAGGACGTGGGATTTCACACCCATAAAGCAAGTTTATTTATCCTTTATCTGCCCTTTTTAACCTGCTTGGAGTACTCGTCCTTTCCTACCCTCAGGATGAAAGATGGAATAGGTTTTGTGACCTTTCTTGTCATGCTCAGATAGCAAAACTGTGTCCAGTCATTATTGTATTTCAGGGTAGCCCCATTTCAGTAACTAATATGTCAGTCCAGTGTAAAATCCAAACACCAGACATCATTCTCTTTTTCCACTTTGGGTCTGCTGTGGGTTGCAGGGACCACATGGCCACATCCTCATTTCTTGCCTAGTCTCTAGCTGTCCTCACCAGGTGGGCTGGCACCCCAGGTTTGGAAGCAAGTAAAGAGGAGAGGTAGGGGTGAGAAAGTTTGTCTTTGGCTTGGAGTCATGAAACCAGCCACGTGTCTCCCCTGGACACGTGGAAAGCTAACTGGACTCCTTGCCATGGTGAGACCCCTCCTGCAGGTGGCTGCTTACGGCTGATGCATCCCACCCCCCACGTCCTGCTGCCCTCGCCCTACCCCGGGAAGATGCCGGGCAGGCGGCCCCATGCTGCTCCCACGTTCGGATCTCGGAAGCACACGCATGCCCTTGGCCTGCTGTCTGTGGCAATGAAGGCGTTTTCTACATATCTCTTCTTCCTGCCACAAAGGGCTTCAGTCAGCGCCTTTCCAAAAGTGAACCAGGAATCATTTTACAGTAAGCTCCAAACTCCAAGGCTTCTGCAGGAAGCCCCCTCAAGTGGCTGGAGGTGAGAGGAAAGGACTTCCCAAGGAAGGAAGCGGGGACTGCAGAGAGGAAGGGGTACATGAGGACCTGCTAAAGCCCACCGCCAGCTTTCTCCAGAGAAAATCACTTTGCAATGACTGCGGCACGTCCTGGGCCCTCCCTTCTAAGTCCTGAGTAAGGACTTAGGAGCTTCATACGGGAATGTGGAGGTGCCTGCCGTGTACTGCTGGGTCCTCTGTCTGTCAACCCAGAATCACCAGCCCTTTGAACTTGACGAACTTCAAAGGTCTAACAAATGAGAAAACCAAATTTCAGAGAAGTTAAGTAATTGCTCTGAGATCATACACAGGTTTTGGTATAAATGCAGTCAACCAATGTACAATCTGTGGTATAATTACCCTCTCTTTAATCAAATTTAGCATATCTATGATGGGATAAAAATTATATAACAGAATTGGCAGGCTAACAGAAATTGCAAAGGCTACATGAGTTGTGTGAAATGCATGTCGTAGAAGGTGGCAAGACAATTGCTCTTTCCTCTTCCTCTTCCTTCTTCAACTTCGCATTCCACTTCATTTTCCTCTTTCTCTGAAGGCCCACTGGGCTGATATCAAGAACACAAGCAAACAAAATCGAATGTGCCATGAGTCACCAAAGAAACTGGCAAAAACGATCTTTAAAATGTAAACCCTAATGGTGCAAAAGGATACCCAGCGAGACTCTTCCTCCCCCCGGCGAGCCTCCAAGTGACACAGCCTGAGCCCTCTCTGTCCCAGCAGCAACAGGGGGAGCTCAGTGCTCCCAGAGGTGGGCAGGTTCAAGGAAATCATGGGCTGTCTGTCCAGCAGGACACGACATCACTGGTCAAGTCACATGAAAATATAAACATGTGCTAAAGTGAAAAGAAAACAAATTTTAAAAAGAGTATAGTGTGACAATTTTCAAACTAAAAATTAGATCTAGTTTAATTTATTTTTTTCTGGAAGGAAAGCTAAAAGTTAGGAATACCACTGGCGATCTTTGGATGAGGGCGATTGTCATGTTTATTTTACTTTTATACTTGCATTTTTCACACTCTCTAGGATGAGCTTTTTTCCTGCTATAGAAGCACCGGAGAGGAGTGGCTGTGAAGATGAGCTGGTGCTGAGATCTAGAGCGCACTTTGCAGGGCGGCACCGTGCAGCCTGAGAAAGGACGGCCGTACGGGGTGCAGAGCGCCGCGCCCCCAGCCGCCCAGCCCCGCGCACGAGAAGCGGGGTGGCCCTGGGTGCACAGGCTTTCTTGGCAGGACAGGCGGTCCCGCCCAGGCTGCCCCAAGGCTCCGCAGGAGGCGGTGGTGGAATGATGCCAGTGACCTGACAGGAGAATCACGAGGTCGTCTAAGCCCGTGACACGGCGTCCGCCACCTGCTGTCCCTGCAGAGAGTGACGAGGAACAACGGTCTCTCCACTCATCTCTGCTCTGGAAGGGGCGGCCGGAACGAGCGGTCGAGTCGCTGGAACTCCATGGCCCCGGGCAGGTGTGTGCTGGCCCCGGGCTCTCCACGGAACCCCCCTTACCCCATTCAAAGGGTATCCAGGCTGCAGGCAGCACGGCTTCCCACACCCGCGAGCCCCGGGGCCGGTTCGACCCGGACATCTGCAGCTGGGGACATCCACAGCTGGGGACATCTACGGCCGGGGACATCTGCAGCTGGGCAAGTGCCACTCTGTGCCCTGAAAGGCCGAGCAAGATCCTTACACTGACTCGAGTTCAAATATTCCTGGCGCTAAGAAAGGAAGCAAGGCATCGGAGGTGTCTGAATTTCAAGGGATTTCCTTTAAACAAATAAAAGTTGAAAAATTGAGTTTGTAATAAAATTTAAAAATATATTTCCAAGTGCAGACTAGGAATCGAAATTACTGACACAAGGGAATAGAACCCCACGTTCCTCAGCCTCTCAGGTGTGTTACGCACGTGTCAGGGATTCTTTGGGAGAGGAGGGTGAGCTGGACGCGTGCTAGACGCGTGCTTCATGGGGCCCTGTGGAGGTCTGAGTGACACACCGCTTCACCCTGAGCCCTGAACAGCAACCTGAGCTGGCTCTGTCACCTGGCTGACCATGTCCTGCAACACGGACGCAGCTGGTCGAGAAGCTGGGGAGGGCGGGCCTCTTGGAAAGAAGTCATTGTGGCCCCAGTGTCCCACCAGGTGGCTGCAGTGGCCCCATGGCCTCCTAGGAAGGTGGGCAGTGGGCAGAGAAGGTGGGCAGCGGGCAGAGCCGTGGGACAACCCAGAATCAGTGCATTTCCCAAGTACACACCCTTCGTCTGTTTAAAGATTCGTCACACGAGGAGTGAACACAAAGGCTACGGGACCAGGGTAGCTAGTGGGGACACACGGGTGGGCTCCCTATCGTCCATCTCCACTGCCTCCGCCGCCATGTGCAGGGCAGGGCAGTGTGGGGCCCCAGGACCAGGAAAGGGGGACACGAAATTCAGCCCGGGGACAAGCAACCCGAGTAGGAAAGGGGCCTGGCAAGAATGGCCCTAGAGAGCCCACGTCTCACCTGCAGGGCGCTTTCTCAGCCAAGGGCGAGCTCCAGAGCCTCAAGGCCAGTGCTGCACGGCAGGACAGAGAAGAGTGACAGGGCGCTGGGCACGCTCGGATGCCCGTTGACCCTGCGGGTCTAAATGGACCCCTAACTATTAAAACAAAGCTTCAGCCAGCAGCCACCAGAGACCCAGGCTGAAAGGCCCAGGAGGGCGAAGCAGTGGTGAAGCTTCCACTGACAACAATTGCTCTGCTTTCAGCTAAATGGCTCCGAGTGCATCAACATTTCAGTTTTAGGACTAAATTCATTAATATGCTTTCCAAACGAAGTGGCTTTTAAGGAAGTCAGAAAAATCTACAACTTTCCTTCATACAGTAAGTAGCTTTAACCAATTTCAGATTGAGGGAATTGAAGTAATAGTCCCCATTAAATTCCCATTAATATTACCATGACTTAGGTCATTCTGTGGCTTTGCACACTTATATGAAACAGATGCATCAGCCACGGATCCGTTAGAGTGAGAGGCCGATGTATTTAAAGTGGACAATATTCTGGGTCCCCTAGATTTGTGTTCACATACATGGTGATTAAATATTACTTACATGCTTACATCCCTTGAAATGCTAGAGGAAAAATAATAATTTTAAAAGGTATTCTTAGCTTCTACTATGATGGCATTAATCAAAGATGTCAGTGACATTAAAGAATTGCATATTTTTAAATGGTATTTCTCCCTAAAGGAAAGAAAATGTGTTTTAAAAGCATTGTGAATGCTTTAATTCCACTAAGAATTCTTTGAGCTTTCAAGGAGAAATAAATTACAAAAAGACAAATCACTTTTGATAACCAGAGTCCAGTTAAGGTCTTATTAAAGTATGCCTTATTAGTTAATAATGTGCAAAAGTATTAATTTTAGTGAACTGCATGACTATTTGAGGCATCCTGAAGGCTCTTTCCTGTGGTCATACAAAGTGCTTTTGATAAAGGAAGAGAATTCCTGCCACAGTATATTTTTATCACTGAGACATAAATGGACATTTTCCAGGTTTTAATTGAAAATACATTAATTCTTCAAGCTTTCAGATTTCAGGGAAGATGTGATTGCCAGGATAAAAACAGAGAAAATGCGGGACTTCCTATACTCTTAAAAACCCAAAGCTTCTCCTGTTTCATCATTCAGATAAAGACAGGAACTATAGTCTCTGATGGGATGTTTTCATGGATAGATGGTTAGGTTTTTGGAAAGTCTTATCAGATGCCTTACATTATGCTACTTCCATGTATTTCAACCAGTGGTTACGCTAATAAAGATAGTTAAGGTCAGATGTAGTAAAATTCCTCACTCATTTTAAAAATTTAAATGCTATGCATATACATTTTAAATTTTAAACAACCAAAACCAATTCACAATATTCTGGTGTATCAGGATTATTGAGGTTTTGAAATATAACTTTTAAATTGGAGATACACAGCTGTATAATAATAACCTCAAATTTGAAGAGCTTTATGATGCTGATCAATCTGTGCTTTGTAGTAAACAGTGGGTAAAATAATACATGGAAACATCTGAAGTCTGGATTTTCTTTCTCATCAGAAGCAGAAGGGAGAGACTGGAAGAATTGTGAGGTGCTTGACAGAAAATGCCTTGATTGCTCTGAAGTGACTGTTGGTAGAAATAAGGATGCTGAGGGTTCTTCAGATGAGGCCTTAAAAGAAAACATTGGATGTGTTACTGGAAATGGGAGAAAAGGCAATTCTTATTTCAAAGGAGCAGAGAACTTGGAAAAATTGAGTTCCAATATCAAATGGAAGGCAGAGTTTGAGAATGATGAACTTGCATATTTAGCTGAGATTTCCAAGCTAAATGTGGTAAGTGCAGCCCAATTTCTCCTTGCAGGCTGTAGTAAAATGTGAGAGGAAAAGGCTAAGCTGAGAATTGAAATCCTGGGCACAAAGAAACCAGAAATTGATACTTTGGAAAATTCTGAACTTTTAGAAAGTAAGTCCCCAGGGAGTTATGCTCCACGTGAGGGTTTAACAGATCATGGAACCAGTCAGCAGTTTCCAGGGAAGTCAGGGTCGGAAATGTAGTTATCCAGGAAGGACTTTAGAAAGTTATTTTCTCAGGGGTTTGGAGCCCTGTGTACTACATGTGAAACTGACAAGTTATTGTTTGCAAAATCTGCATGAGCAGAATGACTACCTGCCTGGAGTGAAAGGGACAGGAAAGGGACATACTGAAGGAACAATATCTCCAAGGGCAGAGCCATGGAAGCTGAAGTATTGACCTAAGACATTTTTTCAAGCTAAGAGAGTGGTCTGACCCATGTGCGTGGAAAGAGTCAGCCCTGGCGCAGAGAATGGGCTCCCCACCCCCACTGTTCACCTAGAGTCTGGCCACCACTCCAGTTTTCTCAGAGGGTGGAGCCTATTCCCTGCAGATTGTGCAGGGTCTGGCTGTCACCCCAAAGCTTGGAGAAGGTGAACCGTTCACCCAGTGTTTGGGGAGATCATGGCTACTGCACATGCAGTTGGGAAGGGTGAAGCTGCTGCTAGATGACTCTCAAACCTTGAAATCTAACACAGTAGATTTCAGAGTTGAAATTCAGGCTTTCAGAATTGTTTGCGGGCCTCTTACCCCTATTTTCCTTCCAATCTCCCCTGTGGGAATGGAAATGTTTATCCTATGCCTGTCCCTCCATTGTATATTGGAGGCAGATAATGTGCTCTCTGGTTTCACAGGACCACAGATGGGAACTGTGGTCCAGAACTGACCACACCTATAATCAATTTTGATAGGACTTTGTACTTAGTGATGTCACTGGAATGACTTAAGGCTTTGGGGATATTGTGATGGAATGAATGCATTTCACATATAGAAGGAACATGCCTTTTGGGGGTCCAGAGGGTGGAGTGCGGTGGTTTGAAGTTATATGTACCCAACAGAAACATGTTCCTAAATTTAATCCTTTTCTGTGGGTATGGGCCCATTGGAGGTAGGATCTTTTGATGAGGCTCCTGAATTAAGGTGTGACCCACCTCTATCTGAATGGGTCCTAATCCGTTTATCTGAGTCCTTCATATGAGAATGAAATTCAGACAAGGGAGAGAAAGCCACCCAAGCAATAAGATGAAATTAATGAAACCTGGAAGGAAAGGGAGAGGCCAGCGGATACTGCCATGTGCCAGGATCTCTACCAGCTGGTCTTCAGGAAGGAAGCATCTTCCTGATGATGCCATGAATTGGACATTTTCATGGCCTCAAAATGGTAAACTAATAAATTTACATAGTTTTAGCTAAACTGCTTCATGTTGTTTGCTTAGAGCAGCCTAGGAAACTAGAACAGTTTGTCACAAGAACCCCCCAGCACACACTTACTCCCATGGGGCCATAGTTGCAACTTGAGGGGGAGGTGGGTAGAGCAGGGGCTGTTTGAAAATCTTGTTTGCTCCTCTGACCCTGGTCATGTCCAGTCTGCCAGATGCCACTTTTCTCTTAAGACCCACTGCTCCTGAGCTTACCCAGCATTATGACGAGGCGGGTCTGGCTGAACCCAGCTCATGATTACAGCCTTGGCTGAAGCATCTGTGATGTCCCATGATCAGGAGGTCAAATGACCCAGGTATATTTGGAATATTTTGTGCCAGCTGTGAAGAGAATTAAATAGATTTAAGACAAGACTATAAATATATATTGTCCCTTCCATTTCTGAACTTCTATTCTCAAAGCAAAGGAAAGAAACGTAATTACCAGTTTGGTGGCTGAACCCCTTGGCACCTGAGGATGAATCAGTCTCCTCTGGAAAAGATGAGCATCCAGCACAGTGTTCAGTGTGGGTTTGCTGTAGGGTAGTGTGCCATCCCCAGGGACACATCTCATCTCCCTCTCTATCTCCCTCTCTCTCTCTCTCTCTCTCTCTCTCTCTCTCTTGCTCACTCGCTCTCTCGCTCTCTCACTCCTTTCCTCCCTGCCTCCCTTCCTTTCTTTCTTTTCTTTCATCTTTTAATCTTTTAATCTGTCACTCTGTCATTTCTAAAAAATTGGCTTCTTTTTAAAAAATACCACATAAAATTTCCCACTTTAAACACTTCCGGGGGAGCATGGGTAGTTCATATGGTCCAGCAACCTTGCTTCTAAGTATATGCTCAAAATAATTGAAAGCAGAACGCAAACAGTTGTGTATGCAGCAGTGTTCATAGCTGTGTTATGTGCAGTAATCAAAAGGTAGTAACAGACGAAATATCCAGGTGACTGGATGTACAAAATGCATATATACATAAAATAAAGTAGTATTCAGCAATAAAAAGAAACAAGGTTCTGATACATGCTACAATATGGATGAATCTTGAGTACATTATGCTGAGTGAAATAAGCCAAACACCAAAGACAGGTATTGTTCAACTTCACGTATATAAAATACCCACAATAAGCAAGTGAGTAGAGACAGAAAGTAGATTATAGGTTACCAGCTGCCAGTGGGGATGGGGCAGTAAATGCTTAATGGGTGCAGAGTTTCTGTCTGGGTGATGAAAAAGTTCATCAATGTCTATTGATTTCCAAATATTTTCTCCCAATCTGTAGCTCATCCTTTTGCTTTCATGCTGAAGTCCTTTGATGCACGAGGTCCTTAATTTTTACCTCATTTTGTTTTTGTTACTTGTGCGTTTGGTGTCAAGTGTCTATAAATATGTCATCTGGTGCAAGTTCTTGAAGGTTTTCCCTTATGGTTTTTTTAAAGAGTTTTCTGGTGTGGTCTCTTACTTTTATGTCCTTGATCAATTTGAAATAATTTTTGTATGAAGTAGGCATCCAACTTCATCATTTTTTCAAGTGGATATCTTGAAGAGAACATTTTTTACCCATTGACTGCATTTGACACCTTTGTTGAAAATCAATTGGTCTTGGAACATGTCATTTTGCTTCTGAACTCTTAATTCTATGCCTTTGGTCTGTCTGTCTGTCCTTATGCAAGTATCACACTGTTTGATGACTTTAGCTTTGTATTAAGTTTAAAAATCAGAATGTGTGAGTCCTCCAACTTTCTTTTTCTTTTTCAAGGTCATTTAGACTATTTGAGGTCTCTTACAATTTCATATGAATTTAATAATTGTATTCTCCATTTCTGCATAAAATGCTCCCAGATTGTCGATTGGCCTTGTTTTGGGTAGTGCTGACATCTCATTCATATTAAGATTTTCAATTCATGAACATGGGATGTTTTTCCACTTCTTTAGGTCTCCTCTAATTTCTTTCTGGAAAGTTTTATAGTTTTCGTTGTATGTGTATTTTATAATTTTGGTTAAATTCATTACTAGATATATTTTTAGGTGCTATTGTAAATTGATTTGTTTTGTTTATTTCCTTTTTGGATTGTATAGAAATGCAACTCACTTTGAGTGTTTATCTTCTATCCTGCCACTTTGCTAAGTTCATGAATTAGCTCTAATAGCTTTGTTATGGATTAATTTGGATTTTCTATATACATCATACAGGATCATGTCCCACATGAATATGTATTGTTTTACTTCTTTCTTTTCAATTCTGATGTCTTTTCTTCATGCTCTTGCTGTAGCTGGAATTTCTAGGGCAAAGGTTTAATAGCCCTATTGGGTTTAAGGAGAAATAATTGTTTAAGGAGAAATGGAGTCCACCACACTTTGTCTTACATTGTTAAGTGTGGCACTAATTTTTTTGCCTTCCTCCTTCAAATATATTCTTCTTGATTGATAGTCTTGTTTTTTGGAGGGGAGGTGGTTAGTGTGGTGTGGGCAGCTTCAGAGACTTCTACTTGCTCCTGGTCACTACAATAATTTTTCTCCCAATAGTCAAGGGACCATTATGGGAATTCTGACCACTGCTAAATATGTCCACTGCTCTACTTTTACATTTACTGACCATAGAATAATCACCACAGTGGAGCCATGGCGAGCGAGACTGAGGCCAGCTAATAGCTAAGTATGAAGTGTCCCCCCCAGCACTGTAACAAAATCCAGAACAGAACCTGGCTCAGATAAATGCTCGAAACATTTGTCAAATGAATGGGTGAATGGCCTCTTTTCTGCTTTATTTCCTTAACTACCTTTACTGTATACTCATGTAAAAGAATTATAAAGAATTCTGACTAATGGGCCAGGTAGCCTACAGCACCCGCGGCTGACAGGTGTCCCAGGGGGCTGGGACCAGTAGATGAAAGGCTCTCCAGATGCCAGGCTCTAGTGCCTCTTTCTCACTCCTCATGTATTGCTTAAGTCTTTTTCCTTCTTCTCTCTTAAGACCTCCTTGGTCTCCTTTTTGTGTGCAAGTGGCAGAAGGAAGAGGGCTGGCCCCCTTCTCGATTGGCATCACCTCTGTACAAATTCCTGGGGAAGAGAGAATAATTTGGACCAGGTGCTCATCTTATTCTAACCATCTCTGGCCAGACTTGCAGGGCCACATTTTCAGACATGGCCATGAGACCCTTTTCTTGGGGATGGAAGCAGGTCTCAGAAGATGGAGTCCACAGTAAGCTGAGCATGCATCACAGAAACCGTCCCCCACCTGTTCCGTTTAGTTCTCTCTCCCCTCTCTGACTCTGGTTCTCTGAATACTGCAGGAAGTTCTTGATTGATAATTTCCTTAATGCTTTTTCAGGTTTACTACTATGGATGCACAGAGCGAGATTATAAATGTGAATCCCACTTTAAATAATGTTCTAATCACTTTATTCATGGGTAGCAATGTCACCTATTATAGAAAATACACTTTTTCATCTGGAGTTATTTTCACAAGAGGTATTCACAGTGAATTCTCTTAAATGAAACAGAGATATGCCAACATGAGTCTGTGCAGGGTTTAGGGCAGTGCAGTTAGCACATATCACAAAGAATAATCCTTATGATTCTTAACACTCAGTCATCAATCCTGAAAACTAGACCCTTTGCGGTAAACCAGGACTTCTTTAGATACGGTTCCCTCGCCTAATCCTTCCTTCTCTGTAAGTTTATCCACTCACCGCTCTCAGTGCTGGGTTTCCGTGGCAGCAGGAGGAAACTAAGCTAGGCCCACATGTTGCAGAGTGTCAGGATCTTCTTTTTGATTTTTTTTTACCCCCCTTTGGCATAGCATTTACTTATACCTTATCTTAACTTCCAGTCATTATCCCTAAAGCAAAAGTATGGTGCCAGACCTGACTGTGGAAAATTCCTTCTTTCAAAAGATAAGAAAACACTGTCGACCTGCCAACCACACAGAAGCCCATAGCCTTCAGCAGGTCAGTTATTGGTTTCTCCAATGCCAGCTCCCTTCGGTGCAGCCTCATCAGGAGCTCCCTGGAAGGAGCATGGGTCCCGGGACAGGGCAGGGGGACAGCTGTCTGGAAAAGCACCTTCCGGCTGACCCCCGCCACACCTCCTCTGAAGGGCCATTTTAACCCCCCCGCCCCCGTGTAGGAGTGCATCTGCAGGAAGAGCTTCAGTCCTCCCTGCAGGCACCAACACGGGCTGCAGCACAAAGAGCAGCTGCAAACCACGCTAGAGGTTGGTCCAGGGCGGAGTGTGCTGGGGAGGGTGCTAACACCTCGAGGGCAAGGTCTTTGGCGGCTTATCCCTAAGCACAAAATTCTGTTCTTATTGAAGGAAAGTGGGAAAGAAACTGCAACAGACAGAAGAGAAGCTGGTGGCAGGCTGGCCACAGCAGGCTGCCTTGTTCTAACTGGTCATGGGCCGAGGGACGCATCCCGTCACAGGCCTGTGGGCAGATGTGGTTGCTGCATTCCGGAAAAACAAACCCAGTTACGTCGTGACATATCCCTGGAATTTTCAAGTGGGGCCTAAACGGGTTGTGGGGAGATGGAACTAGAAAGAGCAATGTCAGAACCTGCTCTGAGACATCCCTTCTTCTGCAGCGTCATGCTCTATACACACAACAGATACTCCCTTTCCTGAGCGTTTCCTTTCAGTGCGGACCACTCTCCTTATCCAGGCTTTCTAGAATTTGGCTGTAGCTGAGTTTTTGTTTTTTGTTTCTTTTTGCATGGGCAAGCACCAGGAATCGAACTCGGGTCTCCCGCATGCCAGGCGAGAGCTCTGCCACCGAGTCACCGTGGCCCACCTGTGGCTGAGTTTTAATACACCAAATTCTAGGCTTCTACTCCTTCTTCCATTTTGTACTCAATTATTTTCCAGTCATTCCTGTCATTTCAGGTTCTATTCCTTTTGTGCCTCATGAAATAGTCCTCCTATTTGCTTCATGGAATTTATTTTTGTTGAAATACGTGAATGTGGTTTTCGTGATTCTTGTAACTTACACCAGGGCTTTGCCTGTATATATATTTTCATATAATTATACTTTATTAAATCTCCCTTTTGAAACCAGTTCCTCAATTTGATAATTAACTATGCTCTCCTTAAAAACAGTGACATTTTCTGGTGTAACTGAAGTCACATATAATCACCATTAAGTGCAGATTCTGTGAATGGATTTCATTCTCACCTGGTAAACAATACCCAGAAGACTTGATAGATATACCTTCTTCCTTAGAGTTTGGATCTCAGATTGATGATACTTCATTATTAGTATTTATTGACATTTTCCCACTTTATTTGTTACATTCCTTTTCAGACAAATGCTAGAAATGTCATGTATTTTATAGTTAGCAAAACTGTGGGATATACTAATCAGTGAGAATTCTGAAGTTATGCATAAGACTGCTGGTAAAATATCAAAAATAAAATAGCTTTTCCAAGTCCATTCTACTTTATTTCTATACTTAGGCCAAACTTTTTAGCAATCCCAAGAGACCACAGAGTTGTTAAGCAATTGCTTTTGTAAGCCAAATTGCCCTTGTTTGCCATTACTTACCAGAAATTGAAAAGTACATATGTGCTCAAATACAATTGCATATTATATATTTCATATAGACTTCAATTCACTGTATTAAAATTGATTTATAATAGAAAATGCTTTCAGTAATTGCTTACTTTAAAATAATTGAGAATTTAAAATCTCATATGTCTGCAATGAAGCTGTGTCTGCGTGAAAAGACCTCACAAGTGAGGTGTGGCTTTCCCACACTCTGCTCGGCCACCCAGCTCCCCCCTCTGACACTGTCTCTGTTGGTCTGGTTACTGTTTCGAAAACTGGGATTTAGACAGAAATACCACACACGTGACAGTGCTGGGCAGGCCGGCTGACGAGGCCACAGAAGTTAAGGGACCTGGCTAGCAGGAGGGCAGGAGCTCCTTCAGAGCCTCATGGTAACCCCAGTCCATGCACCTCACCCCCACCCAAAATCACGAACTTGCTGCCCAGTCCTTCTTCTGATGCACAGATTTCAAGTTTCTGTCCCCACTGTGGCAAAGCCCTCTAAAGCCAGAGCATTTCCCCCGGGGAGGCCTAGAGAAGGGGTCCCAGGCCGAGAAGGCTGAGACAGAAACCTGGGGACCTACGCTTGGTGATTTCTGCCCCCGAGAAGTCCTCTGTAGTGAGCCCTGACCTCAGACGAACTCACTCAGTCGGAATTCTGATGAGAGGCGACCACTTCCGGGAGAGGAGGGCAGAGTGGATGTGCCGGGGCAGCTTGTGGCCACAGACCACAGCTGTCCTGTCAGCTGTGTCATCACCCTTGTTTCCATCTGCGCTTTGGCCAGAGAGCTGTGGTGTTCTCGGGCCTGCTTCATCATAAACATTCTGTTTCTATGGAGGATTTTTGCTTGTTGCAATTTTCTTCTTTAATGTAGAAACAGGAACATGACAATGAGGACATTGTATTCCGGGAGGAGTGTTTTGGAAACTTTGTGTGTGTGTTTGTGTGTGTGTGTGCACACACGCACGCTCTGCCTTAGAAGAAAACTGCAATGAAGACCCATTTAAGTGCCAGCTTTTGAGTAGCTTTTATTTATGGTTTCCTTGTCCTCCAGGATTATTCTCTCTGCATTTTTTCTTAACACGGGCAGGCACTGGGAACCAAACCCAGGTCTCCAGTGTGGAGGGCGAGACCTCTGCCGCTGAGCCACTGTGGCCCGCCCAATTCTCTCTACATTTCAAGCTTTGTCACTTTTTATTTACTTCTCTATTTTAGGCTGAAGTTTCTGGCTTTGAGGTGTGTAAATCAGATCATTAGCAGTTATTGAAAATTGCAGGAAGCAAATGAAAATGTGTTGACTTCTTACTAATACTCATTTTCCTTTGTGTTTGCTTTAGTTGGCAAAAGCTGCTGAAATGCAGATGCCACAAAATGGGTTGGCTTTTACGATGGAGATTTATTTAGTTGACAAGCGTACAGCTCTGAGGGCATGAAGGTTTGCAAATCCAGGTGTCATCAGGACGATGCTCTCCTCCTGGGCACAGGCTGCAGGTGGCCCTGGGCCCTTTTGTCCCCAGCCAGGTGCAGGCAGCCTCTGCTGGGCTCCCCCTTCTCTCCCGGGTTTCTTGGTTTCAGCTTCTGACGGCTCCAACTGTGGCTTTTTTTCTCAGCGTCTGCATCTTTCTCTCTATGTTTCAAACTCTTAGAAAGGACTTCAGTTAGGGTATGAAGAACCACCTAGAATGAGGTGGGTCACATCTTAAATTAGGACCCTACTCACCAAAACACTGTACCTGCAATGGTTCCACACCAATGAGAATGGACTGAACTTAAGAACGTGATTTTCTGGGGTGCATACAGCTTCAAACCACCACGGTAGTCGAGACAGAATTCTATGTATCTCTATTATGTAAAGCTGTACGTTTCTTTTTAATCTAAATTTTATACCTTACTAAATTTTTCTCCTACATGATTTGCTGGTTTCTAAGAATATTATGATAAAATCGCTCCTTCTGAAGGCTGACCTTTTGGTTTCTTATTGCAGGGTGATGCGTCCACGGGAGGGTCTGCCAGACACGGGGCGGGGCTTGCTGGACCGTTTTATCCTGAAGACCTGCGTCGCGCTGCAGCATCGTGGGCTTTTTAAACTTCCTTGATTATTTTTTTTATATCTAGCTTCTCTGATCTCTTATTTCATCCCTCATATCCGTTCATCTTTTCTCTGTACTTTCTTTACCTTCGCCCTTTTGACCTTTCATCTGGGAGAATTCTTCAGCTTCCGGTTCTGTGACTTTACTCCATTCTATTTAGCCCTTTTGCTAATTTCATTTTGATGATCATATTTTTTAAATTTAAGTTCTCTAGCTGTTTTCTTTTCTTAAATGCACTATCGTCCCAACTCTCTCTGAAGATACCAATGACTTGTTAGAGTACTTGGTTTATTACTGTCACCCTGTGCAGCAGGAGGGGAGGCTTGTTGTGTGCATCTGTCTTTCCCGGAGATTTTCCCGAGCACACCTGGTGAACTGCAGTCCTCTGCTCACACTTACACCTGACACCTCTGTCCCCTGTAGCTGGATGTCATCCACCAGAGGCTCTTCCAGCCCATGAAGTGCTGGGTGAGATGCGCAGCTGCATGGCTTTGATCCAGAGTAGTTTAAATGGTGAACCCAAGTGTAAACCAGAGCCCATAGTTGATAGTACAATTAAAAAATGCTCTTTCATGAATTATTGCAAATGTAGCACACTAATGCAAGGTGTTAATAACAGGGTGGTATATGGGAACCCCGTATTTTATGCGTGATTTTTCTATAAACTTAAAATTTCTCTAATAATAATAATAATAATAAACCTAGGTGGAACACTGCCCTGCCTCTTAATCCTTTTCTGACTGCTGTGCTTCAGGGAAAAATGCTGCCGTTGCCAGTTGCTCAGCACAAATGCGCAGGAGCCCAAAGTCACAAGCACGTCTCCCGGATCCTCTAATTTCCCCGAGGCATCTCATGAATCCTGAAAACAACACCTCAAAGTCTGAGACATCCCTGGAGCAAACAAGCACGCTAGGAACAACAAGTAGACAGAATCAATCATGCAAATAATATTTAAAATTTTTAATTCTCTCTTGCCCACGCCCCAGGCCTGCACTATTGGAGACCCTGGGGGCTCCGCACTCTGCCCCTCCCCCCTGCAGTGTCTCCAGGCAGCCCGGCTCCCAGCCCCCACCCTGCCCCCCCCCCCCCCCCCCCCCGCCCTACCCAGGTCCCAGCTCACGGCCCCACCCCCCGTCCCGTGCCCCGCCCCCAGATCGCTGCCATCAGGACCTTTCTCGGCCTCCCATTGGCTGCCGCGCCACCACACTTCTTGAGGGGGTGGAGAGACCGTGGGTGGTGCAGGCTGCGGGGGCGTGGGTGTGAGAGAGCTAACCTTCAAAAAATTATTTACGCAATTGATTTTGTTTACTTGTGGTTACCGGAATGTTTATTTGCTTATGTATTAGAAACATGTGATAGCCGTCTTCATCTAAGAAATGCTTATTCAATGATGGAGTCGCTATCGTGTGGTTTCAATGCTTACAAAGGGTTTTGGAACAGAATGGTCACATGCAATGAGCTCTTATTGTTTCCCTGTATTTTTCAGAGATGAAGATGATTGTGGTTGTAAGTCGTTTCCTCTTCTCCTCATGCACCCTGTTTTAAGGTTTCAAATCTATTTTGAATAATCTCCATAATAGTCTCCATTAATCCACTAACGGGAATGTTTCAATATAAAGAATTAGTGTTGAGCTAAGCAGAGCTGTTCTCTTTTCAAACCAGAATGATTTCTAAATTTAGTATTTAAGAAACAATATATTTCTCAAGCACCATTTTATAATGCAGCACACATAGAAAATTTAAGGAACCAAGTCACTTCTTCATTACTAATCAATGAGAATGTGTCATTAATAAATCCCCAAAATTATTGGCCTGTGAGAGAACAAGTTACAACAAGTTGCAGTAGTTTCTGAAATAAGTCAAGGCCGTCTCTTTGATAAATGGTTTTCTTCCTGAGAGTTGAGCGATGAGTCCAGGTTTTCCCTTTTGTCTTGTCCTGATGAGATGGAGCGACATGTGAACCCATCTAACAGGCTCTGTCCTGGGCTGGTACAATGGACACTGCTGGAGCAGCTCCCAGATGCCTTTTGATAGATAGGCTTGAGATGAACATGCCCCTGAACGTATGAGCTGGTGGATGCTGTCAGTCTCTAATGCTGTATTCACAGATTTGGTTCACTTATGGACTTTTACTCATTCCAGGACCTGAATATTCTGTTGCAAGTCAAGATATTTTTTGGCTTTTTTGCATGCATCTCCAAAATCCTGTCCAGGTGGAAATACTCAGAAATGAAGCAGAGAAATATAGCCTCCTAATGACCCTTGGGTTTCCTGCCAGAGATAACGCACCACTGCAAGGAAAAGATGATTAAGCAGAAGGAAATGCCTGTATTAGTGGATGCCCTTAACTGATGCTGTGGTGGTTATTAACTATAGTAATTTCTCTCAAAACTTGAAAATATGTATTTCTGAGGTGCAAGAGCATGCTGTGTGATTTCCTCAGATCTAGAAAGTACGTTAAGACAATGAGCTCATTAGAAGCTTCTTTCATGGCTTAAACCACCGGTGACTTTCAGGGAGGGGTTTGGAGAAGGAGGTGGTAGAGACCTGGATGCTGAAGGGGTCCGTCCCTGTCAGGCCCAGGCCAGGTGGGTGGGACCCAGGGTCACTCATGTCTGCTTAAGGGGTCCGTGGCTGTCAGGCCCAGGCTGGGTGGGTGGGACCCAGGGTCACTCATGTCTGCTGAAGGGGTCCGTCGCTGTCAGGCCCAGGCTGGGTGGGACCCAGGGTCACTCATGTCTGCTGAAGGGGTCCGTCCCTGTCAGGCCCAGGCTGGGTGGGTGGGACCCAGGGTCACTCATGTCTGCTGAAGGGGTCCGTCCCTGTCAGGCCCAGGCTGGGTGGGTGGGACCCAGGGTCACTCATGTCTGCTGAAGGGGTCCGTGGCTGTCAGGTCCAGGCCGGGTGGGACCCAGGGTCACTCATGTCTGCTGAAGGGGTCCGCCCCTGTCAGGCCCAGGCTGGGTGGGTGGGACCCAGGGTCACTCATGTCTGCTGAAGGGGTCCGTGGCTGTCAGGTCCAGGCCGGGTGGGACCCAGGGTCACTCATGTCTGCTGAAGGGGTCCGTGGCTGTCAGGCCCAGGCCGGGTGGGACCCAGGGTCACTCATGTCTGCTGAAGGGGTCCGTCCCTGTCAGGCCCAGGCTGGGTGGGTGGGACCCAGGGTCACTCATGTCTGCTGAAGGGGTCCGTCGCTGTCAGGCCCAGGCTGGGTGGGACCCAGGGTCACTCATGTCTGCTGAAGGGGTCCGTCCCTGTCAGGCCCAGGCTGGGTGGGTGGGACCCAGGGTCACTCATGTCTGCTGAAGGGGTCCGTCCCTGTCAGGCCCAGGCTGGGTGGGTGGGACCCAGGGTCACTCATGTCTGCTGAAGGGGTCCGTCCCTGTCAGGCCCAGGCTGGGTGGGTGGGACCCAGGGTCACTCATGTCTGCTGAAGGGGTCCGTCGCTGTCAGGCCCAGGCTGGGTGGGACCCAGGGTCACTCATGTCTGCTGAAGGGGTCCGTCCCTGTCAGGCCCAGGCTGGGTGGGTGGGACCCAGGGTCACTCATGTCTGCTGAAGGGGTCTGTGGCTGTCAGGCCCAGGCTGGGTGGGTGGGACCCAGGGTCAGTCATGTCTGCTGAAGGGGTCTGTGGCTGTCAGGCCCAGGCCGGGTGGGACCCAGGGTCACTCATATCTGACCACGAAGCAGGACCTGGAGGAGAAACCCTGGTCTGTGGCCTGCAGTCAGGCTGGCTTCCCTGAGGAAAAGGGAGCTTTTTGTGAAACAGAAAAAGGAAACAGAAGTCATTGTGGAGGAATCTGACCTCAAACAATCGAAGAATATGATAAATCACACTTAAATGGAAACCCAAGTGGCTGAGACCCAAGGAGAAAGGAGCTGGTCCCTTACTGCTCTAAATGCTATTTACAAAATAAACCCCATCATAAAATCATGACTCTGTTGTCTGCTTTCTTGGAACCAAAAGGAGAACACAAGAATAATCTGTTAAAACTGTTTTCTTAATACCTTAACTTTCCTACTATGTTATTATTATTTTACTCTTTATGTCATGCAGCTGTGTCAGAAGCAAATGCTCTAGGAACTAAACCATTCTGGGATGGGAAATCCAAATTGACGAACTGATTTTCTTTCTTCTGCTCTCCTTTCCTTTCTTCCTTGTTTCCTCAAAGTTTTTTTGCTATGCGTTGATCATCTCTCTTGCTATCAAAGACGCAAAATAAAATAAAGATACACAAAGAGTGTGAAACAGAAGGAGATACTGAGGGTAGAAGAAAGGGAAAGAAAATGAAGGAAAAAGAGGTGGGGAATGCAAACAAGGAGCAGCAGGAGGCAAGAGAAGAGGCAATTCAGCTGGTGATGAGTGCAGCATTTGAGCCCAGAGAAATCAAATATTGGACAAAAAATTTTGGAAAAGCACATGGTTTTCCTCAGAGTGTCTAGAGAATGCATGACAACATGAAGAAATGAGGTGAGAAGAGGAGACTGCAAAAGGAAATAGCCTATTTTAAAACTCTTCCCAAAGCCGGCCCTATTTTTGGATTATTTGTTCATTCTACTGAAAAATGTACCATCACCAAAACATTTCTTTGAGTCTGTGGGCTTTGTACTTAATACATGTTTGATGAATGAGTGGAGCACTAGGGAAAATTGATATTCTCTCATTTAAGGTTTAAAATTTAAGCCCTCAAATTTGGCAGCTAAGTATTATTCAAATTAGCAGGTGACTGAAGGGATAGAAATGGGGAGAGTGAAGGAGGGAAGGAAACCAAAAATGTTGCAGGGTCTACAGGTTCACATGTCATATGCTTAGGGCACCTCACAAGCTGCAATCTGTAATAACATCAAAATGCCTCTAAATAACCCAGAGTCAACCTAAATGCCCCAACTTGTTATTTTTTTTCATGGTGCATAATCAATGGCTCACGATATTATCACATAGTTGTGTACTCATCGACATGATCATTGTTTAAAACATTTGTATCGGGTGCTGTGTGGGGTCTCAACCACTCCACCTGGCCCAGACTGGGATCCACTGTGTGTCCGGTCACTGATGTGGCCCCAGCAGTTGTCCTGTCCTGGTCCTGGCTATTTACTGGCTGCTCTGGAGGACCAACAAAATCCCAGACCTCGCTAAGCCATCACCTTGGCCGCCTAAGGGAATTTTTTAAAAATATATTTTTATTGTGATATCTTCACACACCCTACAGTCCATCTACAATATACAATCAATGGCCCACAATAAGGCCAGCTTATTTTTGAAGTTTTAAAATCAATTCATCTCCTCACTGGTGGAATTCAGGTCTCACGTTCATTTCAGCAGCGCTGATTGGGTCGTGTCAGCTGAAACCTTCCCCAGCCTGATGAGAAGCAGTAAGGGGCATGGACCTCTCCTCTCTGCTCCAAGACAGTCAGTGGTTGTATAATCTTCAGAACTGAAAGTGAAACCAAGCTGTAAATATATATATTGGAAGATAAGTAGATGAGAGAATCTGCTCGGACAACAAACGTCTAGTGAATGAGGGTTGCGGCTTAACTCAACAGCTATTTAAGTATGTTTTCTCTGCTTTTGGCATGATGATGACAGCCAACATAATGTTTTTCATTTTCCCTTGAGTAATGATGCAAAATCTTATCATCCCTTTGCCTGAAATTACCTTTGTTATTGGCTAGAGAGAGGCAGGAGGCTGTAGTGTTTAAAATTTACAAAAATGGGGATGGGACAGGAAAGAAGGGAAAATGTGAAAAAGGAAACATTTATAGGAGTGAAATAAAAATGGATAAATTGACAAAATAAGATTTTGAAATTTTGAGTTGTCTTCAAAAGAACCATGGAGCTTACTTAAGTATAAAACCCTGCTCTGTTTAGTTTTCTTCATTTTGCCAAAATGCTTTAGGGCATCACCTATTAGTTAGTCCTGGGGGCATTTTGCTTTTCATGCTGACACCCAAGAACAGACTCCATCTGTGTGACCCACCACATGCTGACCCTGGAGGGGCAAGAGGCAGCCTCGCAGGAACTGAGGTCATGAGCAGAATCAAGTTGGTTGCTGAAGTAACTGCTGTGTAGAGCTCTGAGGGTCAGTGCATGTGTGTGCATGTGCGTGTGCAGCATGTGTGTGCATCCGTGCACTCCATTGGCACAGGATTCCACACGCCTCAATTCAGAATATGACCTGAAGCCAAATATTGACCTTGGCTCATCACTGTGTCTGCGTGAGATCATTCCCTTCATCCCTATTATATGTGTCCTGTTTTCTGTTAATTTGAAGGTCATTGACGTCCAAAATATATGTGCAGCAAGGTTGGAAAGACCTGCTCTTAAAATTGTTTAAGACAGAAAAATTACAGGAATGGTCAAATTTGTTTTGACTAATAACCCAACCCATGAACAAGCACGCAGCACACAGCACCCTGCTTGTGTGGAGGTTAAGTGAAACATTCTACCAGGAAGCAGCCAAGAAGCTGGGAGACTGCTGAACAGCCAACATTTTATGCCCTTTGCCAACAAGGAAACTCCTCACCTAGGATCTGTTTATTCTTGGTTTAGATTTACTTGTAGGAAGCTTGGGTATCTGGTTTCTGAGCCTCCAGCAGATCATAAGTAACCAACTAGAAATAGGGTAGTTAGAACCTGACAATTTGAGGAAGGCAAGGGAAAGAAGACAGTGTGGCTGATAGGGTGGTGAAAGAACTACCAGGAACCTACAAATCTCTAAAATGGCAACATTACATTCTGGGGACATTTAGTGTAAGGGAAATGACCTTCCACTCTTCATATGTCTACACACAGATGTACATACTTCTAGGTATATCACTGTTGAGCGATTGATGCCAAGGGTCTTGAAAAACAAAACAGTAAAGCAAACTGAAATATATATTCAAGAAGATTGAAAAGTCTGTAATATTTCTGAATGGGGAATAAGCTTTGGTGCTTATGAGATAGGATTCTTTTATGAGAAACATGACAGATTACCTGGTAATGCAGAGTGATTAAAGCTTTGCTATATAAATGCACTTCATAAACCATATTTCCCAGGATAGAAGCTATATACATTTTATATCCAATTCATTCCTTTTACAACATTTTATTCCCATTTTCTGTAGCTATAAACTTTGAAAATAATTTTTGTGGGCTGTACATTTAGTAAGGTAGATTTTGCTTTGGAGCAGAGCCAATTATACGTTTGCATGTAGCCAAATTGGTGAGAATTTTCTTTTACTTTTCTCTTAATTCCCTTGCACATGCAATTTCTTTTCCAAATGTGGATCTCAGTTGCATGTAGCAAATTCTCCTGGAGGCAATGAGTGATTGATCTTTGCCAATGACATAGGAAAAATGAAGTTAAAGCAATGAGCACAGATAATGGAAATTAGGGTTGAAAAAGTCTCATTTAGTTATAAAATTATTCCAGAATATAATTAATTTTTGGCTATCCCAGAATGCAAATACCTTTCTGGCAGTGGAGCCTGGTTCTGACAGAACTGGCTGGTCCTTTTTGAAAGAGCAAGGTTTCTCTGAAGACATTAGCCGGTTTCCCTTGATTCCTGCCATGAGCATATTTACTGGTGTTGCTTTCAGTTTTCCCTGTTTAGTGCATGAATGCATTTTCTAAAAAAATGTGATCCAGCCCCTCTTTTCTTTCAAGAGTATGTACTTTTGCTTCATGTGGTTTTAATATGGTAGGTAATAAGCAGGACTTTCATTTGTGCTCAGGGGAGCATACTGTGGTTCCACAATTCCCTGCCGTCTTAAACCTCTACTTGTTAAACAGAAAGACACTGCGTGGAAAGAACTGCTGAATGAGTCTCCTGCCAGAGAAGCTTAGATCAGCTTGGGAAGCCTGAAATGCCCCCAGCTGAGCCCTAAATGTGGAGATCAGATGTCCCCATGACAGGTCCACGACAGAGGGGCCCATGTAGCCGGAGCTGCTAGTGTTGAGGTCGCCTCTAGGCTGTAAGCAACCACATAGATTTTGGAACTGGCAATAGTTTATCCTCCATTATGGACCACCTGTTGTGCTAACTGATTTGAAGAACCACACTAGGCTTATTTTTCATTCATTCTGAAATATCGCCCCTTTAGCTCCAAAAAATAGATGTGCAAATTGTAGGTCTGCCTGTGCCTGTGTGTGCCGTGCTGAGGAAGATGGCTTACTTCACATGCTTAAAAAGAAATCATATGTTTGGCGCAAACATGGTTTGTGATGATTCTTGGTATTTAAGTCCTGAATGTGAAAATTTATTTATTATGTATAAATTTATTATCGCATTTTCATTTTTAATAGTCTACCAATAAAGTGATGACTATATGTTCAATCTCAGGTTAAAGCCCAGACTTTAGTCTTTGAATGAAGGTAAAACTTAAGTCAGGAAGAACTCAAACTGTGTCCAGGAAATAATTGCATAATTGGATATGGGCCTTGGAGAGTCTAAGAGTGCTTTTACATAGCCATAGCTAGTCAGACATATAGTCTCATGCTAAAAAAACTAAATTTCTATGAAGTCTTTATAATTTAGACATGTTACCCTTAACCACAAATAATAAGTAAGAACTTAGGAGTTTTCAAAGAGACTCATGAAACTTATTGCCAGGGCCAAGTTGCCTGTAGGTGGGACACGATACATCAATTATAGAGGTTTCTGGGAGGGACCACTCCTGAAATGTTTTCCTGGATAGATGGGAACAACAGAACATTTTATTTTTATTTAGGTGTTCTGGTTAAAACAACAAATGGATAATGTAATGCTGAGAAATGACAGGCCTCTATGGAACAGGGTGTAATAGCTTCATAACACTCATCATGGGCATACACTATTTTACAACACTTCGACAATTAAAAGTGTCAGTCAGCCATTTACTGATGAGAAAGATTTCCTCGAGGTTTCAACTTTAATTTGGGGCAAAGTTTCATGGTAGAACCAGATGAAATAATTTCTGAACTGAAAGGAAGAAATGAAAAATGCTGCCTTTGAACATACTGTCCCATCCTCTGCTCTGTCGTTCTGTGGCTGCTTGAGTTGGTTATTCCATCTCCCTCTCTCCACATTCCTTCCAAAAACAGAAATTACAACAAAACATTGTGTCTGTTGTAGGCTATTGCCTGTGGACTTAAATAGACATCTGGCTTACATTTTCTGTCTGCTTCAGAGTTTTACTGGCTCTTGAAAACCTGATAGGAAAATGAAACCATGAATTATTAAAAAAATGCAAAAGCTGCTCAGAATTAGACTGAGGAGGAAGAATGAGATCACACCAAGAACAGAGAACAGATTGACCTACATTCTTCAAAAGAGTCGAGAAGACCTCATGTACCCGCTTCACCGCCATCACACATGCATGCACGCACACACATGTGCACGCACACACATGCACACACACACACACTCCAGAAACAGGCCCCCAAAGGGTGTGGGCTCCACTTACTCCTCTGGGATCACAGTTAAGCCATTTGGACAAGAGCCTCCCGTTGCCCTTTACCACCCTGTCTGGAGCGCTGTCCTCTTGTCGCCTTCTTACAGCCAACTCCAAGGGGGAGGGAGAAGGCTCTGGAAAACCTGAAGCATTTTTAAGTTAGGAAATAAACAATCCAAGAATCAATACACACCTCCTTACCCTGTTGGACTTCCCCAAATCTAGTTAATAATATTGTAATTGTTGTGTTATTAGGAGTTTGTACAAAACAGAATTAATTTACAGTTTGAGAATGAATGGTTCTGAAAAACAAGTGAGTCAATGGGATTCAGGATTTTAGAGGGAAATAATGTGTTGCGACCAACTGAGGGCTAGAAAAATCAAACTGTGCTGTTTTGGAACAAACATCTCTCTTTGCAAAGTACCCATAATGCTCTATCTTGCAGGCTGTTTTAATGAATCAAATGATTATTTTATGCCAAATCTTAAGCAGCACTCAACTCAATAAAATAGCAACATGGAGACACTTGTTATTTGTTTACTTTCTTTCAAGAAGTGTTTCTATTCAGGAAGGCATGCAAGTTCCCAAAGGTTAGCTACATTTGGCTTAGCAAAAGCTGTGCAACCAGAATTCATGAGCAGTTTTGTGTAATCTCCTTCAGCAATTTGGATGTGTACATTAATAACTCAGTCCGATTTTTAAAAAAATACCGTGCCTTATTTTGTTCTATTTTCTGAACTGGGAAACAAACAACTGGTCAAGAAAATAGATTTTATCCATCAGAGCTTTTAAAGATTTAATTTATTCACTTTGAACCATAAATTGGTGGAAGAAGAGAGATGAAATAACCTATTTACAGGCCGAGACTCCTGGAATGATTCGTCCTGACAGCAGAGACCCTGAGCTCCGAGAGGCCCCTTCTTCCTGATGTGGTCCACGCGTGGTGTTTGTGACAGTGGGTTCTGGTGTCACCTGGGCCAAGTGATGGCGCCCAGTTGGGTGCTCAGGTGAGTGTGGGCGTGACCCTGGCTGCAAGGCTATTTCGTGGCGGTTTGATAACCCTGAAGGCTGGTGCGTTAGATCAGCTCATCAGCCGATTGATTGCACCTGTGGCCGATTCCATCTGTGACCAACTAAGGCATGCCTCTCACAATGAGATAACCCAGCCAGCTTTTAAGGGAGTAGAGACCGTTCACTGCTTCTCCAGCCAGAGAGTCTCTCTCGCGGAGTCTGTCCAGACCCTTCCTCAGAGCCGCTGGCTTCACAGCCTGCCTTGCATGTTCTGGACTCGTTGCATGAGACGCTTTATACATCTCACATTTACAGCTCTCTCCTCCTGGTTCTGTTTCTGTAGAGAACCATAACACAGTGCTTTAGATATTTGAGCAGTGTTTCTAGTTCCCCTTTGGATCACATTAGTTTCATTTCCCTTTTATCTTAGTAGGATTAATAACAAATACAAAACAATAGTATTTTATTATCTCCTCTGAAGTCATCAGCATTGTCCATTCCGCAGGCCAGAACCACCTCTTGTCCCCCATATCCTGCATCCTCCCCATTGTGTCTCCATTGCTCCTTTTTTCTTTCTGGGGAGACCATCTGGGTTCATATCTCCACTCTGCCATTTTGCATGAGATGCTGGGCAAAGGTGGACCTTCATTTCCTCATCTGTACAAAGGGGATGACAATAGCATCCCCCCTTAGAGGGTTATTATGGGACTTAGAAGAATGCATGACCCATTTAAATGCTTGGCTGTTATCAAAGGAAATGGGGAGGTAGAAGGTAGTGGGGGATCTTTGAGGCCTAAAGGGGTTAAAGGAAAGAACTCTACCAATTTAGTTCCCATAGTCCTCACATTTTGTTCCTGGGAATATAAGCTGAGGCACTGTTACTGAGTTATATAAGGCTTCTTTTGTGGAGGTACAGAACACAACGTACTTTGGTCGGGGAAAATTCACCAGTACCCAAATAATAATGGGCAGTAATAATAAAAGAGTTGAAGTTCAGCATAAAGTTAGTGCAACTTTCTAGAGGTCAACTTGGAAATACATATTTAAAGCCTTAAAATGCTCATGCTCTTTAGTGTAGAAATTCCACCTTAGGGAATTTTTGCCAAGGGCAAAACTAAGGATGTGGGGAGGATTGAGCTCCAAGAATGTTCACTGAAGTGATCTTTGAAAAATCAAAAGTTGGAAATCACCTAACACTCAGTTGGTGAAGCAAATTATAGTGTTTTCAAACAATGAACCACTATGCAGTTATAAAAAAAAAAGATATTTATTAACATAGAAAGATGGTCATGATATATTTGGTAAGTGGAACCGGCATCAAAGGTGTGAGGGTTTTGGTTTGCCCATAACATGTAGGGAGGGGCATGGAGGGTTTGTGCAGCAAGATGTAATGGTGGTCATCTGTGGGTGGGTTAGCTTGGGAAGAGTTTTACTTTTTTTTCTTGTTTTTCTGTAATTCTGATTCCCTGGAATAGATATATATTATTTTTTCAATTTTAATGGAACTGTTAAATGAAAAACTGAAATGCTCTTAGAACCCAAATCTTAGTTTTGATTTTTAAAGTTTTAAATACCTTGGCTCTAAGCACACACTGAATGCAGACCTTGGCTTCAGGAGAACCACGTTCTAGCCTCAGCTATGTAATTGACCAGTGAATGAGACTTTGTCCAGCCTTCATCTCCATGTCTGTGAGCTGGCTGCAGCAAAGCTATGGGGAGCACATGAAATGAAAGTGGTTCTACATGCCTTCAGAACTTAGTAACCCAGAAGAGCAATTCACTTGGCCCTGATGAAGAGGAGGATGTATTATGCCTGGGCAGCCAAGGTGAGATGGTTCTTTCACAATCCAGTTTGGTCAAAGCTAAGGCTTCCCCGATCCTTCCCGGTGACCAGGTGTCTCGTGAGGGAGGCTCTGCAGGGCACAGCTGTTTAACAGCCTACCATGGCCTGAGAACTTGGTAAAAGTTCAGATTTCTCACACAAAAAGAATCCATATGCAGAAACAGGTTAAAGATTTTCTAAGTATGGGTTCAGCATCCCACTCATATCCTGGCAGATAAGCAGTAAGAGAATGCTCATACCACTGGAGCCTCTTACACGTCCTGACACAGAGTCTAATTGCATTACAAAAGATAATTGGCTAATGTCAGGGAAAGCTCTCAGTCAGAACTGGCGATGATGTAATAACTGTTTCATTTTAAAAACTCTACAAACATATTTTTTTGCATTGAGAATAAGTAAAAAAGATATACTTTAAACACAGCTGAAATGCATTGCTGCCTGCTGACAGTTTCCCGAAGACCATGTTCCGTAACTTCCTTGCAGTCACTTCATCAGGTTTCCCCAAGTGTTATTCCAGGTTGGCAGCACACGCGTCCTGGGCACCCAGGGCAGCACCCACGCGTCCTGGGCACCCAGGGCAGCACCCACGCGTCCCGGGCACCCAGGGCAGCACCCACGCGTCCCGGGCACCCAGGGCAGCACCCACGCGTCCCGGGCACCCAGGGCAGCACCCACGCGTCCCGGGCACCCAGGGCAGCACCCACGCGTCCCGGGCACCCAGGGCAGCACCCACGCGTCCCGGGCACCCAGGGCAGCACCCACGCGTCCCGGGCACCCAGGGCAGCACCCACGCGTCCCGGGCACCCAGGGCAGCACCCACGCGTCCCGGGCACCCAGGGCAGCACCCACGCGTCCTGGGCACCCAGGGCAGCACACGCATCCTGTCCACCCCAGGCTCCTGCGTGCCCCACAACTCTAGGGGAGGCATCCGACAATCAGTGTTTCAACAACTCCTGCACTTGGCTCTGCTGAGCTTGAGAACCACTGATCTAAATTAATCCCTGTTCCAACCCCACAAAGCTACTCATATGGTCCCTATTTTATAGTTTGGGAAGCTAAAGCTTAGAGATAAGCAACTGGCCCAAGGTCACATACTGGCCACCAGATCCAAGACCTGAAATCACATCTCCCTGTTTCCAAAGCCAGCGGTGCTCCAACATTTATCCTGAAAAATGTACTGCTCTCCTTCCCTCCATGTGCTGGTTGGAAAGGATGTGTCTCCTAGAAAAGCCATGTTTTCATCTAAATCCCATTTTGTAAAGGCAGAATAATCCCTATTCAATACTGTATGTTTGAAACTGTAATCAGATCATCTCCCTGGAGATGTGATTTAATCAAGAGTGGTTGTTAAGCTGGATTAGGTGATGGCATGTCTCCACCCATTTGGGTGGGTCTTGATAAATTTCTGGAGTCCTATAAAAGAGGAAGCGTTTTGGAGAAAGGAGATTTGGAGAGAGCAGAGAATGCCGCAGGACCATGAAGCAGAGAGTCCACAAGCCAGTGACCTTTGGAGAGGAAGAAGGAAAACACCTCCCAGGGAGCTTCATGAATCCAGAAGCGGGGAGAGAAAGCTAGCAGATCATCCTGTGTTCATCATGTGCCCTTCCAGCAAAGAGAGAAGCCCTGACTGTGTTCACCATGTGCCCTCTCACTTGAGAGAGAAACCCTGAACTTCATCGGCCTTCTTGAACCAAGGTATCTTTCCTTGGCTGCCTTAGATTGGACATTTCTACAGACTTGTTTAATTGGGACATTTTCTTGGCCTTAAGACTGTAAGCTAGCAACTTATTAAATTCCCCTTTTAAAAGCCATTCTGTTTCTGGTATATTGCATTCCAGCAACTAGCAAACTAGAACACCCCTCTTTTATTCTCTTCTTTCACCTCTAACCTAAGTGGGGGCATGAATTTTGTTGAATAGAAGAGACTCTAAAATGGCTGGGACACATTTCTGCCCTAACTGCCACTTCACTTCCCCTCTTCCTGCAAGTGACTGTTGTGTGAGAAGTGCACTGAGAGCTCCAGGCCAGCCATGGAATGGTGACTCGGGCTCCACACCCCATTGCTAAGCCTCAGCTCTAGTAGCTGACTAAATTACATGGAGCCAGAAGGACGTTTCAGCTTGTGTCCGAGGCCTCAGCACTGCCTCTGACATTGGGCGGGAGACAGTCTCTTCACCCATCTCCTCCAAGTCCTCCCCCAGAGCTCACATATCCTTAGCTTTTCACTGTAATATAAGAAAAGGCAGAGAGAAGGGAAAGTGCACCGACGTATGGAGAGATAATCCAATGCCTTATGCAGACTCAACTTTCCATACTGATTGTACAGGAAAAGAAACATTTGAAGAAATAATTCTGGGGAAGTTTCCAAAGGGAGATAAACTACCTTTGCTTAGTCTAGAGTTTAAACCTCCCCGCTCCAGTCCTGGAAGGTCAAGGCCCTTCTCCTCTCCTGCAGCTTGGCATCCTTTATCCCATCAGTCTTCCCTGGAATAACAGAGTGAAAAGAAAGCTTGGTCTTCTCCAGGAGTCAACAAAATGTTGGCCATGTTGTCATCCCTAGGATTGCCAGAAACAGATATCAAATTTATCCTAAAGATTTCAAAGTCTGAAAGGAGGGGAGAGTACAATATTTTACATTGGAAGATGGCTTCATAGAGGAGACTGGTCATTTTAAGATGTTTTTTCTTTCAAGTGTGAGAAATGGTAAAAACTTACATCTAAATGAAAAAGATCCTATTATCCTTTGAAAAAAAAAAAACAGCAATTGATCATCTCTCTGTTGCATCTCCTTGCAGGAACAGTGCAGAATCCTGCTGGCTTTTTGTGGTATAATTTTCTTCTTCTTCTTTCTTAACACAACCCTGATTTCTGTGATCGCTTCCTCTGTGAGGGAGGTGCTTGGCACCTTCCAGTTGTCGGTCTCAGTGGGAAATAGTGATTTTGCATAGCTCTGATGCACATAGGACCACACGGGGAACATAAAATGTCCAGGGCTCAGGGCCACCCTGCAGAAATTAGGCCAGTGTCCTGGGCAGTGGCTCCCAAGTGGCCCCATGCACAGACTGGTGGTGTCAGTTGTGGGGGACCTTCCCCCTTGCAGTTGTGGGGCAGTGCTTGGGGTACAACTCTGCAATGAAGCGTTAAGGTGAACTGACGGTTTGTTGAAAGCTTTTCTCTCTACTTTCCTTTTTAAGAAGAGTACAAGAGGAAATGCTTTCTTCCTCTGGATGACTTCAGGTTTGCATGTGGTGTCTGGAGATGTCATGGCCACCTGGAAACCATGTGAGCCAGCCCAAGAGGACGGACACCTGTGCTGCGGAAGGCGGCATGGAGGAAGGGCCTGGGGGGGCACCTGTGCTGCCAATGGAGGTATGGAGGAGTCCCCATCTTATAGTTTACTTTTTTGTTTGGCAGTAAATACCCTTTTATTTCAAGGCATTTTAAATTGGATTTTCTGTTAACTTGAAATTGGAAACATCATACTCAAGTTCCCTTTCCTTTAGGTGTTTACTGATGGCATCAATTCTAAGTTACTCTTTGGCTTTAGCCAAAGCCTATGAATGACATCAGAGGGCAATTAGGGCAGGTCTTAATTCAGGAAGTTGGAAGGCATGATTGGAACTATCCGGGGCTTTACGGAATCAGTCACACCCCACCTATGTTCTTGAGGGGCAGGGAGAGAGCCCACTGGAATCCCGGGGTGGGCACTGCTGGGAGGGGCTAGGGAAGGTGTGTGGACAAACCTCCACAGGTTATTTAGATTTATCTCGATCCTCTCGCCAGCTGCTGAGTATTGTAAGTTTAATAGCTACTAATCATGTAGGTCATGAGACTCAAAATTGCAACTCTACATGGAGCAAGACCACAAGAAACACTTTGCATGTATTTACATCTAGAAACACATATGCTCAGTGCCCCTGTCCCGGCACTCGCCTTTACAGAGCCGTGATTAAACATCATCCTCAGTATTCATACGTTTCCATAGACTTGGATATAACAATCAACTGCTTCCACCGTTTCCATCCTCCCACAGTTTCTGGGATTCTTTAGGAGACTCACCTGTGTCTTCACCATGTGATGACGTTGTTAGCTGCGGCATCAGCCACTGTCTCCCAGGCTATAGCGCGGTGTCCACTGTGCCCACACTGCACTCAGGCCCCAGCGCACCCGGGGCGGTTGGTGAACACAGCTCAACAACGCGTGCTTCCTCTGCGCTGTGCTTTCAGGATTCACCGCCGCTGGGAGTCGGCCCCAGAATAAAGAGTCCAGCGAAGTGGCACTCTCAGCTCCCATGCACAGCTCTACCCTCACCTGTCTCTGCAGGTGCACAGAGCTTCACCTGAGAAGCCTCCACGTCCCTCTGACAGGTGGGCCCTGGCTGAGGAAGGCCGTGTATCCTCCTCCTTTAGAGCAAGTGCACTTTCAATTATATTGTTTATTTATATTATGTAAGGTTTATGGAGTGCCTGGTGGCACTGAGGGTCTCAGAGTGGCTGGCACTTGCTCTTTTCCAGCTTGTCTGGAGTCTGTTAGAGAGAGTATGATCTGTAATATACCAGGCTATAAGCATCGAAAAACTCCAAAGAGCTTTTCCTCCTCCTGGACTGGTGAGTTGGTGGAAATCCTTTGTGGCTGTTTGACTCTGGAATAAATATTAGAATAACCTGAGATTGTGCCCATTTTATGGTATCCTTCCTGAGCTAGGGTTCTCTTCCTCATAGAAACTGTCCGTGCTACTGTGCCCTCCCACGACCCTGCACCGTGGTTCTTTCTCTCGTCATTATTGGGAAATGTTCCTGCCTTTATCACTGGAGAGAAGACGTTCTTCAGGGTTTTCTAGAACCCCCCCTTATGATACAACATCCTTTTTCTACAGCATTATGTAGCTATTCATATTGACATAATATTCTCTGGTAAAAGATTTCATGTGAAATATTACTTTTTAATCAAACCTGGTAACCACTGGGAGATGGGCCAACCAGTCCGCCATTGTTCATTTAGTCAATCCCTGTTGCATCCTCTGCCGTGCCACACACTCTTCTGAAGCCCGAGGCAGCTCCTGCCTGCTCCATATCCCATCACCAGGCAGGAGAAGGGCACAAGGCAGAGGAAGGAAAGAATAATGAATAAATGATGCCTGGCAGGCTGAATCTGTAAACTGAAATGAGTTTTGACTGCGGTAAGTGCTCAACAGGAACAAGCAGGGAGATGAAACAGAGTGGCTGGAAACCATGGTAGATGCAGACGGTCAGGAGGTGTCACCAGTGGGGCCACCTTGGAGCAGAGGCAGGAGCTCCTGTCCCTGCGCTGGCCTCAGGGGTGTCCCTGTGTGGAGCTGAGCCAGGAGCTGTGGGATCCAAGGTGCTAGGGACTGGAAGTGCCCCAGCTTCCCTCGAGGGGAGTGTCACATGGGGGGCAAGGTGGGGTGGGGGTGCCTCCTGCTCGGTTTCTTTGGAAGAATCTGTTTGAAAGATAAGTTAATAACTGACAGAGGAGGGGCAGTGGGTGACGGTTGGTTAGATCTTCTGCCATGACCCCCTGCCAGCTGGGTATGGCCCTTTCACCCAGGTGGCAAAGCAGGTGCAGTCCCTGATGGTGCAAGGGTGCGGGGGGAGCTCACCATGGTTGGTGAGTGGATGGAGAGCCTTGCCGTGACCTCCGCTAGCCACATGAGCTTCTCTGTGCCTTTAGGGGAGACCAACATGCGACTTGTGATCTCAAGAGAATGAACCCCAAAGTCTGAGGCTGTACACTTTTTACCTTCCTGGCTTGTCTTCACAAATCTGAGCATGTTGCAGCAGAAACTCTCGCAGGAAGGTCCTCTGGTAACACATCTCTGAGAACTTTCTCAGATGTGTTCCAGGGAGAGTGATGGGGAGACCGTCCTGCTCGTCTGATGGCTCTGCAAGAGAAAGAGGCTCTGCATCTGCAACCCAGTTTCCACAATCGTCAGTCTGCCCCTTCCTTGAAGGTGCCAGGGCTGGGGACTTGGTGATAAACAGGGCCATTTCCTACAGCTTGCAGTTTCTGGTGAACAGCACAAAGGCTCTTTGGGAACAGAATTCTGTTTTTCTCAGTACTCTGGTGCCACCTGGAGGTCTGATATTAAATTCACATCTATAACCTAAATCTGCAAAGCAGGCCCAGACATTGGCAAAAAGAGACAAGTATATAGTTCATAAATTAAGACCTTAGTTTGCATCCATAGAGGTAAAACGAAGAACTGAAATAAGGATATCATTTGGGTCATTTTTGTCACACAGCATTCCTGGTGTAAAATCGAACAGCATTGTTTATCCCCAGTTTCAGGAGTGGAAAGAGTGAGTGTGCAGACGGGGCCAGCAGTGAAAGGGCCCACCAGGCCATGCTCATGCTCCCTCCCTCTTGCATTTAGCAGAGTCAAGCTTAAACTGCATCTGCCAGAGTCCTGCGTGGGGCGGACAGGAGGAAGTGATGAGAGTGATTTCATTCATGCTCAGGGGTTCTCGGGAGGGTCTGCTGGGCCCACACCCCAGCTCCACCATGGACAAGCTGTGCAATCTTGAACAAGTTATCCAACTTTTCTGTTCTTATTTGTCCTCCCATTAGGGTTTAGTGGTCTGAAGTCCTAGGGTTATTGTGAGAATTAAATGGCATGACATGTGAAGGGGGTCTCGGCAGGGCCCAAGGGGCAGTGCTCAGCAGAAGCAACATTTATCAGGTGTGGGTGGGACTTTCCAGTGAGGGGAGCCTGGCAGGCATGTGCTCCCTGAGAGGGCTAAGCAGCTCCCAGGCCCTCCTTCCCATGTGGGGTGCCATCAGGCCATGCGATCAGCTGGATGTATGCAGATGGAATTCTGGCTTTCTGCTCAAATTGCTGCCCAAAATCATGCCACTGGAATGGTGGTAGATGAAACCAGTGAGTCTTTAAGGTGCTAACACTGGGCGGTGAACAAGGGCTGAGCCCTCCCTGGGAGGACTTTCATAACTTACATCGGGTAGGGGATTGCCAGCAAGCCTAGGAGCGCTGCAGGCTTATTGTAGAGAATCCCATCACAGATGCCCTGACAAAGATGTGGGGACACACATGGGGGGCAAAAGCCCCAGTGGTGGCAGCATGGAAGGGAGGGCTCCACTTCCCGGCACTGTCCATCAGAGGACAGTGAGGGGAGGCAGAGGGAGTGCCACCCGCCGCAGACCTGAGGTCTGCACAGTGAAACATGGCAGGCCCTGGAATATTAAGTGCATAAAACTCAAACCCTAAGTAGCTGCGTGATGAGAGTGGGAAAGTCAGGAGGCTCATGCATGTCTCAGGTGCAGGGCAGCTGCTTGCTCCTCCACTTGCACTGTGCATTGTGCAGAGGGGCAGGGCAAAAACAAGCCTGCCCAGAGCCTCTGCTCTGTGCCAGGGCTGCAGATTCCATGGTCCCCCATACAGGTGGCAGGTGTCCCATGCTGGGAAGGTCCCCCTCAAAGCCAGAGCACGGTCAGGGTGCAGCAAGCCTGCCTGCTGCTTCCACCAGCTGTCAGTCATCACTGGCACAGTGCCCAGAAGTCCAGTCCATGTGAGACGCTCACCTGCAGCTCTGCCTGGGTCAAATGAGCCCCTTGGGTCAGAACCCATAGCATTGCCCACGTGGACACTGTGCAGGTGTGTGGAGAAAGCAGAGACTAGCACAAGCCTCAGCACTGGCCACTCAGCCATCGGAGGGGCAGAGCAGGTCTTCTCAATGGCCAAAGCAAAAGGAGAGTGGCCACCTCACATGCAGGAGGAGGTGGCTGCCGGTGGGCAGGCTGCATGAGAATGGCCATGGGTGTGTAGCCCATGTGGGAATGGCCACTGCGTGCCATCACTCAACTCACAGCCATGCTCACAGCCATGCTCACAGCCATGCTCACAGCCACAGTGCCCACACCACTGAGAAACCAGAGAACACAGTCCAGTAGTTGCTGGCTAGAAGGTCCAGTAGATTTGAACTCCCACTGGAATACAAAATCCACTGGCCACCTTCAAACTAGAAATTGGGCTCTTATTTTCCCCTTCATGGGAATGTAGAGAAATGCATCTTGCATGGATGTTTTAATCCTGCATGTCACCAGAATATATTTTTGTTTTCATTTGGATAATGACTCTGACCGTTTATTTCCATGGCAGTTTCTGTGGCTGAAAAACCTTGAGTAAGATTTACAACTATCATTTTTTTAAGATCAGGTTCATTTTAGGTGCATGCAGAGGGCTTTTTACACCAAAACATGGAGAAACTTAGGGGTGCTAAGATGTTTCCGGTATTGATGATGTGTGTGTTAACCTTGCAGTTTGCTTTTCTTGGGTATACACAGACAGCTTTCCTCAGCAGCAGGACTTCTCTTGATGATGCCCCTCAGGGTACAGCTAGTACCACAACCTGAATGATTCATCATCATCGTGACTGCATCAGGTTCTCATTGACAAGACTTCAGATTAACTAGCATATATTTTATTTACATCCACTGCTTATGTCTGAATCACGTGTCACAGGAGAGTGTGCACTGATGAGAGTCTAAGTTTATGGGTTTAAAACATTTTGAGTGAGGGAAGGAAATGCTGTATGCATTTCATCACTGACTACAGGCCGTGTCTGGTGGTCTGTGTTTACAACATGAAGAATGATCTGAAGTAATCATGCTGTATTTATGTTTACCCACCAGTCTTTGATGAAATAAAAAGGAAAATCAAAAAAAGATAATGAGGTAGAGAGCAACTGGAGAACATGCTGCACTGAAACTTTTTTTGTTTTTCTTAAATTCGCATTGATACTAAGTTCACTTCTGAAACACACTCTTGTTATAGCAGCAGTTATTATTTTTATTGAATCAGTAGCAATCCCTAACAATTGTGCATTATTTACAGTTTGCAAAGAACTTTCACATATAGGAACAACATCAGAGATGTATACATATGGTTAATATGGACAGCCCTGCACATAGGCAGGACTATATATATATGGTTATTATTATATACATTACTGGGTGTCCTAGTTTGCTAGCTGTCAGAATGTGATACACCAGAAATGGAATGGCTTTTCAAAGAGAAATTTAATAAGTTGCTAGTTTACAGTTCTAAGGTTGGAAAATTGTCCAAATTAAAACAAGTCTATAGAAATGTCCAATCTAAGGCATCCATGGAAAGATAACTTAGTTCAAGAAGGCCGATGCAGTTCAGGGTTCCTCTCTCAAGTGGAACGGCACATGGTGAACGTGGTAACATCTCCTAGCTTCCTCTCCAGGCCTCTTGTTCCATGAAGCTCTCCAGGAGATGTGCTCCTTCATCCCCAAAGGTCACTGGCTGGTGGACTTAGGTTCTCTCGTCCTTCTGTCATGGCTCTGGGGCCCTCTCCTCCTTCTCAAAAGGCAGTCTCCCCAAAGTGTCTCCTCTTTTATAGGGTTCCAGTAAACTAATTAAGACCCTCATAGAATGGGTGGAGACATGTCTCCATCTAATAAGTTTAATACCCACAATTGATTGAGCCACGTCTCCATGGAGACCTAATCCAGTTTCCAACCTATGGTACTGAATATGGATTAGAAGAAAGCTCTGCTCTCACAAGATTGATTAGACTTAAGCGTGGCTTTCCTAGGGCACACAAATCCTTCAAACTGTCACGGTGGGCTAATATGGACAGCATCTAGGATGGAACGTGCATGTGGGCAGTGCTATATAAATGGTTATTATTATTATATACATTTAACAGGCTAATATGGACAGCATCTAGGATGGAACGTGCATGTGGGCAGTGCTATATAAATGGTTATTATTATTATATACATTTAACAGGCTAATATGGAACCTGCATGTGGGCAGTGCTATATAAATGGTTATTATTATTATATACATTTAACAGGCTAATATGGAACCTGCATGTGGGCAGTGCTATATAAATGGTTATTATTATTATATACATTTAACAGGCTAATATGGAACCTGCATGTGGGCAGTGCTATATAAATGGTTATTATTATTATATACATTTAATAGGCTAATATGGACAGCATCTAGGATGGAACCTGCATGTGGGCAGTGCTATATAAATGGTTATTATTATTATATACATTTAATAGGCTAATACGGAAAGTATCTAGGATGGAACCTGCATGTGGGCAGTGCTATATAAATGGTTATTATTATTATATACATTTAACAGGCTAATATGGAACCTGCATGTGGGCAGTGCTATATAAATGGTTATTATTATTATATACATTTAATAGGCTAATATGGACAGCATCTAGGATGGAACCTGCATGTGGGCAGTGCTATATAAATGGTTATTATTATTATATACATTTAATAGGCTAATACGGAAAGTATCTAGGATGGAACCTGCATGTGGGCAGTGCTATATAAATGGTTATTATTATTATATACATTTAATAGGCTAATATGGACAGCATCTAGGATGGAACGTGCATGTGGGCAGTGCTATATAAATGGTTATTATTATTATATACATTTAACAGGCTAATATGGAACCTGCATGTGGGCAGTGCTATATAAATGGTTATTATTATTATATACATTTAATAGGCTAATATGGACAGCATCTAGGATGGAACGTGCATGTGGGCAGTGCTATATAAATGGTTATTATTATTATATACATTTAATAGGCTAATATGGAAAGTATCTAGGATGACACCTGCACTGCTATGTAAATGGTTATTGTTTTTATTGTCATTGTGTTCCTGTGTGAATGAAATGGCTCTAGTCCCATTTGGACCTGAAAGGCATTTCTCCACCCTCAGTGCAGCATATGGATGTGGTTCTGAAGTACGTCCAGTATGAAATTTGCTTCTTCAAAGAAAACTTTAAATTGGGAAAGTTAAGCTTTTGATGATCAAGTTGTGTGTCCTATAACTGAATCTTGTTAAACCCTGACATCACATTCCTAACATTAAAAAGTTGCTACCTTTTGGTCTGTAGGTGATACATGTAAGCTCCTGAAGGTACTGCCTATCTTGGTGAAACACACTTCATAACAGGTCTGACAGGATGCATTGAAAAGTGTAAACCAAGTAAAGCACAGCATGAGGTGGTTTCGTTTTGTCTGTAATCTTTGCTTTCACACTTGCTGGGTTGTGTCTCTCTTTCCCATCACTTAGAGACTTTTTGGGCAGATCCCTTGGCTCTTCAGTCACTTTGGGGTAACCATGCGGTATTTGGAAGCCCTCTCTACTCTAGGTCATTTTAAACTTCAGCTCCTCATCCATCATGTCTCCCCTCCCCTGTCCCCAGCACCAGTCAGTCTGCAGGACTTGTCTCTGATATATGCTCCCCCCATTTCTCTCCCTCTTCTTTTTATTTCCACCTTGGAGTGGGAGAAAACAGATTAGGGGAAAACATCAGTGGTGTTTTTATTTATCTCGTGTCATTGTGGAACTCTCACAGCAATGCCTTCTGTGTGGGAGGTGGCTGTGTGTGGGCTCCTGTCTTCTCTGTGGGACTCCAGGGTGGTCACCCCAGGAGCATTTTCTTTACCTGGGAGGGTCACTCCAGCTTGCTGGTCAGCAGGCTTCTACCCTACCTGCAGCCCCAAGCAGCCCCTTGCCCTCCTGTCCATGCTCAGCCTTCAGCTCCTTCTGCCTGACCAACAGCCCTCTTTGCTGAGGTACCATCAAGGTGACTCAAGCCTGGTCAACTTCCATGGTGCCCAGTTAAAACACAGGAAAGCTGCCCTCCATTGCCCCTTCAGGCATGAAAGTGGTGGCCCGCAGCTCCCCTCTATGTGCCTTCACATCCCTTCTTCTCTTTCTTTGCTCAAATAGGCACAGGGAGCATAGCTGAGCAAGTCCACTGCCCATACAGAAGTCTAGTCAGGGAAGGAGACGCCTGTTGCCCATGCTGACTGTCCAGCCCTCTGAGCATCTCTTAAAGAGTTTCTCATTCTGACTGGAAGAAACTGTCTCTTCTCCCAAAGAAGGTGACTGAAAACCCTGGCCCTACACTGCAACTCTGAAGATTTCCTTCCCTTCTCGGTCCTGTTCTAACCTAGCCAGTGAGATGTGGTAGCTTCTTTCACCTCTTAACAGCTCTTGGGAAGCTCTTTTTGGAATGTGACACTATTTCATACTTCCCGTGTATAGCTCAGGGTTTCATCCTAAAATTCTCAGAAGACAGAAAAGTCCCAAGCATAATTTTGTCACACTCGTATCTTGTATGACATAAAAAACTTTTTCTTCTCTTATTTCAAAAATCCTTTCCTTCAGCAGCCAAATGGTTTAACAGAGGAAAGCAGAATCTTGTCCTTGTTGCCTATTTCTTGGTACAATATCTTAAAAATAAACATTCTCTTTTTTCATGATTATACTTAAAATTTTCACAATTTTTGTGGACAATGAATCAAGGCTAAGTGGTGTATTCTTCATCAACAATTGCTTTGTATAAAAAATGAACTCTATGGATTGGCATTCCGGCTCTTTTATTTAAGTATCAGTGGCAGTCTTCATGTCATTTCTAGCCTTTTTAGTTTGTTATGCTGAAAACAGAACACACAGACTCTGAAAACCTAAGTACAGAAGAAGTTCATGGAGCTAAAGCAGCATGCATGCAGAACAGCTCCAAGAGAGGTTTCAGCCTTTGAGGGCTGGGTTGGGGGAGGCAGTTCATATGGCTGTGGGGACAAAGGGAGGACATAAGGTCATGGGGAAGGATGAGGGATGCATGAGCTGTGTGAGCTGCCAGGGGTGTGTGTCCTTTAATCAGCAACTGGCACAAGCAGGACATTTGCGTAAGGCTACCTGGGGGACATTAGCAGACTTGCTGGCACCAGCTTGACTTGTTAATTAGAGTTCTTCTTTCTTAGCAAGGGCAGGGGTCTCTATCAGTTCCACAAACAGTCTTTGGCATGTTGGCCTGCCTCAGTTGCCCTCTGTTTCTTCTTTGTACTTTCCTGGGTAGGGATTTCACAAAGATCAAGATGTTCAATAATGCTATTTACCATTCAAATTTCACAACTTTAAACCAAGTTTTCAAAGCACACACTGCTTTGATGATTAGAACAGAGAACCACCAAGAATATCTTTTCATGTAAGCACTGCGTATGTGCGTCTTTGAATGTATCACTCATATCAGTGATTTAATTGTGACACAAATAGCTGCTCATGTACCCATATAATGTCAAAGTGTAATCTCTAAAAAATTCAAACATGACTCATACAAACATGAAAGGCACATGTGTCAATGAGATATTTGACTCATTCGTGAAAGAACTAGCAGATGGACAGGCTGATTTAGAGAGAACTCAGAGAAGGGGGGTTATATAGTTTACAAGGAAAGGAATACTGAGATACATGTGCTCAGTTATAGACAAAATTAGTTATGTTTTGCATGTCTATTTGACAAAAATGCTCAAGTCAACATGTAACTTCAGTCCAGGCCCTAATCTAAAGAAAAGGACAAGTTAACTCTGCAAATAACTCACTGCTCAGCCCCTATGTGGGACCTGACGCCAGGGGCAGGAGGAATGTGACTCCCAGGCATGAGCCTGGCCCAGCGCATGGGATGGAGAGCCTTCCTGACCAAAAGAAGGAAAAGAAACAGAAAATAAAGCTTCAGTCCCTAAGAGATTTTAAATAAGGCCAAGAGGTCATTCTGGAGGTCCTCTTATGCAAGCTTCAACCAGATACTGCAAAGTACCACAGCATGCCAAGCTCCAACCAAGAGTATCCTGAAAGCCCTGGAGAGTGCTCTGTGCTCTACTGAAGTTTCTATAAAAGTTCTTCTCAGTAGTTTTTTTTTCCCTGAAGATTGAGAGGAAGATCAAATGAGAGGGAGGAGTGTAACAAAGAAATTAGGGTGCAACAAATGACTGTCACTACTGACCCAATATAGAGATATTTCTGTTTAGTGTCTAGTGTTTTAGAATAGACAAAAGGAAATATCTGAAGTTGTTGAACTGTAACCAAGTAGCACTGGCCTTTGATAATAATTGTAAAACCAGATAGAAAAAAAAGTTGGGTGCCCATATTTGCATGGCTCTACTTCTGAGTGTTTTCTTCTGTTCCACTATTTACGTATATTTTTCTGACAGTACAATACTGTCTTAGGTAGCCTACCTGTATTGTTACGTCTTAAAATTGGGTAGAGTCCAATACCAGAGGTCAGTAAGAGAGTGGGGAAACGGCCAGGTGATATTTGGGATTTTCTTTTTACTTATTTATTTTTCTGGGAGTAATGCAAATGTTCCAAAATTGATTGTGGCTGCACAACTATTTGATGATGCTATAAACCATTGATTGTATGCACCTGGATGTACTATATGGTATGTGAATGCATCTCAATAAAATTACATTAGAAAAAGGCAAGGCAAGCACAAGTCCATCCCCGGGGAACTGAATGAGCTTTGGGTGGCCTGCTAGACAATGCTCCAGTGCAGGGCACTAAAAGAACAAGCTGTCCTCCTTTGCTTAATTTCCACATTTTGGATAGTTTTCTAAATAACACTATTCATTTTTTTTAATTTTCTATTTTTTTTTTACATGGGTAGGCACCGGGAATTGAACCAGGGTCTCCAGCATAGCAGGCGAGAACTCTACCTGCTGAGCCACCATGGCCCACCTACTATTTGTTTTTATATATTGAGTGCCATTGTTATTTTGTGGTGTGCAATAGTATAATCTGATTAAAAGTAGCAATGATTCATTTGGCATTTCTCTAGGTAGACTGTCACTGATCATGCTGACTTCTGGGTAGTGGAGTAACGTGTAGATATTTGGCTCTGAAGAGGGTGACGTTACAAGGTGCCTTGCTGGTTTTAGTCATCTCTTATTCTTTTCTTAAGTGAACTTACTTTTAGAACACATTTAGATCTATAGAAAAATTGCAAAGATGGTTCAGAGAATTCCCATATAGCCTGATTTCCCCCATTATTAACACCCAATTATTAAGACCTAATTTTTCTACTATTAATATCTTACCTTAGCATGGTAAATTTGTCACAGTTAATGAACCAATAAGGCATGTTTTTATTAACCACAGTCCATGCTTGATTCAGATATCCCTGGTTTTCACCTTATGTCCTTTTCCTGATCCAGGACAACGCATCACGTTCAGTTAGCATGCCTCTGGGTTCCTGCAGGATGTGGTGCTTTCTCAGACTTTCTTGTTGACTTTGGCAGTTTTGAGAAATACCAGTCAGGTATTTTGTAGAGTGTTTCCACAGATTTGTCTGATGTTTTCCTCGTGACTAGGGTAGGGGTTTCAGGGTTAGGACCACAGGATGAAGTGCACTTCTCTTCACATCATGTCAAGGGTTCATGCCACCAGCAGGACTTACCACTGCTGCTGTCTGAGTTGATCACTGGCTGACGCAGGTGTGTCCGGTTCACCCTGAAAGCCCTCCCCATTTTCATCCTGCACTTAAGGGAGGGCAGTTACTGTGCACAGCTGTACTTAAGGGAGGACAGTTACTGTGCACAGCTGCACTTAAGGGAGGGCAGTTACTGTGCACAGTTGCACTTAAGGGAGGGCAGTTATTGTGCAATGCTACACTTAAGGGAGGGCAGTTACTGTGCACAGCTGCACTTAAGGGAGAGCAATTACTGCGCACAGCTGCACTTAAGGGAGCAGTTATTGTGCATGGCTACACTTAAGGGAGGGCAGGTACTGTGCACAGCTGCACTTAAGGGAGGGCAGTTATTGTGCATGGCTACACTTAAGGGAGGGCAGGTACTGTGCACAGCTGCACTAAGGGAGGGCAGTTACTGTGCACAGCTGCACTTAAGGTGTGGGGTATTATGCTCTACTTCTGAAAAGGCAAAGTCACTACAGACATTATTTGGAATTTTTCTGGACGGGTGATTTCACATCTCTTCTCTCCCATTTATTTAGTTATTCAATCATTTATTTGTATCATTATGAACTCATGGATATTTATTTTATACTTTGGGCTATAATCCAATCCTACTTTTCAATTTGGTTATACAAATCCTTCTAGCTTTCCATCGGGAATTCTTTCACACAGGTTTCTTTGGCATACCACTCAGTGGGTGCTGTTCATTTGCTTGTGCTTGGTTTGTTTTTTGAGCCTTTCCTTACTTTTTGACATGACAAAAGCATGTTTTCTGCCAGTTAAAGAATCGCCATTTCTCAAAGAAGGTCTGGTTCCTTTTACTGGATATGGTATTAGAAAACAAGCTCTAGCCACTAGATGTGCTGGTTCTGACTGCAGTGTGCCTGCCTGTAAGTCCTCTTAATAGAATGAGCACAGAGCTACATGTGTGCATTAATCTGTGAATTTATGTGTGTGTGTCTTCATATATATGCATATATATATATATGCTTCTATATTAAGCCAAACATGAGTTTATCTGTTATCTCCAACTCCTACTATATAGATTGTTGTAGCCTCTCCACTTGCTTAACTGTAATATTCTACTCCATTCATCAGAAACCTGGCTCACCCATCCATCATCCATGTACTTCCTCTTCATTTTCTTTACACAAAAATATCTGAATCTTATGCTGAAAAATGCTATGCTCATCCTGGAAAAAATAATTTGACTCACTAGAGAGATACCACACTTTGCACTGAAAACTTCACAAACATTTGAAAGACTTTACACCACCATTTGGGAAATTTTCATAATAGAGAATGTGTTGAGACAATAGATGAATGGATCAATAACATTGATAAAATCTAACTTTCAGATATTTATTGATATTCAGTCAAAATCACATTTCTTTATCCTCTGCTTGTCTGAAATCCTCATTCTTGCATCTTCATTTATCCCATCATTTGCATACTTATCTACTCTATTTTCACATTTATTACCTATATATATTGCATTTTCTGAATTGTACCATGTTCATTAAATTTTAAATCACTAATTTCATTCTCCAGTAAGTTGCTTTTGATCTAATGTGTTGTGAATTGGGACTACAATACACCAAAACAATTTCATTATTTTAAAATCAACTTTATCAAGATATCATTTACAAGTAATAAAATATACCCACTTTAAGTGCATATAGTTTAATGACTTCTGAAAAATGTATGCAACCACCACAATCATGATAAGAAACAATTCTTTTATCATCTCATGAAGAACAATTCCCTCAAGAAGTAAACAGTAAATTCTTCATAATACTGTGTTTCCCAGTCCCCAGACTTGCAGGAGTCTCTTTCAATCAATTCTTCTATAAACCCTGGTTTCTGCCATATAGAGTTAGTTTTATCACAGTGATTTAAAATGCAATGAATTAGCAAACATAAAGCACAAATGGCAGGGGAAGACATGAGCTCACTAGGTCTCTGTTGAATAACAGCTGAGATAAACTCCTCAAAACAATTTTGATCCATTTGTACAACTTTTAAAATGTAATAATTAAAAATGCAATAGAATTTAAAAATATATAGTTAATCTTACACTTCCTCTATTTATAAAACATGTTTGAATAGAATTGTTTCATTGCTTTTTTCTCTGAAACTGCTGGTTTGAAGCTGTTATGTATATTGCATTCTGGCAATTTTAGCAAACTGATACAGGCTTTGGTACCAGGAGGGGGTGCTGCAGTTTGCAAATACCAAACATTGGTTTTTTCATGGATAAGGGGAAGGTTCTGGAAGAGTTGTGATTATCTTTATAGGAAAGGCCTGGAATGCTTCGAGGAGACTTGGTAGAAATGTGTACTCTAAAGATACCTCTGATGAGGCTTTAGACAGAAATGATGAACATGTCTTTGTTAACTGGAACAAAGGCATTCTTTGTGTATGGACAGTAGAATTTGAGAGCAATGAACTTGGATTTTTAGCAAAAGAAATTTCCAAATTAAACATGGAAAATGCAATCTTGGCTGCTCCTTTCAGCTCATAGTAAAATATGAGAGGAAACAAATAAGTGGGGAACTGAACTCTTTGATACAAAGAAACCAGAAATTGATGGTCTAGGTAATTCTAGGCTTCCAGAAAGTGATACTCCAGTGAATAGGGCCCCACATGAGGATTTAACCAAACATGGAACCAGTCAGCCATTTCAGGAAAGGCCAGGATTGGAGATGGAGTTGTCCAGGAAGGATTTATGGAAAGTCCTACTGTCTGATGGTTATGACCCCTGCCTATTACATAGAGAAGCAACAAGAGTGCCACGGGATCTGTATTAAAGGAACCACTACCAGTCTGGACTAAAAGGGACAGGAAAGGGACAAATTGATGGAAAAGTGGCTTCAGAGGCAGGACCGTGGAAGCTAAGTTCTGAAGCCAAGTGAACTCAGGCCAGGAGAGCAGCCCCACCCATGCACTTGGAGAGGGTGAGTTTGCCCCAGAAGCAGAGGTTGGGCCTTCTGCCTTGATACTCAGGCCTTGGAGAGGGTGGAATGCATAAACAAGATTGGGGGAAGCCTGGCTGCCACCCCATTTTCCTGGAAGGGTTGAGAATGTTCCTGGAGATGGTAGAGAGCCTGGGTGACAACCTGATGCTTGGAGATGGTGGAGCTAAGATAAACATGGTCCCCCCAATGCGCCCCTTTGTTGCAACTCACCCCAGCATTCGGAGAGAGAGCAAGACCACTGCATAGTCCCTTGGAAAGTGTGGGATTGCCACTTTCTAAAACCCTGAAGATGAATGACTCTCAGACTTTGAAATCTAACGGAGTTTCCCCTACAGGTTTTCAGAACATTTTGTGTCCAGTGACTCCTGTTTACCTTTCAATTTTTCTCTATGGCATTGGAAACATGTATCCTATGATTGTCCATGCATTGCATATTGGCAGCAGATAACTTATTCTGAGTTTTACAGATTCAGTGCCAGAGGAGAATATTTTGCCTTAGGAAAGACCATGCCTGTAACTGACTTTGATGATATTTTGTGCTGTTTTGGACTTTGTATTGCATTTGTGTTTTTATCGAAATAGTTTAAAGCCTCGTGATATTGTGATGAAATGAATGTATTTTGAATATGGAAAGAACATGTCTTTTGGAGTCTAGTGGGTAGAACGTAGCATTCTGAAGCTGTTACTTACCCCAGAAAAGCTATGTCTTTTTCCAGATCCAATCTTGTGGTGGCAGCCATGTTTCTTTAATGCTTATTCAAATTGTAGTGTGGAAACCTTATGATTAGATTATCCCCACAGAGGTGTGGTGTGCCCAGCTGCGTATGGTCTTTGATTAGATTACTTACATGGAGATGCAGCACACCCAATTGTGGGTGTGACCTTTGGACAAGATGGGGATGTGATTCCACTCATTTAAAGTGGGTCTTTCTTAGTTTCCTAGACTACTTTAAAAGAGGAAACATTTTGGAGAAACTTCAGATGCAGATGCCTGGAGAACGGTTGCTTCACAGCGGACCGAGACATGGATGTTTGGAGATGCCTGGAGCCCAGCAGATGTTGCCATGTGCCTTCCCAGAAGGTGCTAAGCAATCCTGAACCCAGAGTTGTGTCCCAGAGTGGCTAAGTGAAGGCCCACAGATGTTGAAAGAGGAAGTCACTGGCATCAGAAGCTGGAAGCAATGGAACCAGAAACAAGGGCCAGCAGACACCAGCCATGAGCCTTCACAGCTCATAGAGGTGTTCCAGACAGCATCAGCCTTTCTTGAGTGAAGATAGCCTCTAGTTGGTACCTTAATTTGAATATTTTCATGGCTATATAACTGTAAACTTGCAACTTAATAAATTTCTTTTATAAAAGCCATTCCATTTCTGGTATGTTGCATTCTGGCAGCTTTAGCAAACTAATACACCATCCATGAATGATGTCTTGATATATCATGAGCAGTATGACTTGAAGAAATATGGATTTAAGGGGCTTGTGGTTTTAAAGTCAACAGCATGGGCTTATCTAATTAAATAGACAAGTGCAGGAGAGGAGGAGATGCACATATGTACTTTTCTGGGGAGAAGATGTAATATTCATCAAATAAATGGCAGGATGTTCGAGAATTTGGAGGGGGGAGTTAATCTAACGCAATCAGTCTCAAATTTCATTAGAGTTAAGAATCACCTCATTTAGGTATATGTCTGGGCTTCTCCCCTGAAAAGTCAGATTTAGTAGGTAGTAAGGCTCAGTGGTCTGAATCCTAATTCCCAGATGATTCTGATGCAAGTGATCTATGACCTCACATTGAAAAATGCTGCCTAAAATCATTTTCAAGTCCTCTTTTAATCCTAAAACCCAATTTCATGAGTTTCAGACATGACTTAGTCATTGGGAGCACTTTAATGCTGGGTGATGATTTAAGAGACTTTCCGGCAGGTATCCCTCACTGGATGAGATGCTAGACTTGCTCATACTTAAAATGCCTTTTTGTGTTAAGAATTGCTCATTCCTTTTCATACAGCTTGTGGATATCTAGGACTACTGGTGTGCCTGGGAAGAAAATTGTTGACACATGGGAACGCTGCTGTTCTCCTGGGGAATAGCATGTCACCCCATGGTATCAGATGAAGAGAACTAGAGAGCAGAACTGGATGAGGGATTTTTTCAGAATGCACAATGAAGACAAGGGATTGTCTCTCAGATGTAGGCAGCACCCAGCTTAAGGCCAAGGGAATGAGTGGCAGGTGATGAGTTGACTGTTATTGCATGGAAGCCCTGCCAGAAAGGCTGATTTTAGCACAAGAAGTTATGACAGCTTTTGAAAACCATGTCCAGAGAGAATGTCCCTCACTCTTCTGAGGAGGCTACAGGGAATGGAAATCTGTTCACATCCCACTTTGAATGCTGGGAATGTCCAATAAAGCACTTCATGGTACAAACAGTTATGGGGGCCCTCTGATAAAAGTTACTGTCCAAAAGAGAGAGAAAGAAGGAGCAAGAGAACATGGGAATAGAGTATTGTGAAGGATTTACTGTTTATTTTTCAAAGAGCCTGAAATATATCTAAGGTGAGCTGTCATCTGGAAAACATTCACAATGGGCAGAGAAGACCAAGGATATACACTTTCCCACATGATGTCCTTAGAGTATTCCATTTTAAAAGTGTATTTGTGGCAGAACAACTACTAAATAACTAGAAACAGTACAGAAGAGCTCCCGGAGTCACGACAGAGACCAGACACACAGTGTACCCCAGTCTGGACCGGCTATGAGACTCTGCTGCGGTGAGGTCCCCGAGCGGTGTGCGCTTCCCCGGGCTGCGGCGGCTGGCAGCCAGCCCCCCACCCTCCCTCCTTCCTGATCCGGCTGAGAGACTCGGATCGGTGGTTCCTCAAGCCGCGGCGGCCGGTGACCGGAGCCCCTCCCACACACCCGGCTTCCCGGGCCGGCTGGGAGCCTCGGAACAGCGGTTCCCCAAGAGGCCGGCGCCCCTCCCCCACAGGCGACTTCCGGAGGGAAAGGAAAGAGTCTCCAACAGTAGTAGAGACTGAGTCCAACCTAACACCAATAGTGGCATTAATGAACAACTTCTGACTACTAAAAATAGGCCCTCAGCTCGGGCAAACCTGATCAAGGTGGAAGTTGCCTATTGGGCTAACTGAAAAAGAGGAAAGGAGGCAAAACAGAGCCTTCTGCAGCTGTTTCTGCAGAAGCTTGGTTGCCTCTGGGCTCAACACTGGGATTACACAGGTTACGACTGCCCCGAATGCAGAGGCGGGCTGCTTTTAGGGCTCTACCACCTGAACCTTCCCTGCGGGAGGGGTGAAATGCAACTCAGGTGGAATCCCTCTCTCAAGGAATTCAGATCCCAGTACTTCACAATTTGAAGTCATTAAAACCAACCTACAACCTTTCCTCTGTCTCCACCACACACCCAGCAGCGAGAGTCTTCCAAAGTTAAAGGAGCCACAACATCTTTTGCTGGTGGGACCCGCAGACAGACAAGCACCACATATTGGGCAGGAAAAGAAAAACAGAGCCCAGAGACACAGGAAAGTCTTTCAACCTGCTGGGTCTCACACTCAGGGAAATCGGATTAAATGCCCAGACGCCAGCAAAAAATAACAAATCACACCAGGAAAATTGAAGATATGGCCCAGTCAAAGGAACAAACCAATAGTTCAAATGAGATACAGGAGCTGGGACAACTAATTCTGAATATATGAACAGAAATGGAAAATCTCTTCAAAAACCAAATCAATAAATTGAGGGAGGACATTAAGAAGACATGGGCTGAACAAAAAGAAGAAATATAAAGTCTGAAAAAACAAATCACAGAACTTATGGGAATGAAAGATACAGTAGAAGAGATGAAAAAAACAATGGAAACCTACAATGGTAGATTTCAAGAGACAGAGGCTAGAATTAGTGAACTGGAGGATGGAACATCTGAAATCCAAAAAGAAACAGAAACTATAGGGAAAAGAATGGAAAAATTTGAGCAGGGGATCAGGGAATTGAATGATAATATGAAGCGCACAAATATACGTGTTGTGGGTGTCCCAGAAGGAGAAGAGAAGGGAAAAGGAGGAGAAAAACTAATGGAAGAAATTATCACTGAAAATTTCCCAACTCTTATGAAAGACATAAATTACAGATCCAAGAAGTGCAGCACACCCCAAAGAGAATAGATCCAAATAGGCGTTCTCCAAGACACTTACTAGTTAGAATGTCAGAGGTCAAAGAGAAAGAGAGGATCTTGAAAGCAGCAAGAGAAAAACAATCCATCACATACAAGGGAAACCCAATAAGACTATGTGTAGATTTCTCAGCAGAAACCAAGGAAGCAAGAAGACAGTGGGATGATATATTTAAAATACTAAAAGAGGAAAACTGCCAACCAAGACTTCTATATCCAGCAAAATTGTTCTTCAAAAATGAGGGAGAAATTAAAACATTTTCAGACAAAAAGTCAGTGAGAGAATTTGTGACCAAGAGACCAGATCTGCAAGAAATACTAAAGGGAGCACTAGAGTCAGATATGAAAAGACAGAAGAAAGAGGTATGGAGAAGAGTGTAGAAAGAAGGAAAATCAGATACGATATATATAATACAAAAGGCAAAATGGTAGAGGAAAGTATTACCCAAACAGTAATAACACTAAATGTTAATGGACTGAATTCCCCAATCAAAAGACATAGACTGGCAGAACGGTTTAAAAAACAGGATCCTTCTATATGCTGTCTACAGGAAACACATCTTAGACCCAAAGATAAACATAGGTTGAAAGTGAAAGGTTGGGAAAAGATATTTCATGCAAATAACAACCAGAAAAGAGCAGGAGTAGCTATACTAATATCCAACAAATTAGACTTCAAATGTAAAACAGTTAAAAGAGACAAAGAAGGACACTATATACTAATAAAAGGAACAATTAAACAAGAAGACATAAATCATAAATATTTACGCACCGAATCAGAATGCCCCAAAATATGTGAGGAATACACTGCAATTACTAAAAAGGGAAATAGACACATCTACCATAATAGTTGGAGACTTCAATTCACCACTCTCATCAATGGACAGAACATCTAGACAGAGGATCAATAAAGAAACAGAGAATTTGAATAATACAATAAATGAGCTAGACTTAACAGACATTTACAGGACATTACACCCCACAACAGCAGGATACACCTTTTTCTCAAGTGCTCATGGATCATTCTCCAAGACAGACCATATGCTGGGTCACAAAGCAAGTCTCAACAAATTTAAAAAGATTGAAATCATACACAACACTTTCTCAGATCATAAAGGAATGAAGTTGGAAATCAATAATAGGCAGAGTGCCAGAAAATTCACAAATATGTGAAGGCTCAGCAACAGACTCTTAAACAACCAGTGGGTCAAGGAAGAAATTACAAGAGAAATCAGTAAATATCTCAAGGCAAATGAAAATGAAAACACAACATATCAAAACCTATGGGATGCAGCAAAGGCAGTGCTAAGAGGGAAATTTATTGCCCTAAATGCCTATATCAGAAAAGAAGAAAGGGCAAAAATTCGGGAATTAACTGTCCACTTGGAAGAACTGGAGAAAGAACAGCAAACTAATCCCAAAGCAAGTAAAAGGAAAGAAATAACAAAGATTAGAGCAGAAATAAATGAAATTGAGAACATGAAAACAATAGAGAAAATCAATAAGACCAGAAGTTGGTTCTATGAGAAAATCAACAAGATTTATGGGCCCTTAGCAAGATTGACAAAAAGAAGAAGAGAGAGGACGCAAATAAATAAAATCAGAAATGGAAGAGGAGACATAGCCACTGACCTCACAGAAATAAAGGAGGTAATAACAGGATACTATGAAAAACTTTACACTAATAAATACAACAATGTAGATGAAATGGACAAGTTCCTAGAAAGGCATGAACAACCAACTTTGACTCAAGAAGAAATAGATGACTTCAACAAACCAATCACAAGTAAAGAAATTGAATCAGTCATTCAAAAGCTTCCCAAAAATAAAAGTCCAGGACCAGACAGCTTCACATGTGAATTCTACCAAACATTCCAGAGAGAATTAATACCAACTCTGCTCAAACTCTTCAAAAAAAATTGAAGTGGAGGGAAAGCTTCCTAATTCATTCTATGAAGCCAACATCACCCTCATACCAAAACCAGGCAAAGATATTACAAAAAAAGAAAACTATAGACCAATCTCTCTAATGAATATAAATGCAAAAATCCTCAACAAAATTCTAGCAAATCGAATTCAGCAACACGTTAAAAGAATTATACATCATGACCAAGTAGGATTCATCCCAGGTATGCAAGGATGGTTCAACATAAGAAAATCAATTAATGTAATACACCATATCAACAAATCAAAGCAGAAAAATCACATGATCATCTCAATTGATGCAGAGAAGGCATTTGACAAGATTCAACATCCTTTCCTGTTGAAAACACTTCAAAGGATAGGAATACAAGGGAACTTCCTTAAAATAATAGAGGGAATATATGAAAAACCCACAGCTAATATCATCCTCAATGGGGAAAAATTGAAAACTTTCCCTCTAAGATCAGGAACAAGACAAGGGTGTCCACTATCACCACTATTATTCAACATTGTGTTGGAGGTTCTAGCCAGAGCAATTAGACAAGAAAAAGAAATACAAGGCATCAAAATTGGAAAAGAAGAAGTAAAACTATCACTGTTTGCAGATGATATGATACTATACGTCGAAAACCCGGAAAAATCCACAACAAAACTACTAGAGCTAATAAATGAGTACAGCAAAGTAGCAGGTTACAAGATCAACATTCAAAAATCTGTAGTGCTTCTATACACTAGCAATGAACAAGCTGAGGGTGAAACCAAGAGATGAATTCCATTTACAATTGCAACTAAAAGAATAAAATACTTAGGGATATATTTAACTAAAGAGACAAAAGACCTATACAAAGAAAACTACAAAAAACTGTTAAAAGAAATCACAGAAGACCTAAATAGATGGAAGGGCATACCGTGTTCATGGATTGGAAGACTAAATATAGTTAAGATGTCAATTCTACCTAAATTGATTTACAGATTCAATGCAATACCAATCAAAATCCTAACAACTTATTTTTCAGAAATAGAAAAAACAATAAGAAATTTATCTGGAAGGGCAGGGTGCCCCGAATTGCTAAAAGTATCTTGAGGAAAAAAACGAAGCTGGAGGTCTCACGCTGCCTGACTTTAAAGCATATTATGAAGCCTCAGTGGTCAAAACAGCATGGTACTGGCATAAAGATAGATATATTGACCAATGGAATCGAATAGAGTGCTCAGATATAGACCCTCTCATCTATGGACATTTGATCTTTGATAAGGCAGTCAAGCCAACTCACCTGGGATAGAACAGTCTCTTCAATAAATGGTGCCTAGAGAACTGGATATCCATATGCAAAAGAATGAAAGAGGACCCATATCTCACACCTTACACAAAAGTTAACTCAAAATGGATCAAAGATCTAAACATTAGGTCTAAGACCATAAAACAGTTAGAGGAAAATGTTGGGAGATATCTTATGAAACTTACAATTGGAGGCGGTTTTATGGACCTTAAACCTAAAGCAAGAGCACTGAAGAAAGAAATAAATAAATGGGAGCTCCTCAAAATTAAACACTTTTGTGCATCAAAGAACTTCATCAAGAAAGTAGAAAGACAGCCTACACAATGGGAGACAATATTTGGAAACGACACATCAGAAAAAGGTCTAGTATCCAGAATTTATAAAGAGATTGTCCAACTCAACAACAAAAAGACAGCCAACCCAATTACAAAATGGGAAAAGACTTGAACAGACACCTCTCAGAAGAGGAAATACAAATGGCCAAAAGGCACATGAAGAGATACTCAATGTCCCTGGCCATTAGAGAAATGCAAATCAAAACCACAATGAGATATCATCTCACACCCACCAGAATGGCCATTATCAACAAAACAGAAAATGACAAGTGCTGGAGAGGATGCAGAGAAAGAGGCACACTTATCCACTGTTGGTGGGAATGTCAAATGGTGCAACCATTGTGGAAGGCAGTTTGGCGGTTCCTCAAAAAACTGAATATAGAATTGCCATATGACCCAGCAATACCATTGCTAGGTATCTACTCAAAGGACTTAAGGGCAAAGACACAAATGGACATTTGCACACCAATGTTTATAGCAGCGTTATTTACAATTGCAAAGAGATGGAAACAGCCAAAATGTCCATCAACAGACGAGTGGCTAAACAAACTGTGGTATATACATATGATGGAATATTATGCAGCTTTAAGACAGAATAAACTTATGAAGCATGTAATAACATGGATGGACGTAGAGAACATTATGCTGAGTGAGTCTAGCCAAAAACTAAAGGACAAATACTGTATGGTCCCACTGATGTGAACCGACATTCGAGAATAAACTTGGAATAGGTCATTGGTAACAGAGACCAGCAGGAATTAGAAACAGGGTAAGATAATGGGTAATTGGAGCTGAAGGGATACAGACTGTGCAACAGGACTAGATACAAAAACTCAAAAATGGACAGCACATTAATACCTAATTGTAAAGTAATCATGTTAAAACACTGAATGAAGCTGCATCTGAGCTATAGGTTTTTTTTGTTTGTTTGTTTGTGTCTTTTTTTTTACTATTATTATTATTTTTATTTTTTTCTCTATATTAACATTCTATATCTTTTTCTGTTGTTTTGCTAGTTCTTTTCCTAAATCGATGCAAATGTACTAAGAAATGATGATCATGCATCTATGTGATGATGTTAAGAATTACTGATTGCATATGTAGAATGGAATGATTTCTAAATGTTGTGTTAATTTCCTTTTTTCTTTAATTAATAAAAAAAAAACTGAAAAAAAAATTAATGGGCGAATTTTAAGGAAAAACTATTTGCACAGCTTCAAAGTATCTGCCCCAAAAGTTTACTAATTACTGTGTGATGTTTCTAACAAATGCCCACAAATTCCTTGATGCTCTTCTCCTCTAAGAATTTTGGAGGTTAAGTGCCCTGTCCTTGAGTGAGGGCCAGACTTAGTGACCCACTTCTAATGAACAGTGTAGAAAAAGAAAAATGGAAACTGATGGTGTGGAAACCGGGCAGGTGATGATAGGTAAGTGAGGTGGATGTCACAGAGCCCATGAAACGGGGCGAGGGGATGGCACTTCGGCTCTGAGGTATCCTCCCCCAAAGTGCAGCCCCGAGTAACCGGCAGATCCGAACCCACCAGAGGAACTCAGAGGGGTCAGGTCAGGAAAGAGGAGGAGAGGGAAGGGGAGGCTGAGGGCACATGACAACCGGATGCAACATGGAATCTCGGGCTGGATCCTGGAACAGATAAAGGACATTGGTCGAAAACTTACAAGCTCCAACTAAAGGCTGTCACTGCACGGATGTTTTATCTTAGTTTTGAAAAACAGGCTATTGCTATGTAAGCTGGGTGATGAGGGTGACTACTGTATCTTTATGACTGCTCTGTGAATCTAAAATTATTTCAAAGAAAAAGTTTTCAAGACAGTCAATGTATGTATTATGGAATATCATCCCTAACGGAATGAGGTACTGGTGTTTTACCTAAATGTCATTATGAACTTGTAGTTGTGGATGTGATAAACATATCATGATAGTTTCTTAAGGATTCTTACCCTCAACATTTTTTATCAATTTGATGTTTCTGTGGTTGTCATATGGACAAAGACAATGCCTTTCTCTGTATGACAAATTTGGATTTTTCATAGTAACTTATTTTTACATGTTTTTTTTATAGTCAGCATGGCACCTGTGACTTCTTTAAAAGTGCTCCATTGAGAAATAATTAGGAAATCCAGATAATGAGGGATAAAAATGTTTTAATTGCTAAAATAGATTGGCAAATTGAGTAATTCACATTGTGGTACTAAATAGAGACACCTGATAATTAACAAATAAGAACTTTCCGAATATTCCACTAAACATCCATCACGAGTCCTTGAAAATAGAAAAGAATTAGCACGATGAGATGCCATGATTACAGAAAGGTTGGGTGGGAGACTCAATGATAGGAAGTATCCACAGTCACATAAGCCTCTAAGTAAGAAAACAGGAACTTAATCAGAATGTGCATATGGCATACACGTTTAAGTAGTTTATTTTGAAATATTACAATGTGATTCATTTATCCAAACAAAAAATTTCTGACATTTAAATAAAGCCAAAAATGATAAAATAAAAAGGGAACATGAGCACAATAAAAATCAATTTAATGACTTTACAGGTAAAAATTAATGAGAAATAGAAATAGTGAAAAATAACAGGTAAACATATTATAGAAGTAATTCACTTATAGGGCCTTATTATCGCACGTTATAAATAGAATAAAGGTTTTGCTATATAAAAACTACCAGAAAAGTATCAGTGGAAAGGCATGATCCCCGTGGGCTGCATGGACCGGCCGGGGTGAAACAGGCACAGCCTCCACAGCCTTTCATGTGTCAACAGCAGAAAGTACAAACGAATACCCTCTCTAACCAGTTCCCTCTATTACCCCAGCATTCAGCTGTGCCCTGGTTTTAGCATTCACCCAAACTTGTCTGTTTGTTTTCTGGAGGGGGAGGCATTTCCTTGCAGATGTCTGTGCACGGTATATACTGTCCTGTGGAGTCAAATTCCTTCTAAATCCTGATGAGCAAGCTCTGAAGACAACAAAAATAAAAAGAAAACAAAGAGTTAGCAAACTTAAAAATGTACAACTTAGATGAAAATACATCAACCCCCCCAGTAGAGATTTACTGATTTCCTTCTAAGTAACACACACTTCCAACATCCACACAAATGCATTTAAGATTTTCTGTATGCCCAGTGAGGTGCTAAGCACGATGACATGTAAACAGCCAGGTGGGAAAAGAGGGACTCGTGCTCTCACCATCCAAACACGTGAAGAGCGATGCCAAACTAGCTGCATCTCAAGGTTCCCCAGATTAAAAATGCAGACTGTTCAGCCCCATCTCCGCCTGCCACACTCAGTCAGGACCTCCAGGGAGACGGCGAGCTGTCACATCGTGCCACATCCCTCAGGGTTTTCTGATACAGCTAGTCCGGCTCTGGCATCTGACACTCATTGCTAACTCCTCTAAGCTGGAAGAGCTCCACACATCTAAATGTGTATAACTTTTACCCCCAGAAGAAACTACACTTTCTACCTGCAACATAAGTAATTTTAACACATTCTAAGATTATTCCACAATTTGCTTCAAAAAGTTACCAGCCAGAATTGATGTTTCCAGACAGCAATACTCCCGAAAGCCATCTCTGTGGTGATTAGGTGTGATCCCTATCCAAATCCCAATGACCTTTTTTTGCAGAAATGGAAACAATGATCCTAAACTTCATAGAGAAAGGCAAGGGACCCCGAATAATCAAAACAATCTTGAAAAAGAAGACCAAAGTTGGAGGATTCACGCTTACCAATTCCAAAACTTACTATTACCCCAAGTCATCAAAACAGTGTAGTAGTAGCACAAGGACAGACACATAGACCAATAGAATAGGGTGGAGAACCCAGAAATCAATGATCTATGGTCAACTGATTTTTAACAAGGGTGCCAAGACTACTCAATGCAGAAATAATAACTTCTTCAAACAGTGAGGAGGGACACCTGGATATCCACATGCAAAAGAACGACAAAGTAAAAAAAAAAGTTAAATTGCACTTCATCAAAATTTAAAACTTTTGTGCATACAAGAACACAGTCAAGAAATGGAACAGATAACCCACAGAGTGGGAGAAAATATTTGCAAATCATATATCTGATAAGGATGTAATATCCAGAATACATAAAGAACTCATAACACGGCAACAAAAAGACAAACAACCCAACTTAAGAATGGCCCAGTCTTATGAAATGTATTTCTGCAAAGGCGAAGCTAGGCCTGAATGAAATGATGCCTGAGTCACCCCCAGAGAGCCTTGCTTGTCGCTCAGATGTGGCCTCTTTCTTTAAGCCAACTTTGCGAATAAACTCACAGCCCACCGCTCCCCCCTACCCCCCGCCATGCGACATAACTCCCAGAGGTGTAAGTGTCCCTGGCAACATGGGACTGAATTCCAGGGTCGAGCCTGGCCCTGGCATCACGGAACTGAAAATGCTTTCTTGACCAAAAAGGGGAACTGAAATGGACCAAAGTAATATTTCAGTGGCTAAGAGATTTCAAATAGAGTCAAAAGGTCATCCTGGAGGCTAGTCTTGTACAAGTTTTAGCCAGAAGTTACAGACTCCCACAGAGGCCAACCCTGCAGGGGTCTTCCTGAAGACCCTAGGGGTAGCTCTAATTCTCTATAAAAGTCTGTCTGTAAGTTTATCTTTTCAGAAACTTAAGGCTTCCAGACTGACCCTAGGCCTGATACGCTCTGAAACCCAGAGGCACTGTCTCTCCAAGAACATCCACCAGTTTCATTCCTCTACCCCAGAAGGTCACACCCCTTCCAAGGACGGAGAAGTTAAAATGGGCATTGCCCAGACATCCCTGACGACGGAGAGAAAAGTCAAATGGGAGGGAAGGGTAACTGAGAACTTAGGGTTTAACAAATGACTGTGACTACTGACTCATTATATAGATATTTCTTTTTAGTGTCTAATGTTTTAGAACAGCCAGAAGGAAATACCTGAAGTTGTTGAACTGTAATCCAGTAGCCCTGATCTTTGATAATTGTGTAACTATATTGCAAAGAAAAAAAGTCAGTTGCCCAAGTATGTATAGATCTACTTCTGGATATTTTATTCTGCTCCACTGTTATATATATCTAACTTTGATGATACTACACTATCTTAGTTAATCTACTTCTATTTAAAGTCTTAAAATTGGGTAGAGTGCAATACTAGTGGTCAATATGAGGGAATGATAAGGGGTATGGGGATGTTTGGGTTTTACTTTTTTCTTTTTATTCCCTTTTTCTGGAGTAATGCAAATGTTCTAAAAATGATCAAGGTGATGGATGCACAACTATGTGATGATATTGTGAACCACTATACGCTATGGAGAGAATGGATGGTATGTGATTATATCTTAATAAAATTACATTTTAAAAAAATGGGCAAGGGACTAGAATAAACATTTCTCCAAAGACAATAGATACATGACCCACAAGCATGTGGAAAGATGTTGAACATAATTAGGGCTAGGGAAACAGATTAAAACCACAATGAGATACCACTATGCACCACTAAGAGAAAAAAGGAGGAAAACAGCAAGTGCTAATAAGTATGTGGAGAAACTAGCACCTTTGGACATTACTGGTTGGACATTGCTGGTAGGAATGAGGCAGATACGTGAAAACAGTTTGGCAGTTTCTCAATAACTTAAACGTAAAATTAGCACCTGAGCCAGCAATTCCACTCCTCGGTACATACCCGAAAAAACTAAAAACAGAAGTTCAAACAAAAAATTGTACAGGAATGCTCACTGCAGCGATTTTCACAATAGTCCAGAGGTGGCAACAACTTCAGTTCCCATCAACAGACGAACAGAGAAGTGAGATGTGGCTACTCCATGCATCACAGCACTGTTCAGCCATAAAAAGGAATGAAGTTCCGATAGAGCCGAACACTGAAAACATTACACTAAGTGAAAGAAGCCAAACGAGTAGAAAACAAAAACTGGGATAAAATTAAAGATTAGGGTTACAGAACAGGAAAAATTAAGAAGAGAGAGAGGTGGCAATAAAATAACACATATTTACAACCACGAATAATAAGGAAATATTTTAGCTAACTGCCTCAAGTGATACTGGCTGACTCACCAGCAATGTTGCTAAATTGTTTTGAGGGAATTGTAGATCCCCACACAATCATCTTGTCTAACTCTCCCGTGAGATGGCTGGGGGGAGGTAAGGGACTGAGAAAGTCCAAGGGTACCACCGAAGGTTCCATGTCGGCAGCAGAGCCGGGAACTCACCAGGCCACTGGCAGCTGCCCACAACACCTCTTTCCACCCACCTCTAAGCTTTTTGAAATAGACCGTTTTTAGGAGGGCAAACAGTGTGTGCCTGCTTCCAAACAGATTATCTTTTCTACTTTGATGCAAATAACAAAATTACTTCTGCATCGGTAAACCTAGCAGGGAATCAGAAATGTGCACATCAGGTTAGAACCTTAACGAAAATACTGGAAGCGGGAAATTGCCACCAGATTCCCAGAGAGAGACACAACGCCATAATTTGTTCCTAAGTGCAAGGGCACAGCCCTCCACAGTGCTGCTGCCAGGAAGAAGTGGCGACAGCAAATGGCCCTCCCTCCAGCAGGGAAACTTCATTTGCCTCCACCCTAAGTTTATTCTGAACTTCATCCCATCCCAAACACCAACTCCACTACCGGCCAAGCTTGAAAGGTTGGTTCAATACCAAATCTGTCTGTCTTCTAGTCTGCCAGTGACTGGATTCCGGTTACAAAGAAGAGTAATAGGCATGCAAGGGTAATTCAGTGGTAGAATTCTCACCTGCTATGTGGGAGGACTGGGTTCAATTCCCGGTCCCTGCACTTCCCAAAAAACAAAGCAAGCAAAATAAACAAACAAAAATTCAACAAATGGTGCTGCAATAAACAGGATACTCACATGGAAAAAGAATGAAATGACCCCACCATAGAACATACCAAAAAAACAAAAATAGTATGATGATGACAATAACGATAGCAGAAGCTGCTGTTTATTTTTTATTTAATTCTAACACCAACCCTTCACTCTCAGCATTGGCTCCATTTTACAGATTACAAAACTGTGGCTGCAAAGGGGAAGTAACTTGCCCAGGAGTAAGCAAAAGAACCTGAATTAAAATCCAAGGCAGTCTGACTCCAAAAAGAGGTGGATGTCACCCAACAAGACTGAAATACCATGAGCATCAGATGTCTGCTGGACTGGATGAGCTGAGACTCTGTTCTATGAACTGCTACTCAATACCCTTCAGATCAATGTAAACAGAGGGTGGCTAATAAATGAAAGCTGCTTTTCTCATTCTTATTCTTGTTTGTCTTACTATTATTCTAATCTCACACTCTTCACCCAGACCCCAGATCCATAGTACCTTATCTTTTAGACAATGATTTCTTCTGTCCATACTGACCATGTATTACACTATCCCACCTGTTACTATTCACTCTTACATAATCGTATTTCTGTACACTGGTGACTGACCACCTCTATTGGATATGTGGCACCAATAAACCCCTTTTATATATATTACCTAATTTAGGGCTGCTGCCAAACATTTAATATTGGTCCTAATCTAATCCCCTGTCCTGGCCTCTCCAGTTTCTCCTTGTCATTTCTCAAGTCTGAGCCTCTCAAAGTTTTGGCATTGCAGAAGTGTGAAACTTCAGCCTTAGCTTGCTCTAACTAAGTAAATTAAGTTATACTGAAGACAGAATAATATGGAAAAAAAAAGTAACTGCAAAGAAAATTGATCTCATCATTTAAGAAATCTTTAAAATAAACATGCTCGATTCCATAGATAAAACCACAAGATGCAAACCTTCCTACAAATCCTGAAGTTCAAGATTTCTTAGAAGTACAGACAAATAATAATGCCTGCAGTTTTTTCACCATCAAGGCCAAACATACAGAATTATTTAAAAATATATACAGTACCTCTCGATTATTGAGTCAAGATATTTTCTTCTAATCTTAAAGAGAAAATTAAGAACAGTTAAATATCCATATTATACAGAACATATTCTAATTTTCTATCAAACTACAAATTATGATGACATATTTGCAAAATCTAGCCTAAATCACAATGGAGAGAAATAGCAATGAGAAATAAGTATCTGTGCTATGTTTAAAATAATGTAACACAGATTTGGGTACAAATTAAACCTGCTAAAAGTCCTTTAAAACTACAGTAGTTAATGTGTCAGCATCCTTTACCATGAGCCTGGCTAAATTTAAGCAAGAATCTGTCAACAAGGTCAGACTGGCACCCAATGTTCAAAAGGACTTCATCAGTCCTGCAAGCACTAACTGCTGGAACTTGGAAAAGGGACCCTCATTTAATTACATGGTAGGCAGTTATTTTTCCTTTAATCAACAGACTATTTGCCAGTTAGTAATTTTATAATATATTACAGGGATTTACCTTTATGTTCTACAAAAATTCTAAAAATTTATTTAAACAATAGCTTTCATTTTCACACTGATCGTCACTGAGATTAACAAGAAATTAGAAATATCCATGGACCATAACCACAAATAGAAGATGAATTTTGCTCTGGCATTACTCTAACATGTGAGTGGCAATGCTGACAAGTTATTACAATGGACAGACAATGCTTTTCCATGCTTCATGCCACTAAGTAACTATGCATCTTAAGTTAGCAAACTGAACCGTGAGCTTCATATTTTTTCAATAATATATAAAAATCAATAAAGACAGACAATGCAAACCATATGACTTCACTTACTTTTTCGTATAGATTTCATCTGGCTGGACACCATATCGACAGCTTCTGACGGCAGACCGACATACACCCCGCCATAGTTTCTTAATGAAAGTAAGCAGATACAGAAAACCAGACCAATTTAAGCAACTCTACAAATTTACAGCAGCACCAAGTTCTTCAAATAACCACAGAATTATTAAAATGATTCATGATTTTTCAAAAGTAGAATTCAGGACATTATTGCTTTTGGTCATATAATTATTTTTTCTGAGTTAAAAAGAAGCCATTAAGGGTGGCTCAGTGGCAGAGTTCTCGCCTGCCATGCTAGAGACCCGGGTTCGATTCCAGGTGCCTGCCCATGCAAAAAGGAAAAAAAAGAAGCCATTAAAAGAAGAATGTTTTATTTAGTGAGCAGAATTTTTGGATATTTCATTCGCAGTAAGAAAGAAAGAGAAAAGTTAGGGTGTTATAATTTAGTATAATAAAAAGTATCAATAGAGTGACATATTGAATATATCAACATTTATCAATAATTCTGAGTGGTCAGTATGGTATTAGGCACCATGGATGCACACAAAACATTTAACCTATAGATAAGTATAAATATAAGATGAGGGAACAGAGAGCTACAGAGTAAAGAAGCGAAAATGTAGATAATCCGAAGAGGTGGAAGGACAGAAAAGGCTGAGAGAATGAAGAGACGTCATTCCTCTAGAGAGAACAGGACATCCAAAGACCAAAGGATGGAAACTAGAGCAGGTCACGCAGAGGACAAAACACAAGCTTGCTTGAAAGAAGCAAAGATCATGATTCCTGGGCAAGTGCTTTTTCAGATCATGTGCCAAAGGTTTCCCCGGCGGAATGTGTATTACTGACAATGTGCTACCATGTCTTAAATCCATGAGGCAGGGCAAAATGATTCAAATCAAATCCAGTTGTCATACCAAACGTACCTTCTCTTCTCATCTTCCGTTATTGACTCTTCTGTTCTAAAGGGTTAAAAACATTTGCCATGAGCCATTTGGTGACATAGTCAGAGACTACATTTTTATATTATGGGAAAAAGGTACTGCGCAGTTAAAGTCAATTTTGTTTACCCCAAGTGTTTCCATCGAGTATTTCTGTAACACAGTATTCTGTCTCTACCTCAATCATTCCTACAATACAAAATCGGTAATTATCTATTTAGCAAAAAGTGCAAACCCAAAAATGCCAAAAATCTCAAATCGCAAACAAAATGAAAACCAGGGCGCCAGAGACTAGAAAGAATACCTAAATCAGGAGTCAGGAAGCCTGGGATTTTGTTGGGGCTGTATAATGGACGCTGCGGGCACGATGCCCACTGCACCTAATCTGTAAAATGCCTACCACGCTAGGGCTTCATGTTTCTCACAGATTTCTTTAGTGCAGAAATGGAATAATGTAAATTTGACTTTTTAAAATTTTATACATTATCTATTGCAAAGAGGGAGGAGATGTTTTACAGGGAATTACTACTTTAAAATGCCACTTTCCCTGCAAAAGAGAAATCATATTCAGGAGAAGTTCCCTGGAATATTTCTAAGAAGATTGGGACACTTTCCCTGAACCCCATCCTAAATAAGCAGAATAATTCTGTCATACGGAAGTTAATTTTCTGAAAGGAAAATAGAAGAAAAGAAACAACAACAATAAGATTCAAATGAATCTGTCGGAACAGGACATGTTAATTCTAAGGAGCTTTGGTGAAGAAGAGAACAGATTGAAAACATCTCAACATCTTCATCAGATCTTCTAATTCTAGGGATTTTCCAACTGTGGTTTTGTCCATTTAAAACTGTGGCGATTTCAAGTGTAATTGCATAAGCAAACGACATTTTGCTTCACTGCAGCAGTTAGTAAGGAATAAGCATTTAAATCTGGCAATTATCTGGCAAACAATGGCCATACACACAGCTAATACTGTAGCACTGAGTGTAAAACTCCACCTGAGATCTAATTTACCCAAACTGAGCACATAACCTAAAATAACAGGATCCTTAGCACCTTATTCACTTCATAGTATAACGTTGGATCAATTTTCAATTCAAAGGTGACAAAGTCGTGCTGCATTAGAAACAGCCCTGCGCTTATCGACGTGTTCTAACCAAGTGTTTCTACTTCAATTAAACGGATTTTTAAGTCTTTAGTCAGAATAATGCGGAAATGAGGGTGACAAAGTTTTTCAATATTATTACAGCTGTTTACCTTGGTCCTAAATTACTAAAGTTACCCTGAAATTGCTTTTGAGTTATATATAAGTAATATATTTGGACAGATATTATCTCATTTTGTCTGCCAAAGCTATTCTTTCACATTCAATTGCATATCTATTTTTTTCCCTGTTTATCTAATTCTGCTTAAGGATATAGTCAAGGATTTGAGATATATTTTAACTTCCTCAAATGTAAGCAAATAGTCAATTATTTTAAAATCTATCTCATTAATTACTCAGTACCATAAAGCCCAGTCTGTGTTTCTCATTATAAAATTAATCAACAGCCCTGGCAGGAAATGGCACTGTAGCTGTCAGATGTATCGGAAAATAAGTTAAACTTCGACTACAGGAAGACAACATTTTTGAAGGTGCCATTTATAAAGACTTATAAATGCCCATTCCTTTAAACTTTCAAATAAGTTATAAAGCCTTCCTGTGTGTGTGTGTGTGTGTGCATGTGTGTGTGTGTGCATGAGATTGCTGCTCCACCCATTCCTTCAACAAGCAGTTTTTATACAATTTTCACACTGGGGACTGAAAAGTCTGTGGCAGGTGAGGGCAGGGCACCCCGTAAACACCACGGCATCCTCGCAACCCTGGGAGCTTACGCCTGAGGTCCCCAGAGCACAAAACGAATAAAGAGGAAGGCCAGCGTTTAGGTCCCACTGATCAACACCAGAGGCTGTGCTGCACCCTCACGCACCAAACTGCCCCTGCAAGGAGGCTAAGACCTTTAGGAACAAACTCTCCCAGAAACAGCCACAGCGGCTTCTCTCACGAGGGGGGGGTCCTGCCACGCGCCCCCGCAGAGCTGTGGAGCCGGACCCCGGCTCATGACCTGCCTGAGTGCCTTTGCTGGGGCATCATCACCACCCACGAGGCAGGCACCAGCTACCTTACCAGACGGAGACTGAAGCTCTGAAAGGCTAAACTATGTGGCCAAGGTATCCTGCGAGGTCACAGCACCAGAATTCAAATTCAAGTTGGTGATTCCAACTTCTGCTTTATGAACTGTGGGCACATGCTAATCTGCGTTAGAGAAACAGTCCCACTGCCCAAGCTGGTCTTTCCACTTGGCATCTCACTTAAGGAAAGAAGGAAACAAAATGGTAGAGGAAACCTGACTTACACTCCATTGTGTCAGAAGTTCAGAACCTGCCAGGGACAAGCAATCATTGTAAAGCTTGTTCAATTGCCCCGTAGCTACTTTTTATCCAGGTACAAAGGTCATCTTGACACGCAGTTACAACAGAAACTTCATCTGGTAACCAGGTCCAGGCTGAGGTTCAGTAAGAAAAATATGACCTCGATGGGCCCTCCTAGCAAAAGGACAGGTTCAAACACGTGTTTAGGGGCCTACAAAGGACCAGATGCCACCCTGGCACCATCCGGAGAGACAACATCCTACCAGCTGGGGCGACAGGGCCCTCCCTGACCCTGAGGCTGCCGTATAAGGAAGAGGAAATGGTTTGTCACACACCAACATCGTTGCCCAAGATAGCAAGGCAAAAGCTCTTGGAGCTGGTGGAACTGCTTAGCAGTTACTGGTGTCTCCAGGGGAAAGTCCAGAAACATGCCTTCCAGGGCGAAGAGCCAAATCCCCCAAGAGGTCAGTTCTCATTGCTATGAGGAGGGAACACTACCAAACCAAACTGAGGTGTTAAACTTATCTTGCTGCTAACCTACTTAGTAAAAAACTTAAGTCTTTGGGATTCTAATCCTTGGGGAAATCTCCAAGATGTGAATAGTGTCCTGGCTGCACAAACACCTGGGCTGCCCCATCTGTATGCATTTTAGGGAATCACTGCACATTTTCCCCTTACAAAGCCCTGTTTTGAAAGACTTTGTTATCAATCTCTCAGTAATTAATTTGCTGATATTTCCGAAGACATTTAAGCGCAAATGAGAGCTTCTGATGAGCATGTGATAACCAATGTTTCCACAGGAAGCCACATAATTCCAGTCAAAGGCAGATGCATTTTTCACCTTGGAAAGTCCGAGGGTCTTACGAGGCACACGCATGTCTCTGTTAAGTTTCTGAAGTGACGGAAACACTTTCTGGTCCTTCTTCAATCCCTCAGACTCAGAACGTCAGGCTGGGAACCACTGGGCGAGACACAACAGCTGCCAAAATGCAAGGAACCAGTTCGTCTTCCAAAGCCTTGTTTCCCTGTTCCCAAAATGGAGACATGGCTACCCTGAGTTCCTCATCAGGTTTAGGGAGAGATAAATAAAATATCACACGCAAAGATACAGTAAATATGGAAACACCCAAATAATGGCTTAGTAGTCACCACTTACTGGGTCCTCACTAAGTGCCAGGTTCCACGCTAAGCACTTCACATCTATTCCTTGTCCTCAATCTTCACAAGTAAGGTCTTGATACCCATATTTTGCAGATTAGAAAACTGAGGCTCAGAGAAGGCAAGTCACAGACTAGTCAGTAGCCCAGCTAGGGTTTGCAACCAGGTGAATCTGCCTCCAAAGTCGACACCCCATCCATTACAGTAACTGTAACCCATTACTGTGATTCTGTCAAATTACTAGTATTAGAGAGAGAGGTTCCTTGGGAAAGCACGGACCAAAATAATGACCTCATACAGGAAAGGCAAAAAAGGGTTATCATTACAGTAACTCTTTCCTTAAGTGAAAATATGATATAAGCAAAGCATTATCTAAAATGATAAAGCCATAAAAGAAAGCAGCAAATATTTCTAATTTACCTCCTAAAAAATAGCAGGCACAGGGCAATGGCTCACGGGCACCTGCCAAGGGTCTATTATTTTCACCCTCATTATGAAACACGTGGTCAAGAGAGTCAGCTGCAGGGAGATCCCACTCCTTTAGTCAAGATTAGATAACACCCTGCTCTGTTTCTCCTATTAAATGACAAGTGCTTCCAGGATAGCTAGCTCCAAAAGATTGAGAGCAGAAAGGTGAATTTCCAGGTTGGCAGAGAAATATCCCATCATGTGATCTAGATCTCTAAGAAGATTCTGGAAGAACCACTCTGCTTCTCACTGTGACCTGGTTACTTTTCTTCCTGGTAACTACAGCTCACAGAGGGCGGTGCCTATCGTGTGGCCTGCAGCTGCCATTGCTAACAGAACACTAAATTTGTCCCAAAAATAGTGAAGGAAAAGGGAGCAGAACACAAAACCACACCTTCCTGAAGCTTTGGGGGAACAGCAGACACTGAAAAAGATTCTAGAAGGCCTGAGAACCAGGCATCCTGACCCTGTATCCTGCAGTCCTAACCCAGGCCAGTGAAAGCAAGGTAGGTGATGATCCCGCCGGGAGAGAAGAGCCCAAGGAGTGAGTCACACTGAAAAAGATGAAGCAGAAATGAGGCCAATTCACAGCGGATGGACTGGAAAAGAGGCCAAACTACTCCACTGGGAGTTAACCAGAGCTCTACTCCCTCAGAAAAGGAACAAGTGGACATACATTAACCAGAATCAGTCTCCCACGGTAGTGACCACTTCTAAGTAACAGCCTCCTTGGGGGAAGGGTACAGCTCAGGAGTCAGTGCCCAGATACCCACAAGCGGACTGAAATAAATGAGGAGGATTTCCAGGGACGCTGGAATGGAGGTATAGTGAGGTGCTGAGAGGCACTAAAAACATAAGGGGAAAGATTCAGAGATAGTCTACCATAAGTCAGGGGGAAACCTGGCTTATACCAAGAGAACCAAAATAGAGTTCTAGGCAATAAGGAAGCAGGTGCCATAAACTAAGCCACCTGGAAACAAAGAGTAAAAAGGGAAGTTTTACATCCCCCCTTCTCTGCTGCCCTGAGAACTGGCCTGATAAGTTGATTCTTCAACTCGACTCCCAAGGAGCCAGGAGAAGGGGGAAGAGGAGCTGGCACAAATCACCAGCAGAGCAGGAGCCATCTAGAAACACCCAAGTGGCAAAGCAGTAGAAAGTCGGCTCCTGCTGGGGAGCTGCGCTGGATGTCAGGTTTCCGTCTCTCAGCATCAAACCCAGGCCTCCACACTGCGACTCAGAAAACTACCATCTCCCTTGCCCCCTGGCCCCCGTTAGGTCCTACCAATTGGGGTGCTAGAGACAGAAAATAGGCAAGAGGGAGAAGGAACCTGCTCTTTCTGGCTTTGCTTGTTCTTCCCGTCAGCATCTCAGGCAGCTGGTTCCAGCCTCAGCCTCTCTCTGCAGTCCAGGCATGGGCTCCAGCAGGACAAATTCCTACCCTCCCCACTCCCCACCTGCCTCACCCTTTCTCAAGGGCCTAGCCAGAGGCTTCAGAGAATAGATGTTTCTAGAAACAATGTCAGTTCTTCATTAACCTCAATTCTAATCTAGGCCAGTCTTGTACGTGTAAGAGAGGAACTGGGGCATAGAAGCAGCTGCAATGACTGTCTCTTATCTGACCAGACATCAAAAGGCTGCAGGACATTCCCTCGATGTGGAGCCGGGTCTAAAATAGCAAAGAGAATCCTCTTCCATTTTAACGTCCTAATACTACGACTGACTGCAGCGAGCCAAAGGAAGTGATGGTCCACTTTGATTTCTGGTTTCCCCAGCTAAGTAAACCATAAAAGGAGGGAGAGGTAAAGAGGCAGGCAGGCTGGATTTTTGTTCGGTGGATTAAGCAATCACCTATTCTGAGTAACTTTAGTATTGAGATTTAAATATAGTTTAACAAGTTCATGTTATGTATTATCAGTCACGTACACCTCACTGTCAACGAATGGAAAAACCTATTAGAATGTGGAGGAAACAAGGAAGGGATCAGAACTCAGAGGTGGGGTTAGAGGACAGACAGGGTGTATTTTACAGTTGTGCCCAGACCGATCTTGAAAGAAAGGTTTTACTTCCACAGTCTAGAGAGTGGTCCTAGCAGACTCCCACTTTAGGGTGGCTACTCCATCTTCTGTTTACATGGGAGCCACCACTCCAAAGAGGCTGCTGTGGGGCAGCTGGCAGCTAGAGGGGACGGCCTGGAGCCTGTCAACAAATTCTTTCTCTGACATCCAGACAATTTTTTTTTTTTTTTTTTGCATGGGCAGGCACCGGGAATCGAACCTGGGTCTCCGGCATGGCAGGCAAGAACTCTGCTGAGCCACCATGGCCCACCTCAGACAATGTTTTATTTCTGATCATATATATCAATTGAAAATATGTGGAAAAAGATGCCATATTTTAATAAAATGTAACAATGAATGATTTTTAAATCATAATATCACATCCCATCTTACAATGAATACCTTTTAACCCACAAGAACATTTTCGAAGAACCGTGGAGCATATATCACCTATTTTAGCCTAAGTTTAAAAAATAGACTGGGAATTTAATTACAATTAGGTCTCTGGTTAGCAAGGGTTTAGCTTCTTTTATTGGAGAATGACTGCATAACCTTAAGGCCTGAAGGTCACACCACCTCCCACCTGAAGGCCAGGCACCCATCGGAATGCCTGCAGGGACGCGTGTCAGGAGGGTGGACCACTGGTCAGGAACATCTCGTCAAGGTCAACATCTTCAGGGACTGTTGGAAAGCGAAGCCCTTGGCTGACAGCGCAAACCTGACTTGCCTTGCAGAGTGTGAGACAGTTCCCGTGGCCCTGCCTCAAGCAGCTGGGGCCTCTCGCCCTGCTCAGAGGGACAGTCTGTGCTGACCCTCGCACTCGTGGCTCCAGGCCGGCTTCGCAGACACTCGAGCTCCGGTGGCCACACACAAGCTCTGCCACGTGTCTGGCTGCTTGTTGGAGCAGGCTGACTTTCTTGTGCCACCTTTTTAAGGCACGAATGTCGTTTGTGCACGCCTATTTAAAACCAATTATCTGTATGAAACACCTAAACCTTTCAATCCATTTACGCTATTATGATTTTCATTTTCTTAACTCTCTTAATAAAGAGAAATTTATTCCAGCTTATAACAAGTATAACCCACTACTTTTGTCTTCTTGTTCCATGCTAGTCAAAAGATTTTCATCACTGTATTTGCTTAGTTTCTCAGTTTTATAAAATAGTCATCCCAAGTGACGTAAAGAAAGGTTTCAAAGGTAAAACAAAGGGACTGTGGAGTACCTGTATTACGTGTACTCTCCAGGATAAGTACAGATGACAAATATTTCAGAGCAGCCGTTCACTCCAAGCAGCATCTCCTGACTCACCCTGTCTATACTTCAACTTGCCTTAAAATTCAAAAAGTTCTCACTTCCCTTAGCCTTCCAGAAGTAACACAGTTATGTGGCAAAAAGAGGATTTATTTTTTACTTATTCATCATGAAAAATGTTCTAAAGATAGAGCTATTATTAGTAATAATCTAAGTAGCATAAAAACAGACTACAGTATTTTCTTTTTCCACAAGTGCAGTGACACAAAAGAGACAAAACATATTTTGAGGGTTAAACAGTACAAATTATATGGCAATCCCTGGAGACTCTGCACTTTGCTTTCATTATCCAGATTTAGCTACTGTTCATGATAATCTTTCAAATGGTTTTCTTGACATTTACTTCCATTTACATTAAAATTCTCCAGATGAAAATGTAACCACCTAATTTTCTTTACAGTATATTTTTATGATGTATCCTGCTTTTTTAGGGTGGTTCAGATCAATTCCACCAAACTCTTAATCACATACAGTTTTTTACTGAATTAATCATGTTTAGCATTGACTGCTTTGGCCTGTATAATTTCATTCAGTTCTTCACAATTTCAAAACTTCTTAAATCCCTCTCCTTGGACGAGCCCGTTGGTGCACACCAGTCCCTTTCTTCCAGGCTGTATTACCGAACGGCATGAGCAGCATTTGCTTCCTAGGAAAACTTTCAGCTCCTCTCTGAATGGGGCAATGTACCAGGAGCTGAACTCCAGTTTCCCTTCCTGCACTGGGGTCCTTCAACTGCTGTCTTCCTAAGGAGCATGTGGTGTGGGAGGGTTATTTCAGTGTTGGCTGCGGAAGTATCATTTGCCCTAAGTGAGGCAAGAATGTTCTCTCCACCTGCTTATTTTAAGGGAACGTGCTTTTCTCTGACGGTGCTACTTTTCATAAAAACTTCAAGAATACATAGCTTGTTTTCTTGTATCTTGGTTTCTCTACACAGGAGATGGAGCCAGCAAGCTCCGAACCTCCCCAGAGCTCTTCCAGATGGGGATGATTTCACTAAAAATCTCCTCCTCTTTACAGTCGCATCCTGCCACAACAGCCCTGGATGCTCTAAGAATGCTGACCTCTGACCTGGATGTTTCTTCCTAAATTACCCTGGACAATTTTTCACATGCATGAAAACCACCCACGACCTGTAACCTCACATTTTGCTTACTGCCTCTATTCCAAGAACACTCTTTGTCATGCTGTAACTCACTCTCATGGTTGCTGCAGGAAGCTTAGCTCCTGTAACTCTATCACCTCTGATATTTTAGAGAAAATTCCACTGGGAAAAAAGTCTGCCTTCTGATCCTCCCGCCATTCCAAGAAGGCTGTTTTCATTGGCATCGTGGCCCTCAGACCCCCCCGCCCTCACCGACCCCCTTCCACACTCCCTCAGCCTCCCCCTCCCCCAGAAGCACCTTGAGGTCCCCCCACCTCTCCCAGCACCTGCTCCCATCCCACTAGCCCTAGCCAAGCAGGTGCAGGGGACGTGGGATCCTACCCTCAGCACAGGCCTCCTGCCTGGGTGCTCTGCACTCAGTCCTCGTGACTCTGCCACGAGCACTCAGTCACCCTCAAAGCCCCTCACAGTCACAGCTCCCGCGCCTGGGGCAACAAAGCCTACACCAAGTATCACCTACCACACGAGCACACTCTGTCGATGACCCTCCTAACTCTTAATTCTTAAAGTAACCTCTGACTCAACCCCTGTCCCCCACCCCCATCTCTAAAATGAGACAGCATTTTTTCCTCCATCAGACTGTCACGGGCATGAGATAATGCACAAAAGTACCAAAGCTCAGTTTATGGCACAGAGTCCTCAGTAAGCATCAGGTGCTGGTGTGAGAATGACAAGGACAGTGACAAAGACGACTGCCCTGGACAGTAACCCTGCCAGGTTATCCCTGTGTTACAGGCGAGGGCACTGCTGGCACGACAGCACATGGCTACAGATGGCAGGGCGAAGGTTAGACGCACAGCTCTGCTTTTTCAGTGCTACCTCAGTCCCATCCCCTTCACCTTCTGAGGACAGCCTCTGATGTCACAGGAGAAGAGTCCGTCAGGTACCTTCTGGTTTCCCTGTCAGGAGTGGCGAGGCCCCAGGTGACACAGCTCCATCAGACATGAGAGATGGAGGAGGGACACAAGTTAACTTGAGAGCAGAGATTCGTAACTTCATTTTTAAAAAAAGGACAGAGCGCTTCCCGGGCCAGCTGGCAGAATAGGGCAGGCGGTCCCCTCAAGCCGCGGCGGCCGGCGCCCTCCTGCCACGCTTGGCGCCCTGGGCCGACTAGGAAATTCGGTCGGGCGCTCTCCCGGGCTGCGGCGGCCGGCGACCCTCCCCGCGTTCGGACCCCCGGGCCGGCTGGCACTCTTCCAAGACGCTTCGGCTGGCGAACCTCCCCTACGGCGAGAATTTTCCAAAGTTAAAGGACCCACAGCACCTTTTACTGGTGGGACCCGCAGACAAACGTGTGCCACGAGCGCCACCTACTGGGCAGGATAAGAAAAACAGAACCCAGAGATTTCACAGAAAAATCTTTCAACCTGTGGGGTCCAACACCCAGGGAAATCTGACTAAATGCCCAGACGCCAGCAGAAGATAACGGATCACGCTCAGAAAATTGAACATATGGCCCAGTCAAACGAAGAAACCAATAGTTCAAATGAGATACAGGAGCTGAGACAACTAATGCTGAATATACGAACAGAAATGGAAAACCTCTTCAAAAACGAAATCGATAAATTGAGGGAGGACATGAAGAAGACATGGGCTGAACAAAAAGAAGAAACAGAAAAACTGAAAAAACAAATCACAGAACTTATGGGAGTGAAGGACAAAGTAGAAAAGATGGAAAAAACAATGGATACCTACAATGATAGATTTTGTTATGTTTAGGGTAAGATAATAGGTAATTGGAGTTGAAGGGATACAGACTGTGCAACAGGACTAGATACAAAAACTCAAAAATGGACAGCACAATAATACCTAATTGTAAAGTAATCATGTTAAAACAGTGAATGAAGCTGCATCTGAGCTATAGGTTTTTTTTTACTATTATTACTTTTATTTTTTTCTCTATATTAACATTCTATATCTTTTTCTGTTGTGTTGCTAGTTCTTCTAAACCAATGCAAATGTACTAAGAAACGATGATCATGCATCTATGTGATGATGTTTAGAATTACTGATTGCATATGTAGAATGGTATGATTTCTAAATGTTGTGTTAATTTCTTTTTTTCCATTAATTAATTAAAAAAAAGGACAGGGCTTCAATGTATTTATGTTAATTCCTCCCAAGATATTTTTCTGCACAGTTGCTACCTTAAAGATAGCAATTGCTTTGTCAGGAAAGGGATCTCAATGAAATGGTCCTTAACAAGTTTCAAGTGAAGAAAGTATTTTAATTATCTTGTTTAAATTGAGTTGCCATGATCTTTTATTATCAATAGCAAACATTAACTTTGAAGTCAACTAGTTTAGTATTCTCTGTTTCTTATTTGAAATATACTTGTAATATTCATACAAATACCAGCTGAAATTTAAGAGGTTTTTTTTGAAACAAAACAAAAGATCTTTGGAATAAGCTTGTACTTTATAATTAATGAAAATTTTGTTAGCCTTAAGTCAGAAATAACTCTTTAACTGGTATTCTTAAACTACTACACTTTAGATAAAACTAATAGTTACAAAAATATGTATTTTCAGATAAAAAAAATTTAACCTCCAGAGAAAACAGTTTGCTTCTGCCTACCCATACAGTTCTCCCCTCTGAAAGTGCCAAGGTGGCTCCTGGTAACTGCTGGCAGGACTAGTGGCTGCCCAGCCACTGGGAGAGAGAAGGTCAGGAACGAGTAAGCTGATGAGATAAGAAGTGGCTCTCTCTGCCACCAATGGGACAAAAGCACCTATGAAGGAAACCCAAACAGCAAAGAGGGAAGAATTTCTTCATGTCATTGGATCACCTGGACCCAGCTGGGCCTAAGCCAGTCCCACCAAACCTTCCACCCACTCCAAGCGCCCCTTCCCCCCATCCCCCCAGGCCCACCTCCCCCGCTCTCCCCCACACATGTCAGCAAATTCATTCCGTTTGCTTGTTTAGGCCAGTTTGAGCTGAGCTCTTGCTATTCCCAACCCAAACTATTCCAACACAACCTATGTGTTTCAAACAGCTCAAGTCATTGCTGAAGAGAGATAAAAGTGCGGCGATTTCTGCAGCTGTCACAGTAGCCAAGGCCTTCACCCGAATTCACCCCTTTTGTTGTGTGCAGCTGCACTGTCCTAGGACTGTGAAGAAGGGAGGGGAGGGAGGAAAGGAAGGCTCACTTCCTCACTTGCACGTGAGCTGATCTTCTATTTCTTTATTATTCACCCCAGCTCTCCTCCTTTTCTCAAGCTTCTAAGGTTAACCCGTAGAAACTACAGATTATGATTTTAATCCGTCTAGCCTGGTTTAGGGTCAGACCCCATCAAGACTCTCTCCTTCACCAGACGGTCCCTCCACAGACCACCCACCGGCTTCTGCCCCTTAGCCTCTAGGCATCTCCATGCAAAAAAACATCAAGACAGAGGGAAAAAAACAAATTTCAGTACATGAAATTCATACGCAAGGGGTGCGAGGGTGGTTCAGTGGTAGAATTCCCGCCTGCCATGCGGGAGACCTGGGCTTGGTTTCCCCCGGCCCATGCACCTCCCAAAACAAGCAAACAAAACAAAAATTCAACAAATAGTGCTATAATAATGGGATACTCACATGGAAAAAGAATGGAAAGTGACCCTGCCAAACAGCATACAAAAAAAAGAGAAAGAAATCCATACACAGCATTGGGTAGACAGCAGTAACCACCACAGAAATCCTGGAAGGAAGTATTACAGAACATTCACACGGCTGTCTCTGGGGGTAGAGGATAGCTGATTTTTTCCTCTAATTTTAAAAAATACCTTTCTGCCCTTTCTAAATTTTCTCAGCATTTTTTTTTTTGCATGGGCAGGCACAAGGAATTGAACTCAGATCTCCAAGCATTACTTTTATAATTAAAAATATATGTTTTAAATACCTCCTCTTTGAGCTACCAGCATTGTTGCCATCCCTTACTGCCACACATCTGAAATGAGTCTGCGTCACACTCCCCGAGTCCACACCTCCCCTTCCCTTCGGCTTGACTCAGTCCTCACTCAAATCTCTCTCCGGAAAGGGGCTAAGTGGGCATCACACCGAGCCCCATCGCGTCCCCTTTCCTGTCTCTTCCCTTGGCTCAATATGATATCTCGGAGCTACCCTCAGATTGTCCTTTGTTTCCTTTCCCCTTTCAGGGTTTCAATAATCCAACTATCCTCCCCCTGGTCAGACCTCCTCCTGGCCTCCCCTTCCGCCCCATCTCATTTCAAATGTAACCATCCGTTCCTTTGCTTAAAGATCTCTGACGGCTCTTCAATGCATACAAAATCGGGTTCAGTAAGGGCCTGGTACCAGGGACCCGTCACAACCCACCCCACCTCACTGTGCCTGAGCCAGGCCCTGGCTCCTTCCCACTGCCCTGCACTTCGGTGCTCGCCTCTGCCCTCCCCCTGCCCTGCCCTCTCCTCTCCACGCGGACTCGGTCACCCTTCAGGACCCAGGCCAGCAGCACATGTGGGCTACTTGGATAATTAGTACTTATCAACTGCATTTTGGTCCCCAGTAGAGAGTGACCTAACTAAGGGAAGGAAGAACATGTATTTGTTATTATATCCTGGCTTCCTGCATACAGAAAATAGACAAATAAAGAGAAAAGGGGAGTGAGAGTAAAAACAGAAGATCTTCTCAGGAGAAATGAATTTTAATACATATTAAGGAAGTAGTTACAGATCACTGACTTCCAAAAATAAATATAATTCCCCCAAAGACTCTTGTTTGATCTCTTTAATATGGTTGTTGCAATATTTGAAGTTCTCTAAATGATTTTGGCACTTCTTTCGGTTTGGGGTCAGTCTGTTTAGATATGAAAAATTTTTTAATCTTTCAAATAAAAAGTTTAACTCGTCTCAATTTCTTACAGCTTCTCATTCATCCACTCATCACCTAATGCTATGTTCAAAATTTATCCGTCTACAGCTTCCGCTTAAAAATAAAAGAATGTGCTTGAATATGCCTTTCGTGCAAGAAAAAGTAATACCATAGCATTAAGTTTTTCCAATTAAATGTATTACACTCTAAAAGGGTCACTATTTAATAAAATTACAACTTTTAATTTATAAGACATACAGGGAGGTACAGTCATAGAAAATTTAAGTCTGGACCATTCAGGAATTTAAGAAGTAGTTAAATGGCATCTTGAATCCTGAAAGTCATGAAATTATTCTCCCCTTAAAAGGAAATAATGGAATTGATTCAACAACTATATATTAAACACAGCATCTGCAGGATAAGGATGTTTTCATTTGCTAATGCTGCCGGAAATGGGTTGGTTTTTATAAACAGAATTTATTAAGTTACAAGTTTATAGTTCTAAGGCTGTGAAAATGTCTAACTAAGGCATCCAGAGAAAGACACCTTGACTCAGGAAGGCCATGCCTGTCACGACTTGGAAACAACTGACGACACCTGGCTGGCATCAGATGGTCCTTTGGCTTCCGGTTTCAAACAGCTTCCCAGGCATTTTCTTTCTGCATCTCCAAATGACTCTGTGTTGTACTGAGCTTTTTCCAAGACGGTTCCCTCTTAAAGGAATCCAGTAAGTGGATTAGGACCCATCTTGAATAGGCAGAGATACCTCTCCATGGAAACCACCTGTGCCAGCTTGAATCTGTCTGCACCCCACAAAAGCCATGTCCTTTAATCCTCATTCAATACTGCTGGGTGGGAGCATTTTGATTATTCCCATGAGATGTGACCCACCCCATTGTGGGTGGTAACTTCTGATGAGATGGTTTCCACAGAGATGTGTCTCCACCCATTCAAGGAGGGGTTGCTTACGGAGCCCTTTAAGAGGGAACCCTTTTGGAAAAAGTGACAAGCCCACCCAGCCAGAGACCTTTGGAGATGCAGCAAGAAAATGCCACTGGGCCGCCAGGTGCCCTCCCAGATGGCAGAGGTGTCCTGGGCCCGTTGGGCCTTCTTCAATCAAGGTGTCTTTCCCTGGATGCCTTAGTTTGGACATTTTCACATCCTCAAAACTGTAAACTTACAACTTAATAAATTTCCCTTTTAAAAGCCGTTCTATTTCTGGTATATTGCATTCTGGCAGCTTTTACAAACAACACCAGCACCTAATCCAAAGGTCTCCATGGAAACAACTTAATCAAAAAGATTTCACCCAAACAATAGATCTGACCCCACAGATGGGACTAGGAAAAGAACATGGCTTTTCTGGGGTACACAGCAGCCTCAAACCAGCACGGGAACATTAAGATGGATTAGACATTTCTCCTTTCCAATTCCCAAGGGGAAAATCACAAGAACATAAATAGCTATAACATAAGCCCCACATGATGTATCATAAGAGAAGTTTTAAATTCTGTAAAAACTCAGAAGATAAAGATACTCTATTCAGTCTAGAGATACAAAGAATGAACTATAAGCCCTAAAGAATACAGAAAATTTCCCACAAACAGAATTGGGAGAAAACTATTCTGGGCAGGGGGAACAGCCAAATACAAGGAACACAGACAGAAAATGTGAGGTCAGTTTGGGTGCTTGAGAGTGGCCTCACTGGGCAGGAGTCCAGCTTTCCTCTCCTACCAGCTCATCTCGAAGGCAAGAGCTTAAGGCTAACGCGTAAATGGACTCCACATTTCCAAGGCATTCAGAACTCAATTCAGCTGGCAATGGACAGTGACTGAAACCTGGGAGCAGAGGCCTACGTGGGTGGAGGAAGGCTCAGGGAAATTAATGTGGCACAACATACAGACTTGGTAAGAAAAGACTCAAGGAGAAACCAAGATACTAAAATAATAGGAAAAAAGTAACTCAAATACTGCAATCAGGAGTTTAAATTAGTCTCAAGTGTCCTATGTACCTAAAGTCCCCTATAAAATGCATAATTAATTCCCAGAAAACTTTAAACCCCCATTCTGATCTTTGCTGAATTCCTCTCGGTAATTAAAATTCTGACTCTTTTATTGATGTTTAACGGCTGACCACTTTCAAGCCCCGGCACCCCCTTTCCTCCCGGCCCATCTGGCAGGGCAGACGACGTGACCCCCACTGCCGTGCCAGAGACCCCATCGGCTCCATGCTCCAATCCCAGGGAAAACCAAGGCCTCTCCAGCCAAATGGACAATGCTCCCCCTGTGAGTAGAAAGTCTTTCCATGTCTCCTCGGTGTGTGTGGTGTCTTCAGTCTTGACCCCAACTTTGGGTGGGAAAGGGCTGTCCCCTCCATGGCACCACAGGACACTCATAAACAGGGAGCCGGGGCGCTGGCCTCGCCACACAGCAGAGCAGTGGAGACACAGAGAAGGGCAGGATGGCCCTGGGACTGCCACACGTTGAAGGGGCTGTGGATGCCAGAGCGCTCTCGCGGGAGCTGCGCCTCTGCTTCATGGCCTGTGGCCTCAGGTCAGCTCGGTGTTGACCCTGTGAACGGTCATCGTGGATGCCACCGCCACATCTGGCTGTGCTCCCACAGGGCACGCTGGGCAAATCCTTGCCACCAACCTCCCCGCACTAGGGACCCCGGGCTTCAATGATCCTGAGCCACTTGTTTTCTACTAGAAAAATCTCTACATAAGTTGGGATGGAAAGGCAGTGAAATATGTCCTTTTCCTTAGAGTTCTGAACCAAAGTGACAGGTCAATGACAGGTTAAAATTAAAAGCCACAGATATTATTCTTCAAATAGAACTTTATAACACAAATGATAATCTTGAAATGTGCATAGTACAGAAAGTATTTTCATGTCTTTTCAGTCATATCCATAAATATGTGAAGGTCATAATAACGAGAAACAGTGTGTTTCTAGGAAGGGGAGTTTAGAAAGTCACAATACTAAGTACTTACACATCTTTAGCTGCTCCTGCAGGGCCTAAGGGGGGGAAAAATAGATTCATATTAGTGTGACAGTATTGCTAAAAACTTTTAAGCCTAATATCCAATTCAAATATTCTGGAAGAGACCTTCAAAATATGGCTTTTTTCCATATCATTTCAAAAAAGGAAAAAGGTAGACAAAAAAAAAATTCGTGAATTTCATATCTTACATAAATTCTGTACATTTCAGAAAATTCTTATAAATTACAAGGTACTTGTTCAGAAAAGGATTTTACAGATCACCTAATCCAATCCTCTTGTTTAAATGTAAGGAAACTGGCAGATCTGGGGAAATATTTTATCTTCCCACCCGCACGCCCTCTGAGTTGGTGCTATGTGGTGGCACTACAATAAGCTGTGCTATGATCGGATCACAGAATAAGTGCAAGGCCCTGGGACAGCACGGAGAGGATTTCCTAAATGAACTGGCGAGTCTCAAGGACCCAGCCCACCTCTGAAAGGACTGCCATGCCTTCCAGCTCTGCTCGCTGCTGCTGAACCTTCTCACTTCTGCTTCTTGCCCACAGGACAAAGCGACCCACGTCCCTCAGCCCCGCTCCTACCACTGAACACAGATTCCCCGCCTACAACAGGGTCCCACCTCCAACCTCCTCCCAAAAGCCTTCCCCGGACGATGTGATTCTTGGTTCACGGTGTGGCAGTTAGTTCTTTAGCCTCTTAAAAGCTCAATCCCCTCCTGTGCAAAGTGACAGTAATAAAGAATACCATCCCCAAGAGTGACTGTGAATATTAAATAATGTGTGTAAGCACGTACCTGAAATTTGGTACCAAAATAGCTCAATAAATGTAAGTTATCATTATTAAGCAGTCATGGATAACTTAACATCTCAGTTTCTCATATATCACTGGTATAGTCCAGTGATGTTAATTTAGGATCTGCAAAAATTACCATAAAATTGAAGTAGGTCTTTGCACTAAGTAGGACTCTGTCTCCAACAAGCTCTTTTAAGACTCTGACAAACCTGAAATACTGTCTATGAGATAAACCTAGTTCCTTTCTTCGGGGAAGAGCAACATTCGTGTGCCACCACTACCATTAAAACCACATTGATACAAACTGCTTTGGAACCTGTGATAATACAACCAAAAAGTACTAAAAAAAAAAAAAAAGTCTTGAAAAAACTGCAAACAAAGGAGTATTTTGATGGGAAAAGATAAGCAAAGGGTTAGTGCCACCAGAAAGCCATGAAAATGAGTTATTCCAAAGTAAAAACAAGCAAGACAATCTGGAAGAAAGTCTAGAAAGGATCCAATATCCTGACTTTACCTCTAATTTTATTCCCAGGAAAAGGATAAAGAATGCCTATGGGTTTTAGTGTGTTCAGGGGAGGGGAAAGCCAGAGGTGTCAGAAACACTGACTTCCTATGCTTCCATTGGAAGGACAGAAGGACACTGGCATATGAATCACAAGCCCTTGACCTTCCTAGATGGAGGACCACCTGGCTCAGGCCACAGGGAGAGCAGTGTGGACAGAAGCCACCACAGCTGTACCTTGGGGAGACAGACGGACAGCAGAGTTGGAAGGTGGAGTCCCCACCTCAAGCCCCACTCCAGTGTGTGTCTGACAGCTCTGAATTACTCTGCTTCCACTCCCAGTGAAGGAGGCCCCCTGTCCACGCAGGCGGCTGGGAGACCATGCACGATGCGGTGGGTGGGGGTAGCTCACAAAGGGCGATGTGTGTCCAACGGGCGTCACTCATTAGCCGTCAGCAGCCTTGCGTCCCTGTCCCTGTGGTTGCACCAGGCTTAGGAGTGAGGTCAAGGCCCTCCTGCTGGGGCGCGATGTGACGTCCCCCCAGGCCCACGAGAGACAATGATGCGACCCCCAGCGGGGCAGAGGCAGGAGAGGGTAGGAAAGTGCAGGGGTGGGGGGCAGAGGCAGGAGAGGGTGGGAAAGTTTGGGGGGGCAGAAGCAGGAGAGGGTGGGAAAGTTCGGGGGGGGCAGAGGCAGGAGAGGATGGGAAAGCGCAGCGGTGGGGGGCAGAGGCAGGAGAGGGTGGGAAAGTTCGGGGGGGGCAGAGGCAGGAGAGGGTGGGAAAGTTCGAGGGGCAGAGGCAGGAGAGGGTGGGAAAGTTCGGGGAGGGCAGAGGCAGGAGAGGGTGGGAAAGCGCAGGGGTGGGGGGGCAGAGGCAGGAGAGGATGGGAAAGTTCGGGGAGGGCAGAGGCAGGAGAGGATGGAAAAGCGCAGGGGTGGGGGGGCAGAGGCAGGAGGAGGGGTAGCACCAGAAGGCCGCAAGGGTCAGGGTGGAGGCATGACCTTGCTGACCCCTGGGCTTTGGACTCTGCTTCTCAACCGCCAGCGCATAAACTCCCGTGGCGAAACCAGGTATCTGTGAAGCAGTTCGAGCTACGGCAACACAGCTGATGGGCTCAGGGCCGCAGGGAAGGTGGCACATGACTACCCAACACAGAACCTCCCAAGATTAAAGGAAAATTTGTCATTTTTGGACACTGTTGGCGAAGTTATCAGTGTGCCTAGGAATATAAAATGTGACATTTTTTATAAGTCTACTTGTTCTGCAAAAGTGCAAAAGTCATAAAATTATCAGAAATAGAAAAAAAATCATTATTCTTCTCACCACACCATTTTAATCACATTTCACCTATTTTGATAATGATTAACTAGCCAGAGATGTCTAATCAAGATAATTTACGCATAAAGCACTGTGACCAGAACCTTCCACCAGAACTGGCAAACCCCGTTTGACGTAAATGGTGTTTGTGGCTCACGTGACTTACCATTAATAGGAAACAAGTGTCTGTGGCGGCCACCTACTTCTTTCAAGGCCCCAGGGGCATGGCATTCAGCACTGATGTCACTTCATTTCCTGCCACACTGTCTCTTCACTGCTAAAATTCTACTTGCATGCATGAATATAACAGGCGCCAGGAGAAAGAGATGGAGGGGAGGTAACAGCTCCTTGGGGACTCAAATCACCACAAAATATTCAGAACACTAGAATTTTGGTGGATCAAAAGATCTGAAAACTATTTTCCAAAATTGCATGAATGATAATCATAATTTCCAATAGCTTCCTAAAAACAGGGGTGGGCGTAGAAAGGTTTGCTCTCAGAAAAATATTATACATAGTTCCAGTGACAAAAAGGTCACTGTAAATGGTTAAGGTCTGTAAGAAGCTTTTCTTCTGAAAGTAACAGTTTCTTTGTTCACCACGGTTGGTTGCTTGTTCACTCAGTCACTGCTTCTCACCATGATGTGTCTTTTCCCTCACACATTTTTGAAAGATTCCATTATTTTATTCGTGAGTTCCAAAGTCAAGTCTCATTACTTAAAAATGCATAGCAAACTCCAATTTATTCAAATGTTAATTTAAAAAACTTTAATAATCTGATATTCTTCATATTCTACATAAAAGTTCGGTGTCTCCCACTAGGCTCAGAACAATTTTGAAGTGCTTTATGAATCACATAAAGATTGCATCATAATGCATTCATCTCAACAAATAATTGTTTGGACTCCGGAGGTATAGTTTACATATGTTTTCTTATATTCTAAAGTGGCTCTTTTCCCCCAAGAACTGTAGAAAAAGCTTCTTACACCTACCCTCTCACTCCCCTCTCCAAAATCCTCTCTCAAAAACTAAAAATATAAAGCAATCTTAATAATGGAGGAGAAGTGAATTTAATATAACATATTATACATACCACAAACTCAGGCACAATTTTATTCCTAGCCAATGATAAAGCAAGCCTGATGCAACACACTGTGTTAGTTCAGTAATTTTAAGTAGATGCATGTAAACATCTAGACCCTCCAGACAGATGTTCCTTTGTGACCTAATCAGTCTGCATTTACAACTTAACAAGAGTGAGTCATACGGCCGGGTACATGCCTTCAATATGAAAAATTCCTCACATATATCAAATTCTAAGACTGAGACAATATTTATCTCTTTTAAAAAAGAGAAAAGGGCACATCAATTTTTACCTTTGACAAAAGGTATACTATATATATATATACTTACTGGAGTTTATGTAATAAACCGAAAATATTCACAGGTAAATAAATTATTACCTAAAAATAACAAAGTTCTCCTTAAATCTGACAGTTTCCCAGGGCTCCTCTGACCCTTAATAGCTCTAAAACCATGTCACTATTTCAGCTCAGCCAAAAGAAGCAGAAAACAGCTCCTTAGTTCATCCAAAGAAATGCTCGTTTTATGAGGAGCCAATCAAAGGTCCACATTCATAACTCATTTCTTCAAATAATGAGCAAACAGTGCAAGCCAACACGTCCTCAACGTCAAGTCCTGTTAGTGAACATGGACGCTCCTGAGAAAATCTCTGTTCACAGGTGGTCCTCGGGGAGCAGCGCACAGAATGCAGAAAATAAAGGCAGCCTTACAAGAAGCGCAGATGTCAGGTGAGACGTTGACCCTGAGCTGCTCTAATACGACTAATATTCTAATACGACTGAAGCCACGTCCAGGTGCAGCTAGAAGTGGATCGTGGCAGAACCAAGTAGTTTGCTGAGGCCCCTTTACAGACCCGCAGCACCGGCTCTGGGGTCCCGAGCATCCTGGGCCTGAGCCCAGCCCTGCCCCCGCGTCCTTCAAGCACCACCTAACCCTAACCCCACCCCGAGCAAGCAGGCTGCCTGGCCACCTTCCCCCAGCTTGAGCAGCACTCCTTCCAGTGGCTCCTCCCTTGGCTTCACCCTCACATCTCAGGTCCGGCTGCCCCAGGGAGAAGCCCAGAGGCCGTGGCCCAGACCTCAGCTTTACTTCGGCCACTCCCGCAGGCCACGCCTTCCGTGGCTGCTTCTCTCCTCCTCCATCACTTCCAAATCTTGCTCTGAATTGCAGGGCGCTCCGTATTAATGATAAATAGCATAACGAGCACTCACAATATCCAAGGCTCTGTTCTCAGCACTTAGCACACGTAGACTCATTCATCTTGAGTAGATCCATTATTATTCCTTCCATTTTACAGTCGCGGAAACTGAGGTACAAACAGACTGAACGTGCTGCCCAAGGCTACTCAGCAGAGACATGGCAGGAATGGGGTTCAACTCCAGATCAAACAGGACAACTTCAAGTCCCTGGTTTTCTCCTCAGCTCTGAAAGAACTAATACAGAGCTGCAAACTCCCTGGGACAAAAACTTCCCCTAAAGCCCTAAAACCTCCCAAAGCCCTAAAAGCTTATACAAATCACTGGCCCACAGCAAACTCTTAGGTAATACTAGGAAGCCCAGGGTCATGAAGATGGTTGGCCATCTGCCCAGAGACAAGTTTCAGGTATGTGACAACAAACCCGAGTCTGCTAGCTGCCTCCTAGAACAAACAGAGCACCTGGTAGTCACAGGTTACTATGGAAACCTGCTTCCCACAGAACTTCCCGATAGAACAAGCTGGCCTCTCCGCTCAGGGCGTGTTAACCTTGCTAAGGTGTGCTCTCTCTCCTCTTTAATAGACTTTACCACTTATTCCTAAACTTTTTTAGTGTCGAGACGATCGAACCTGGATCGGGGCTCAGCGGGCACATGCCAGCAGGTACCGGCTCCAGCTTCAGAGGCCCATGGCCAGTGCGGACGCACCACACCTTCCTGCCAGTCCTTTTCCCACCTGTCCACGGCCCAGACGACCTGTTACGCCTGCGGCTGGTACACGCCTGAAAACGCACAGGGCTCCTTTGTCTCACGACTTCAGCAGCACTGGAAATGCATCCCCTCCCTTTCATTTTTTGCTCATCTAGATCTTACCTAGTCTTCAAAGCCAAAACCAAGTCCTACATCTCCCAAGCAGGCTTCCCTGCAAACCTCAGGTTTTATTTCATTCTCTTAATTGTACATCATTCAATGTCCAACATCCCTTTGACAAATGTTTTTTGAAAATCAGGGGAAAAAATCCACGTAAAAGCCGTTTGAATGTTCTAGAGGCTGGGGGCCCTGAGTGAAGAGGCCCTTGCGAGGCCTACATTCCGGGGGTCAGGGAGCTAGAGACACAAGCATGTCAAGGAATATCAGCACTGCAGAGAATTAACATGGTGACTGGAGGGTGGGAAGGCTGCTCTGAAGAAGGGATGTTTTTGCCGAGACCTGACCGACAAGGACAAGATCAAAGTGTCCCAAAGAGAAGAGAGCAAGACTGTATTCAGCACGTCTGAAGAACAGAAAAAAAGATGCTGGGGCCTGGGAGAGCCAGGGGAAAAACAGCAACCAAATTTTCTATTTTCCCCCAGGGCTGGACAAATGCTAAACTTAGAGCATTTCAACACTATCATACTATTTACACACGTGAATCCAGGCTGCCCTCCCCAGCCCTGAGAGAAGAAGAGAGTGCACTGATCTAGTGAACTGAGGAGGAGGGGCAAGCGATCTAAATAACTGGGTCCAAAAGGGTTATAGTCACTCCCTGGGTGCACTGATAAATAAGGACGAATAGTTATTAAACTCCTTCTCGGTCTTATTGCTCTGGAAGTAGCACCCCCGCAATGTCACAGTCAGCTCCCAATTACAGATCCCTGGCAGAAAAACTACAGCTGACCCACCCAGTGAACATCACGAGCAGAACACTTCTGAAATAGCTGCTGCTGCAAGGAAGCCCCGCAGCCACAGCCTCAAACGAAACAGGCTTCTGTAGATAACTGAAAGATCTTAACTTTTAAGAGATTTTCTGGTTTACATCACTAAGCCTCAATCTGTATGATTATGACTGTATTAAAGGGCATGATCAGCATATCACTAGGTCAAAATGCAGGGCTGCAGGTCAAAGAAAAACAAGCGGAGACAGAACACAATAGATCCCTGCCTTATAATAAAGCAACATTTTAAATGGACTCTTTAATCCAGATGTTTTTCTATAGTTTAGGGTGTAAACTCTAAGCAGGGAAAATGTGCTGCATGTTCATAAAAAGAAGACTTCCTACTATACTTCTAGGTTGGCAAAAGTGAATTCCTACAGTGATAGAGTGACACGTTCAAACCCTACGATGGAGAGCACCTGTGTAACTGAAATGGTTCTGATGACCTCATCTAGACGGAGAGCTCAACTTCTCCAGGCAGCCTTCTTTGATTAAACTGTCTTATTCAACATCTCCTCAGCACTTGGATATTCACTGTGACAAACTGTTTTGCAACTGTTCTCAAATGTTTAATCTTCCCATCTGGATTATCACCTTCTCAGGAACAAGAAAGTTTGGTTTCATCTATAATCACCCATTGCTGACCCTACCCCCACCACTCCCTACAAGCTCCTAGCACAGCACTTTGCACAAAGAGGGGACTGTGTATCAGGGTTAGTCAGAAACGTGCTGCACGGGCACATCTACCCTGAATTATCAAGGGGCTGATCGGTCTCAGTATTCCTTGTAGCTATGTAATCATATTACTATAGATTAGTTCCTCCACATATTAAGCATACGGAGTCAAATTTACTAAAACACATTACTGCATATCATGCATATGCTATATTAACAAGTTAGTATGTCATATTACAAGTTCACCAGGCAAAAAAAAAAAAAAAGTCAATAAAGGCAGTTACCTGTCCCAATAGCTCAGGGAAAAGGGAAACAATTATCTGGTATTACCTGAATTTCTCAGAGTAAAACAAGGCTTATAACGAGTTTTCAGAGATGGGCGCATTATAACAATATGCTGACACCTCCTTTGAAAGTAGACTTGCCACATTCGTGTAGAAAAATACTAGGGGAAAGCTATTTCACCTTCAACATGCTCATATTCTATGCTCATTATTGGTAATTATTATATAATAATTACAGAGTGCTTCCTCACATTATCTAATTTTGAGTGTCACACAGCTCTACAAAATAGTGTGTGTCCATTGTCCCCACTGGATAGATGAAGAAACTGAAGTTCAAAAAATCCAAATGAACTGCCCAAAGGAATGCAACCAGCTCAAGTGCCAAAGCCGAGATTATTCCGAAATCTGCCAGTGCTACATTCAGCTCCCTTTCTACTAAATCTCTCTGTGCTTTCTCCAGTGCCTCCTTCCTCCCCGCCCCCCCCCCTTTTCTTCTTTGCTGAAAAGCTGAACTATGGCTACTGAATTGTATGGTATGTGCCACATCTTCAGATCTCTAAGAGGTGCAGGGAAGATGCCTGCAGGACACGGGCACTGCCTTGGTGTCAACACAAGCTCACAGCTTAACATTTTACTGCAATTGATGCTGATGACAAAACTCACAATCGAAAGAAATTTCAGTGTCTTCACATTGTGGTTTATTTTTCTAGCCCTTACATCACTCATCTCGATGCATTTCCTTTCTGAAACGCAATCTCTCCCACCAAGTGACAGAAAATTTCAAACTCACCATGGCCATATCCAAAACCAGCCAGCTGGGCCCACCACCAGGGAAACATTTGGGGAGTGACTTATCAGAGACAAGGGCAGATCTTCCAAAGAGGTAATAGAATAACTCCCTACTCATACTGTTTTCTTCTTAATGTTTTACAGTTTGCAAACTCACTATTTTCCTCTGAACATAACAATTTTCTGCAAAGGGCACGCTAGAGAGAACAGCGTGCTCCAGCATGTGCTGCCCTTCATAACCAAAAAGGAAGGCAAACTCATCCAAGAGACATGGGTTTGGAGGTTTTACAATATAACTATTTCCTTATTTCCTCCCTTTATGTAATAAGGGATCTTCTGGGGTGGGGGGCAGCCAGATATTTGTAAAGAGAGTCACACTTTTCCATCTTCTTACTTTACCACTTCAGAGCAACCTGACATCATTTGGATCTTCATTTAGCAGTGGGACCCCTCCCTCTGTCCCTAAGCCAGAAAAGCAGTTCATCAAGAAACAAAAACACAAATGCACTAAACTGGGTCCACCGTAAAGGAGGTCTGTTACAAATCCTTCCTATAAATGCTGCAATGTGGATCACTGTCGTAAGGTTTCTAAAGCAGGGGCACAAGTAATGGGTCACATCAAGGGCAGCCCATGGGAGACCGAGGCAGGACACAGTGGGACACTGAAATTGTTCCAGGGCCCCACCAGCTCTGACCACTCTCAGGTCCCATCCTGTTCTCACCTCATTAGCAGAATGTGCCACTTTGCCTGTTATAGGAATCTAAAGCATTTGTCCCCAGTGGCTCTCTGCATATAACATGGGCAGCTGAGTAAAGATTCACAAGATTGTGAATGTTAAACTAACAGCACTTTATTATTAAAAAAAGAGAAAAAAAGATGAGTAAATATTACCTGTAAGAGATAAAGTTCAATAAGGCATTACCTGGAGTTCATGCACACCTCTAGGACTAGAATTCAGGCCCTTCTCTTGGAAGGATCTCGAGATCCCTCAGTTCCGGTCATTACAGCCACGGAGAAGGGGCAAAGGTTGTCAATTAACTGAGCATCCAACCTCCCTACGTGAGGTTGACAAGGCTTGACCGGTTTTTCTTGTTCTTTTTCTTTTATTTTACTTCTTTTATTTTTTATTCTTTTATTTTAAAGGCTTGAATTTTAAACTATATCTGCTGCTGTGGTCTGGATTAAAGGAAGTGACGGGCCCAAGATCACAAAGTCACGGCAGGCACCGGGTCTGCCCCGGCAATGCCGCACAGGCTAGGATACGCCGGGGCCTCGGACCCATCTCGTTTGGAAGAGGCAAGAGCTCTTTATCCGAACAGTCACTGAAGTAGGTCAGAAGAAACGACTCGAAACAGACCCACACTCTTAAATCGGGAGACACGGGCTGGGGCAAGTAGAAGAGCTGAGTTTTAATGAAATAAACCAGGCTGGCCGGGGCATCTGGAAAAACCCTCACCAGCCAATCAACAAAACGAAGTGTCAAAGGCAGTTTCAATATGCTTTCAAAATGAAAACCTATCTTAACAGATCACTGCTAATGCTAAAGCTCTGTCACAACGATCTTAAGTATCCTTAATAGTGCAGCTCCTCAGAGAAATCCTGGGGCAGCCGTGCAATCCGGGGCAGCGGGACAGACAGCGATGCGTTTCGGAGCTGGTCTCGCGGTTCCCCCCCAGCCCCCAGCCCCGAAAGTCCACAGTTGCTCTGCTGCCCTTTTGCAGCTGCAGCATCTCGGTCTGCTAGAGCTGGGCCGAGGGCTGCTGGGCGGGCGGGCCGGGGCCGCGCCGTGGACCCCTCCCGGGGAGGCTGCGGACCCCGCGCGCCGCAGAAAGCCCCGCAGGAGAGCGCGCCCCGCAGCCCCGGGCGCGCACGCCAGCCCCGGTGGGGGAAGGGCCAGACTTTCGGGTCTTCCCAAAGCCTGGGGCCGGCGGGAGAGGCGCACGCCCGGGGTCCCCGACCTGCCGCCCCGCTACCCGCCCCTCACCTCGGCCCGCGCTGCCCGCGCTGGAGTTCCCGCAGCCCATGGCGCCGCCGGCCGGAAAGCCGCGCTCCGAGCCCGGGGCAAGGCCGGGGCGGGGCCGGAGCCGGGGGGCGGGGGCCGCGGGTCCTGCCCCCTCCGCCTGCCCCGCCCTTCCAGTCGCCCCCGCGGAACCGCAGCACCCGTCGGAGACCTCGGCGACCGCGGCGGGGATTCCCCGGCCAGGCGCTGGTCACGAGGGGCGGGAGTCTAAAGCGGGTTTGGGGGCGACGGCGAGGCCGGGGTGCGAGGCGGATGGGGAGGGGCGCCCCCGCGCCTACCCCCAGACCCTTCCCGCCCCCGGCCCCCTGCGCCCCGGGCCTTGCCCGCCCGCCTGGGGGAGGAGGGGGCGGGAGCACCTGCTGTGTGCACCGTGGGCTCCAAATAAACGTTACTGACGGATGAGGTTCAGGTCCGCGGTCGAGGCCAAACGCCCCGCCTGCTGCAGCAGGAAGCTGAGGCCGCGGTACTTCCCCACCCTGGTCGCTGCCGGCAACGTGCGCTCTCCGCAGGGCCTCCGCGGACGTGGGCTGCGGCTGCCAGGCCCCGGCTCTGATTCAGAGGACGGACCCAAGCGAGTTCACAGAGCGCCTTCCCGCCAACGCTGGGCTGGGCCGCTGGAGCCCGGGGTCCCTTAGGAAACAGACTTAACCCGTTAGGGCCGCAGTGTTTCCTCGTCAGGGCAGCGGCGCTCAGCAGCGACCAGAACGTCCGAATCCTCAGCCCGGCCCGGGCGCGCCTGGTAAAGGCCCCGCTCACTGTTCCGGGCCAATGTGGACCCCTGGACGGCCGTGACCGGCCCACCCACAGTGTCCTCCCGGCCTCGACAGTGGTGTGGGAGGCGAATCCATCGACTTTCGATTCATGGAGAGCCTGGCCTGGGCCAAGTCCTCGCTTAAGCTCGGGGGCACAAACCCGGGAGGCTGTGCGCACACCCGGCAGACGCTGTGGACACGCCAGCTGCAGAAAGGGGGCCCGGACTCCGGGACACCGGCTGAAAGGCTTTCTAAAACCATACGGCTGGGGTTAGAAAACAGCCGAACCAGAACCAAGGTCGGGGTGGACCGCTGGACCCGACCTTCGGCCATGATGACGGCCGGGTCGGCCCATCCCTCAGAGCAGAGAAGACCCGGCCCCTCCCTGAGAAAAGAAAAGCGGCCGCGACCAGCCACGTGCCGCGCGCTTCCTGGGCAGAGCGGGAGCCTCCGAGGTGTCCGAGCGTGGCGGGACTCCCTGTCCGGGACAGCCCGGGACCGTGAAGGTGGCCGTACATGGAAACCGGGTCCCTGCAGGTCACACTGGGTGAGGGTGGGCCCGAAGCGTGGTGACTTTGTCCTTCTAAGGAGAGAGATTTGGGTACAGAGACGCTGAAGGGCGACAGCCACACGGGGCAAAGCTGCCACCGAGCGGCCCTGCCGAGCGCGCCCCACGCGCGGAAGGTCCTTTCCGGGATGCATCCGAGGCGGCGTGAGCCAGCGGACGCCCGGATTTCAGCCTTGCCGCCTCGGCCGCCCAGTTTGAGGTGCTTTCCTGTGGGCACCCTAGGGAACTGCCCGTCGGTCGGCCGGGGCACGCGCCGCGGCTGCAGGAACCGGCTGGGCTGCAGGGACTGCGCTGCCCTCGCGGGACCCGGGCAAGGCCTGGGAGTGGGAAGAGTGGACACCACCACTGCGTGTCACTGAGGTTCAGGGTGCGTGTCTTGTCATCACCATTGCGCGTCTGTCCACGCGGGCCACGAGCGCAAGGAAGTTCAGGTAAGGCCTGCTGGTTCCTGAACAGGTTACCTGAGACGATGGCTGATGCATAACCCAATAAAACACAGCTTGAAATGCCTTGCATCATCAATTTGTCTAAATAAGATTTTTACTACTCACACATGTTTTTACCACCACGCGTTGTTATGCGTTAGCAGATTCACCTCAGGTTATACCGAGCTAGTGTTTTATCAACGTCTTTGAAAATGTTCTCACCTGTAAGTGTGTGCAGACGTGGCATAGAGGTCAGGTTCTCCCAGTTGGGCTCCGCGGCCCTGACTCCCTGAAGGCACCTGCTGGCCTCACCAAGCGCCAAGGAAAAGCACTTCAAATCACTCCCTTGTCTGATTTTTTTCCCTCCATTTGACCATTTCTAAATGTACAATTCATGGTTCTTGTGTAAATGCATGGGCTGCGCCATCATACCGGGGCTTTTTCACCACACGAAACGGAAGCTGCTCCATGAGCAGAGACCCTGTTTCCCACCCAGCCCCCAGCAGCGTGTGAGCTACTTTCTGTCCCCATGTAGCTCCTTGTTTCATATACTTCTTATGGAAGCATGCAATATTTTGTGCTTTGCTTGGTTCACTCAGCATTTTGGGTGTTCATCCATGTCTTGGCTTGTGTCCTTTTTGTGGCTAAATGGTACCCCACTGTATTGTGTAGTTGTGTTTATTCATTGGCTCATGGACGTTCTGACTGGCTTCGCCTTTGGCTGTTGTGAGTAATGACGCCAAAGAACACTCCTGTTCAGGTTTTGTTTGCTTACCTGGTTCACTTCTCAGTCTGTGGTAGGAGTAGAATTGCGAAGTCATACCATGATTCTATCGAACAAACTAGAGTGTTTCCTGACTGTTTCCTACAGTGACTTCATTGTTTTGTTCCCACTGGGGACGGTGGGTGTTTCTGCTGCTCCATATCCTCTCCAGACTCATTTTCCACTTTCTGATGATGTGTCTTCATGGGTTTGGAGCCAAATGTCATCATCATGGTTTGTATTTCCCTAGTGGGAAATACATTTGCATTTTAGCGTGTGCTTGTTTGCCATTGGTATAGCTGATTTGAAGATATACTTTGCCCATTAAAAAAATATTTTTATTTAGGAAAACAAACAATATACTTAGAAACACCAAAATTGGATATCTTAGTTACCTTAACGATAGGCATATTTCAATAAAGTATCCAAATAATCATGATAAAGCCTGTGTTAGCTCAGTAAGTTTCATAAACCAATTTAAAATTAAGGCAACAAGGAAAAAAATCTACAAACTCAAATAGGAGAGTTTCTTAAATTCTGAATAGTAAACACTAACCTAAATACCATTTGATGAGCTGTCAAAACTGTAAATGTTCTAAAAATATCAAGTAGAAAGTTATTACAAATATCAACTTTGCTATAGTTACTAAACATTTTCAAAATTTTGATTTCAAATTTATTTTATCTAGCCTATAGTTTTTTTTTAACCATTTTTGTTGTTGTTGTAAAATATGACATTTATATACAAACCAAAGAAAGAAAAAAGCAATCATTTTCAAAGCACACTTCAAAAAGCAGATAGAAAACAGGTCCCAGAGTTTGTCCTGGGTTGCCATGCCCTCATCTCAGATTTTTCCTTCTAGCTGCTCCAAAACACTGGTGGCTTTATCAGAGTCATGATAATGGGATCATACAGAATCTGTCCTTTGTGTCTGGCTTATTTCATTCAATATTATGTTCTCAAGACTCATCCACATTGTCTTATGTTTCGGAACCTCATTTAATCTGACTGCTGCATAATATTCCGTCATATGTATAAACCACATTTTCTTTATCCACTTGTCTGTTGATGGGTACCTGGATTGTTTCCATCTCTTGGCAATTGTGAATAGTGCCACCATGAGCATCGGTCTGCAAATGTCTATTCATGTCACTGCCCTCAACTCTTCTGAATATTTACTGAGTATTGAAATTGCCAGGTCATGGGGCACCTTAATATTTAGTTTTCTGAGGAATCACCAAACTGACTTCTGCAGTGGCTGAACCATTATACGTTCTAAGCAGCAGTAAATAAGTGTTCCAATTTCTCTACATCCTCTCCAATATTTATAGTTTCTTGTTTGCAGGCATTTTCATAGGTGTGAGCTGATATCTTATTGTTGTCTTAATTTGCATTTCCCTTATAGCCAATGAAGTTGAGCAGCTCTTCTGATGCTATGAAAGTCAACAGCACCCCGTACAGGAACTGTTTAAAAAGTTGAAAAAAGCGATCAGACTTCAAGTAGAGATATGAAGGAAGACGATCTGGATGCCACCAAGGTAGAGCAGAATTCAGGGTAAAGAATGATATTGTCCGTATCTTAAAACTTCAACTTCTGTGTGAGACTAAAGGGAGAGTTGTTTATTTTGTGCAAAGTTTATTTTGGGGGCAGTGCATTACCTAATTTAACTTGTATGGTCATTTAGTTGAATGCCATAAATACGTGGAATCTTGAATAGTGCAAGAGAACTTGTTGGTTTGTCCAGGTTAGTGTGATGCCCTAATGTATCCCAGAGTAATTTGGGCACTGAATAAAGAAGTCTTTGCAAAGTCCCGTTGGGGAACTGGGGAGAAAGGATGAAATATTCAACTTCCCCATTTGGAGAATTTCTGATATTCTTGTAAGCAGTGGGGAAAACCAAATCCATAGGACAAGCCCTTGATCTTGGGGTTCACCCCTATGAAGCTTATTCCTGCAAAGGATAGGCTAAGCTTACTTAATAGGCCTAAGAGTCACCCCTAGAGAACATCTTTTGTTGCTCAGATGTGGCCTCTCTCTCTAAGCCAGAACAGCAGATGAACTCACTGTCCTCCCCCCATATGGAACATGACTCTGGGGTGTAAATCTCCCTGGCAACGTGGGAGAGAACTCCTGGGATGGGCTGGGACCTGGCATCATAGGACTGAGAAAGCCTTCTCGATCAAAAGGGGGAAGAGAGAAATGAGACAACAAGTTTCAGTGGCTGAGAGATTTCAAATTAAGTCGAGAGGTTATCCTGGAGGTTATTCTTATGCAGTATATAGATATCCTTTTTGAGTTTACAGTGCATTGGAGTAGCTAGAGGAAAGTACCTGAAACTGTTGAGCTGTGTTCCAGTAACCTTGATTCCTGAAAATGATTGTATAAAAATATAATGTGACTGTCTGATTACGAAAACCTTGTGTCTGATGGTCCTTTTATCCAGGGTATGAACAGATAAATTTAAAAAAATGTAAATAAATAAAATAATAATAAATAAAAGGGAGGGTAAGGGGCAAAATAAATTGGGTAGCTGGAAATACTAGTGGTCAATGGGGGTGAGGTGTATGGTATGTATGAGTTTTTTCTTTTATCTTTTTATTTCTTTCTCTGGAGTAATGCAAATGTTTTAAAAAATGATCATGGTGATGAATATACAACTAAGTGGTGATACTGTGAGCCAGAGATTGTACGCCATGTATGGAATGTACATGTGTGAAGATTTGTCAATAAAAATATTTTTTTAATATATATGAGCAGCTCTTCATGTGCTTTTTAGCCATCTGTATTTTCTCTTCGGAAAAGTACTTATTCATATCCTCTGCCCATTTTTTAATTGGGTTGTTTGTTCTTTTGTTGTTGGGCTGTGTAATTTCTTTAAGTACACAGGATTTCAAGTCTTCATCCAGTATGTAGATATGTGGTTTCCAGATATTTTCTCCCATTCAGTTGGCTGCCTCTTTACCTTTTTAACAAGGTCCTATGAGGAACAGAAGCTCTTGATCATAAGGGGATCCCATTTGTGTAGTCATTCATTGGTTGTACTTATGTATAAAATTTAAGAAGCTATCTCCTATCACTAGGTCTTAAAGATGTTTCCCTACATTTTCTTCCAGAAGTTTTATGGTACTGGCTCTTACATTTAAGTCTTTCTTCCATTTTGAATTAATTTTTGATTAGGGTGTGTGCCAGTTTGAAAGGATCATGTACCCTAGAAGAGTCATGTTTTAATCCTAATCCATCTTTTGGAGGCAGCTGTTTCCTTTAATCCCTATTCAGCACTGTAAATTGGAAACTTGATGAGATTATCTCCACAGCAATGCGGCTCACCCATTTGATTAAAGGGACTCGCCCTTTCCAGATGTGTCTTGATTTGTTTACTGGAATCCTTTAAAAGAGGAAACATTTTGGAGAAAGCCACTAGAAGCAGGAGAGCCACGAGAACCGCAAGAGCCCAGGCAGCCAGAGACCCTTGGATAAGAAGGAAAACACCCGTGGGAGAACTTCATGCAACAAGAAGCCTGGAGAGAAAGCTAGCAGATGTTGCCCTGATCACCACATGCTTTCCAGTTGAGAGAGAAACCCTGAACTTCATGGGCCTTTCTTGAGTGAAGGTAACCTCTTGTGGGTGCCTTAATTTGGACATTTTTATATACTTGCTTTAATTTGGACATTTCCACAGCCTTAGTACTGTAAGCTTGCAACTTAATAAATTCCCCCTTTTTAAAAAGCCGTTCTGTTTCTGATATATCGCATTCCAGCAGCTAGCAAACTAGAACAGTATGTAACATAGGGGTCCTCTTTCATTGTTTTGTCTATTGAAGTCCAGTTCTCCCATGCCCATGTATTGAACAGACGATTCTGTCCCAGTTCCGTGGATTTGGGGGCATTATCAAAGATCAAATGTTCATAAATTTGGTGATCTGTTTCTGCATTCTCAATTCTATTTCATTTATCAATTTTTCTATCTTTGTGCCAGTAACATGCTATTTTGACCACTGTGGCTTTTAGAAAGCTTTAAAATCAGAAAGTGATAATTCTCCCACTTTGCTCTTCTTTTTAAGATATCTTTAGCTATTCAGAGTCTTGTTCCCTTCCATATAAACGTGATAACCAGCTTTTCCAAGTCTTCAAAGTAGGTTATTGGGATTTTGATTGGTAGTGGATTGAATCTGTAGATCAGTTTGGGTAGAAATGACATCTTGATGACATTCAACCTTCCTATCTGTGAGCATGGACTGTCTTTCCATCTATTTAGGTCATTTTTAAATTTCTTTTAGCAATTTTTAAATAATTTTCTGTGTATAAGTCCTTGACATCCCTGGTTAGGCTTATTCCTAGATATGTGATTCATCTGGTCACTATTTTGAATGGAATATTTTTCTGAGTTGTCACCTCAGATATGTCATTCCTTGTGCATAAAAAACATTAGGATTTTTGTGCTTTAATCTTGTATCCCACCACTTTGCCGAATTTGTTTATTAGTTCAAATTGCTTTGAAACCCTGTAGATTTCCCAGGGTTTTCTAAGTATAGGATCATGTCATCTGCAAATAATGAAAGTTTTACTTCTTTTCCTATTTGGATGCCTTTTATCTCTTTCTTCGGTCTAATTGCTCCTGCAAGGACTTCTAATGCAATGTTGAATAATGGTGGTGATAGTGGGCATCTCTGTCTCATTCCTGATCTCAAGGGGAATCGTTCAGTTTCTCACCATTAAGTATGATGTGGCTATACATTTTTCATGTATGCCCTTTATGATATTGAGAATGTTTCCTTTCTCAATAGAAAGATTGACCAATGGCATAGAATCAAGAATGCAGAGACAGATCACCAAATATATGGACATTTGATCTTCGATAAAGCCCCCAAATCCACTGAACTGGGACAGAATAATCTTTCCAATAAATGGGTATGGGAGAACTGGACTTCATAACTTTTTAAATGTTTTTGTCAAGAAATGATGCTGGATTTTGTTGAATGCTTTTTGCATCAATCAATATGATCGTGTGTTTTTTCCCTTTCAATTTGTTAATGCACTGTATTACAGTAACTGGTTTTCTTATATTGAACCACCCTTGCATTCCTGGTATGAATCCTACTTGGTCGTGGTATATATTCTTTTAATGTGGTGTTGGATTAGATTTGCTAGTATTTTTGTTAAGAATTTGCGCATCTATGTTCATTAGGGAGATTGGTCTGAAGTTTTCCTTTTTCTTAGTAGCGTATTTATCCAAATTTTGGTATTAGAGTAATGGTTAACTTCATAAAATAAGTTAGGTAGCGTTCCTTTTTCCTTAAACTTTGGAAGAGTTTGAGCAGGATTGGCATGAGTTCTTTTTGCAGTGTTTTATAAAATTATTCTGTGAGGCCATCTGATTCTGGGTGTGTTTTCCCTTGCATGTGATAGATTGCTTTTCTCATGGTACTTTCAGGACTTTCTGTTTCTCTTCAGCACCTGACAGTTTGATTAATATGTGGTTTGGAGTAGGCCTGTTTGGATTTATTCAATTTGGAGTTCATTGGGCATCTTTGATTTGCATATTCATGTATTTTATAAGGATTGGGAAGTTTTCCCTGATTACATCTTCAACTAACTTTCCCAATCCTCTAATCTGCTCTTTTCCTTCTTGGACACCAGTGATTCTTATAGTCATGCACCTCTTGTTGCTGTCATTTCCCTAAGATCCAGTTGCATTTTTCCATCTTTCTTGACATTTGTTCTTTTGTGCACTCTAGTTCAATTGTTCTAACTTCTAGCTCACTTATCTTCTTTCTGCTTCTTCAAATCTGCTATTGTGTGTCTCTAGTATATTTCTAATTTGGTCTCCTGTATCTTTCATTTCTGTGAGATCTGCCATTTTTTCTATTTAACCTTCTGAATTCTTTATGCTCTTCTAGTGTATTCCTCATATCCTTAATTTTTTTATAAATATTCTTGAGTAGTTGTTCCATATTCTGTGTCCCCTCTGAAATTTTGATTTGGTCATTTGACTGAACCATTTCTGCTTGGATCTTCACATGCTTTAAAATTTTCTGTTGTGTTTGGGATATTTGGTTATCTTGATATGGTTATTTTGCAAGTTGGTCTCCTTCACGCTTCTAGAGTTTTGTGTTTACTTGGTTTTTGCTGAAGGTTTCTTTTCGCACTTGGTTTGTTGGTTATTCTCCACCAAATCGAGGTCCAGATCTCACGTAGGGGATACAGTTCAACTTGAGGGTCTCCTAGAAGCTAGGTTGGAATGCATGGGTACTTCAGTGGCAGAATGGCTGCCTGCCACATGGTAGACCCAGGCTCGACTCCCAGCCCATGCACCCAGAAAAAAAAAGAAAGAAAAAGATAATAAAGTAGGAATATAATAAAAATATGAAACACAAAAACAAGAACAGCAAAACACACCTCAACAGTAGTAGTAGGCCCCAGAGGCAAAAGGAGACACCCTGAGGTATGCTGGGAGTGAAGCCAGACTGGTGTCCACCAAAGGGAGAGAAAATTTAAGAGAAAAAAGTAATAAAAGTAAATGAAATGGAATAAAAAATAAAATGTGAAATAAATAGAAAATAATCAATAAAAACATAAAATATCTATAAAATAAGAAAGTGAAAAAACAATCATACTAATAAAAATTTATGGGAGGAATATATTTTTAAAAGGGGAACAGAAAAAAGATATTAAGAAAAAAATAAAAAATCGATCAAAGCCTGGGCAGCTATGGGGGCCGCCTGCCTGCACTTACCGCGCCTGCCCTGCAGGTGGCGACCCCGAGGCGGCTGGAGGGCGGTGAGCCGGGCGGGCGGGTGGACAGCCGGTGTCTGGGGGGCCCGGGGAGCCGACCGACGCCCGGGGTGGGGGCGGTCCGTGGCCGCAGCGCTCGTGGGTCCCCCGGACACCGCTCCCGGCGGGTGCTCACGGCCCCGCCCGAGGCCCACCCCCGGGGGGACGATCGGGTCCGCCTCGGGCTCCAGGGGCCGAGGCCGGGCACCCCCCTCGCCCCTCCCCGCCGCAGCCGCCCACTGGGGGTCTCGGGCCGCCCGCCGCCCTAGAGCTCCCCGGAGACCCTGTGTGGCCCCCACCCCGCCGCGGCCCAGCCATTCTCTCGGCGTCCCCGCCTTGTCCCCGGACTGGAGCCCCAGCCCCCGCCTCCAGCTCCCCGGAGGCCCCTCTGCCCAATTTTGAAATGTGATGCTTGTCTTTTGTTGTTGAGTTTTGTAGTTATTTGTGGATATTGAACTCTTGATGGGGGTATTATTTTCAGATATTTTCTCCCAGTTTTGTTGATTTTCTTTTCACTTTCTCTATGCTGTCCTTTGATGATAGGAATTTTACGTTTTGTCTTGTTCCTGACCTTACGGGAAAGTCTTTCAGTCTATGTCATTGAGTCTAATTTATCTGTAGTTTTTTAATGAATTCCTTTTATCATATTGAGGAAGTTTCCTTTTATTCCTAGCTTTCTGAATGTTTTTATCATGAACATTTTTTTAAATGCAAGTCAGTTGAGATGATCACGTGTTTTTTGTTTTTTGTCTTTCATTCTGTTAATGTGATTATTTATATCGGTTAAATTTAAAAGTTTATTTTCAATTGTGGTAAAATATGTGTGACATAAAAATCACTTTAATTGGGCAATACTGTGAAGTTAAGTACATTGACAATATTGCATAACTTTCACCACTTTCTATATCCAGACTATTTTCAAGTCAAACCAGAACTCATGCCCATTTAGCAATAACCCTCATTTCCTAGTATTCTGCTTCTTGCCTCTATTTGCTTAAACTAGGTTTTCCTATCATGGAAATCACGTAATACTTGTCCTCTGGTGTCTGGCTTATTTCCCTCCTCGTGGTGTCTTCAGGGCCCTCCTTATCTCAGCAGCAGCACTTCATTCCCCTGAGGCTGAGCCATGCCCGTTGTGTGGATAGACCCGGCTGTGCTGGCTGCTCATGTGCTCATGGGCTGTTGGCTTCCTTCCACTTTTTGCGAGTCTCAGTAGTGCTGTCATGAATACTGGTACACGAAAAAGAATAAGGGGTCTGAACCTGACCTGTAGCACTGGAGATTTGTAAGAAAGAGAAAAACAGACCCCGACATCCAGGAAGTGGGTCAACAGTCACAACCAGGCGTGGGTGGCTCTGGTTTAACAGGGTATCACAAAACGCTAGTTTCAAACAAGGCAGGGATGCAGTGAGACAACACGAGAGACCACCCTAATCTTACCCAAGCATGGACAAAACAGCCACCGTGCAAGCCGCGGAAACCGCAGCCGTCCCCTACCTGCCTAGCATGAAGGCCTGCTGCTTCCTTACCAGTGACTGTTTTAGCCCCATCTAGGCTTCTTGACATGGATGAGATTTATTAAGAAAACTCAATGAAAAAATAAAAAAGAGTACTCAGTCACAGAACTGTCTCTGCTCCCCGGCAGCATTCAATTCAGAACGCAGCCCTGCTTCCGTAGACCCTGAGCACATCACCGAAGACGAGTCCAAGTCTGCCGAGTCCTCTTCCAACATCCTGGGACCGAGGCATCTCGTGGTTCCCGTGCCAGGGTGTTTCCTTGCAGCAGTGAGCAAAACCCCAGCTTGTTCAGTCGCAGGTGTGTTCCAGGGTCCTTAGTTGGAGGGCGTCAACGATATAGATAAATGTGCTGTGCCTAGGAAGGTTGGAAAGTGCAGCTGTCCATTCTTTCACAAATACTATGGCGCATCCATTTTGTGTTAGATACACTTATAAATGCTTGGGATGTAAAGCAGCAAATAAGACAGAGAGGAAAAAATCTGGTGGAAGAAGACAGATCAAAGTCAAACAAGGTAAAATCATTTCAAATCATATAAGTCAGTGGAAAAAATAAAGCAGGCCAATGGAATGGAAGGTGACTGGGGGCAGGAAGGAGAGCTCTTCAAGGTAGGATGCTCAGGGCAGCCTCGCTGGGAAGGGACATTTCAGATGAGGTCAGAGGGCTGAGAAGCAGCCAGACTGTTAGGGTCCAGGGCAGAAGGAATGGCAAGTGCTGCCCTGACAGGAGCATGCCGGGAGGTTCAGACAGAAAGAATCCAGGATGGCTGGACTAAAGCAGACACGGGGGAGCTTGGAGAGGCAGGCTAGCTCCCACAGGACATGGCAGGCCTCGGTACAGAGCAGAAGTTTTATTCCAAGGACAATGAGAGGTCATTTGATGAGACAATATATGAAAAGCCTAGTAAAATGCCAGGCATATAGTGTTTGCCCAATAAATGTGTTCCCTCCTAATACAGAATGAAAGAGAGCAAATCTAGCATCTCCTTTTTTCTTTTTTAAGATTTTATTTTATTCTATAGACAAAGGTTAATTGCATTTGGATGGTGTTTACAAAAACATCAAAAGAAAATCATTACTACCTGCCTCATTTCCTGACTGGTCAATTTTAGTTTCTTTCCCTGTCCCAGTTATATCACAATACTTAGCTGCTGTTTTCATTCTTCAAACAAGAAGAGATCTGGTGTGAAGACGTGAGAAAACATATGTGACTAAAATTGATCTGACCAGAAAAAGAAATCAAGAGTCAGGAAATTATGGAGCTAAGTAAAAGCTGTGGTTGTGTACTGTACATAATTTTTAAACTATGACCATTTTAGAAGAGAAGTTTGTAGCCTCCTCATTTCTTTATACTTCAGCTGCAGGAAGCCTTGCCTATATTTTTGAGATTTTTTTTCCCCCCTTAAAGGGCTCCCTACAGAAAGTTTTCCTGCTGAGTTTTTATCTTTTTATCTTATCCTCTAATGGCATACAAGACTATCCTATTCATTACAGCCAAATCCTGATCACTGAGGCTTATAGGCTCTTTTGTGATAAAAATAATAGCCAGCATTCACTGATTAACAACTGTGCCACTTGGAAAGAATTTATGTACCTTAGAAAAGCCATGTTTTAATCCTAATAAATCTTGTGGGAGCAACCGTTTCTTCTAATCCCTATTCAGTACCATAGATTGGAGACTTGGTTGGGTCGTCTCCACGGAGCCGTGACTCCCCCAGAGTTGCTGAGAGTGGAAGCCACTGAAGCCAGCAGATGAAAGCAGCGAAACCCAGGAAAGAAGGGTGAGCAGACGCCGCCATGTGCCCTCCCGTGACAGGGAAGCCCGGGTGCCGGCAGCCTGTCTCCATCTCATCCTGGTGATGCCTTAACTTGGACATTTTCATGACCTTAGAACTGTACATTTGTAAACTAATAAACCCCTATTGTAAAAGCCAACCCATTCCTGGTATACTGTGTTTCAGCAGCTTTAGCAAACAGAAACTCTCATTTTTAAATTGGGTTGTCTTTTTGATGTTGTGTGGTAGGATTTCTTTATATATTCTGGATATTAAACCCTTATCAGATATATGGCTTCCAAATATCTTCTCCCATTTTATAGGTTGACTTTTCATTTTCTTGATAATGTTATTTGATGCACAGAAGTTCTTAATTTTTATGAAGTTCAATTTATTTTTTTTCTTATGTTACTTGTGTTTTTGGTATAAAATCTAAGAACCTGTCACCTAATAAAATGTCCTAAAGATATTTTCCTATGTTTCCTTATAAGTGTTTTTTAGTATTAGCTCTTATATTTAGGCCAGTGATCCATTTTGAATTCATCTTTGTATATGGTAAGGGGAAGGGGTCCACGTGCATCATTTCACTTGGGGATTCTCAGTCGTCCGGGGACCATTTGGTGAAGAGACTGTTCTTCCCCCACTGAATGGGCTTGTTGCACTTGTTGAAATTCAACTGGCCAGAGATGTCTGGGTTTAATTCTGGGTTCTCAATTCTATAGCATTGGGCTGTATGTTTATCCTTAAGCCAGTACCACACTGTTGTAACTACTGTAGCATTTTAGTGAGTTTTTACATCAGGAAGTGTGAATCCTCCAACTTTGGGCTTCCTTTTCATGGGTGTTTTGGCTATTCAGATGCCCTGCAAATCCATAGGAATTTGAAGATCACATTTTCCATTTTTGCAAAAAAGGCTACTGCAATTTTCACGGGGATTACATTGAATTGTAGAGACCTTAAGTAATACTGACAGCTTAACTCTATTAAATCTTCCAACCTATGAACATGGGAAGTCTTTCAATATATTTAGGCCTTCTTTAATTTCTTTCAGAAGTCTTTTGTAGTTTTTAGTGTGCCAGTCTTTCACCTGCATGGTTACATTTATTTCTAGGTATATAATTACTTTAGAAGTTTTTATAAATGAAATTGTTTTCTTAATTTTCTTTTCAGGTTGTTCATTACCAGTGTATAAAAATCCAACTGAGTTCTGCGTGTTTACCTGGTATTCTGCAACTTTGCTGAATTCGTTCATCATTTCTAGTACTTTTCTTATGGATCAATTGGGCTCTTCTATATAAGGGCTCAGGTCACCTGTGAATAGGGGTCATTTTGCTTCTTTCTTTCCAATTTAGATGCCTTTTATTTCTTTTTCTTGCCTGATTACTGTGGCTAGAACTTCCAGTACAATGTTGAATAACACTGGTGATAGCGGGTATCCTTGTCTTGTTCTTGAACTTAGGGAAGAGAGTTTTTGGTTTTTCATCACTGAGTATGACACTTGCTGTGGATTTTTCAGAAATGCCTATTATCATGTTGAGAAAGTTCCATTTTATTCCCACTTTTTTTTAGTGTTTTTCTCATGAAGGGATGTTGGATTTTGTCAATTTGCCTTTTCTACATCAATTGAAATGATCATGTGCTTTGGTTCCCACATTCTATTAATGTGGTATATTGCATTGATTGATTTTTATATATTGAACCATCTTGCATTCCTGGGATATATCCTACTTGGTTTTGCTGAATAATCATTTTAGTATACGGTTGGATTCAGTTTGCCATTTTACTGAGGATGTTGCATCTGTATTTATAAGGGATATTGGTCTGTAATTTTATTTTCTTGTTCCATTTTTATCCGTCTTTGGTGTCAGGTTAGTGTTGACCTCATAGAATGAGTTAGGAAGTGTTCCTTTCTCTTCAGTTCTTTTTGGATCATATGAAAAGGATTGGTGTTAATTCTTCTTTAATATTTGGTAGAATTTAGTAACGAAGCTATCCAATCCTGGTCTTTCTTTTGTTGGAAATCTTATTTCCCTCCATCTGCTAATTTTGGGTTTAGCTTGCTCTTTTTTGTACAGTTCCTTTAGATGTGAAATTATGTTGTTGATTTGTGATCCTTATTCTTTTCAAATTTAGGTATTTAAAGCTGCTTTAATTTTCCTCTAAGTGCTACTTTTGCCGCATCCCACAAATTTGGGTATATTGTATTTTTATTTCATTTGTAATTCCTCTTGACATTGCTTCTTTGACTGATCAATTGCTTAATAGTATGTTGTTTAATTTCCACATATATGTAAATTTTCCAGGTTTCTTTCTGTTATTGATTTCTAGCTTTATTCCATTGTGTTTCATGAAGATACTTTGAATGATGTTATAATTTTACATTTATTAAGATTTTATTTATGGCCTAATATATGGTCAATCTGAAAAATGATTGATGTGCACTTGAGAAGAAAGTGCATCTGCTATTGCTGGGGGGAGTGCACTCTGCGTATCCACTAGGACTAGTTGTGTTCTGTCGCTCAGTGGAGTGCCCTCTCATGTCTGTTAGGTCTGGTTTTATTCTGCTGCTTGGTGGAGTGCTCTCTACGTGTCCATTAGATCTAGTTATTTTGTGTATTTGAGTGGAGTGCTGTCTACATGTCTGTTAGGGCTCGTTGTGTCCTGCTGCAGGGTAGAGTGCTGTCTACGTGTCCGTTAGGTCAAGTCGTGTCCTGCTGTTGCTGGTTGGTGTGTTCTCTATGTGTCCATTAAGTCTAGTTGCATTCTGTTACTGGGTAGAGCACTCTCTGTGTGTCCATTAGATCTGGTTGTGTTCTACAGTTGTTAGGTGGAGCACTCTCTGTGTGTCCATTAGATCTGGTTGTGTTCTACGGTTGTTAGGTGGAGCACTCTCTGTGTGTCCATTAGATCTGGTTGTGTTCTACGGTTGTTAGGTGGAGCACTCTCTGTGTGTCCATTAGATCTGGTTGTGTTCTACGGTTGTTAGGTGGAGCACTCTCTGTGTGTCCATTAGGCCTAATTGGTTTATAGTGATGTTCACATCCTCTGTCTCCTTATTGGTCTTCTGTTTAGGTGTTCTGTCAATTACTGAAAGTGGTATATAGTCATCTCCAACTATTATTATAGAACCACCTATTTCTCACTCAAATTCTGTCAATTTTTGCTTCATATATTTGGGGCCCTGTTGTTAGGATCACATATCTTCATAGCTGATATATCCTCTTTTGCTGAATTGAAACTTTTACTACTATATAATATCCTTTTGTGTCTCTTGTAATATTTTTGTCTTAATGTCTATTTTGTCTGACAACAATACAAACCATTCCAGCACTTTTTGGATTACTATTTACGTGGGATATCTTTTTCCACTCTTTAACTTTCAACCCCTTTGTGTTTTTGTATCAAAATGAGTCTCTTACAGCTGGATTGTGTTTTTTCATACAATCTGCCAAACTCTGTCTTTTAATAGAAGAGTTTAATCCATTTACATTTAAGGTAATAATTGATAAGGGAGGATTTACTTCTGCCATTTCATTATTTGTTTTCTCTATGTTTCTTTTTTTTCTCGACTGCCCAATTATTTCCTTTTTTGTGTATTTAGGTATATTTTTGTAGTGTGTTTATTCCCTTCTTTCTCTTTCATTCTATTTTTTTTTGGTTTTCTTAGTGGTTACCTTTGTAATTACAATTAACATTTTCAATTAATAACAACCTAGTTTGATTAGAATCAAACCAGTTTGAATGGTACCAAACTAATACTATTTGCTACTAGTTTCAATAGTAAACAAATGCTTTACTGCTATATATTTCCATCCCTCCTGTTTGACATTGTTATTTTTTTCTGATTACTGCTTATTATATGCCATTATCATACATTTTAGGTGTTTTACACATTTGCTTTTAAAGGCACATATGGGGAAAAAGCAGTTACAAACCAGAAGTACAAAAATATAGGATCTTATATGTACCTACATAGCTACCTTTACTGATATTCTTATTTCTTCTGGGTTTGAGTTGGTCTCGGACCCTGTAACTTCAGCCTGAAGCGCTCAGTTTAGCTTTGCTTCTGGACAGGTCTTCTGGCTACAAAATCTTTCAGGTTTTATTATCTGTAAATATCTTAATTTCTTTCATATTTGAAGGATAATTTTCAGTTATGGGATACTTGATTGGCATTTTTTTTCCTTTAAGATCTTTAAATTTGTCAACCCACTGTCTCTTCTGTCTTCCATGGTTTCTCATGAGAAATCCAATATTAATTTCTGTTTGGCTAATTTAAATAATTTCTACCTATTTTGTTCAAACCATGTTTTCCTAATCTTCTTTAGATCTTTGTATGTGAATTGCTTTAGCTAACTGAACATATTTAAGACAGCTTTTTTTTAACATCTTTCACTAATAATTCTGATGGAAAAGCTTCTTCAGGGATGGTTTCTGCCAAATTATTTTCTTCCTATGAAGGCCTATACTTTCCTATTTCTTTGCATATTTTGTAATTTTTTTTGAGAACTGGACATTCTGACTACTATATTGTTGTAACACTAGAAATATAATTCTCCTACCCCTCTGGGCTTATTAAGTTGTTTTTTGTGTTTTCTTGAGGGGCTGAAGAACAATCAATATGTGACGTTTGCAAACGGAATGGGAAGAGACTGAAAAGAAGGTACCCCCTATTTAAAATTGCTCTGCTGTTTCTGCCTCAGTGCCAGCCCCTAGCTCTCTGAAACAGCTGACCAAAAGTGGGAATCAAAGGCATTCTCACACTCAGGCTTTGGGAGACAGGACCCCAGGCTCCAGGACCACTGCCACTGTGCAGTTGAGGGTAGAGGGTGGTAGCTAATTGGAGAAAAGTCACTTCTACTTACCACAAATCACCTCTGGATATTTCCATTAAATGGACATTTTCCCTTTTTTTTCCTGTGTGCCATTTCTCTTTTAGCTACTTTTTCATACTTTCTGTTTTCTCTCTATAGTTTTCTATTAACCAAACTTCTAATCCACTCCTAGAACCCCTCTGCTGTCTGAATCTACTATTAAACCCAAGGATTGAGTTCTCAAGTTCAGTAACTGTATTTTTTAGATTTAGGTTTACCATTTGATTCCTATTTTTTTAATTTTTTTACAGATTCCAATTCTCTTGTGAAATTTTCTGTGTTCATCTATTTTTTTAAACAAGTTAATCATGGTTATTTTAAAGTCTCTGTCTGATAATTCAAAATCTGAATCACCTGTGGGTTTATCTATTTTCTGTTTTTTCCTTTTGGTTCTTGTCTTAGCCTAGCTGCTGTAACAAATACCACACAGGGTTAGCTTAAACAGTGGGAGTCTGTGGTCTCCCAACCTTGGAGCTGGCAGACAGGTCTCCTCCTTGCTTTCTCGTCTGCTGCCTCTCCTGTGCCGATGGCCTCGCCTTCCCTGCCAGTTTCCCACTGCTTCCTACTTGTCCCTGGGCCTTCTCTTTATAAGGCCCAGATTAAGACCCATCCTAGCTCAGTTTGCCACAATGTAACTAAAAAATCTTCAAAAGTTCTCTTTACAGTGGGTTGACACTCTCAGGGGCATGGATTAAGTTTAAGTGCGTGTTTAAACGGGTACATAATCCAACCTATCACAGTTTTCAATCACTGATCCTGTCTCCTGCCATACTGACCATGTTTTATTGAATGCCAGACTTTCAAAAATAAAACCATAGAAATAATTTGGGGATCTGGCTGGTACTATCTTCTTTCAGCTAGGGTTTCCATTTGCTTTTAGTAAGTAGTTAGGGTGTGGGTAGAGCATCTTAATCCAGTCCAGGTTTGCTCTTTTGTGTGGGCTGGTCTAGTCACACTTTGCCCTGTCAGGGCTTAACTTTTCTAAGGTCCTAAGCAGGAGTTTTGAGTGGTTTCTGGGACCTTCTTCCTTGGCAGCCCTGAGCTCCACATTTAGTACCTTGCTGGTTTGAAAGGATGTGTGTACCCTAGAAAAGCCATGTTTTAATCCTAATCCTATTTTGTAAAGGCAGCCACTTCTTCTAATCCCTATTCAGTATTGTATTTTGAAACTGTAATCAGATCATCTCCCTGGAGATGTGATTTAATCAAGAGTGGCTGCTAAACTGGATTAGGTGGAAGTGTGTCTCCACCCATTTGGGTGGGTCTTGATTAGTTTCTGGAGTCCTACTAAAGAGGAAACATTTTGGAGAATTAGAGAGATTCAAAGAGAGCAGAGAATGCTGTAGCACAGCGAAGCAGAGTCCACCAGCCAGCGACCTTGGGAGGTGAAGAAGGAAGATGCCTCCCAGGGAGCTTCATGAAACAGGAAGCGAGGAGAGAAAGGTAGCATATGGCACTGCGTTTGCCATGTGCCCTTCCAGCTGAGAGAGAAACTCTGACTGTGTTCGCCATGTGCCTTCTTACTTGAGAGAGAAACCCCAAACTTCATTGGCCTTCTGGAAGCAAGGTTTCTTTCCCTAGATGCCTTAGATTAGACATTTCTATAGATTTGTTTTAATTGAGACATTTTCTCAGCCTTAAACTGTAAACTAGCAACTTATTAAATTCCCCTTTTAAAAGCTGTTCGGTTTCTGGTATATTGCATTCCAGCAGCTAGCAAACTAGAACAGTGCCCAGGTCCCTGGGACCCCGCAAACGTGTGGAGATGTCGGACCCTCCATTGGGCAGTCCCACCTGTACCCACACTGGAGATATGTCATGAGCGGGAAAGAAATTCCTGTTGTCTTTTGGGTCATTTTACGGCATATCATGGCAGAACGTAGCATGACAGGATAAGCATATCATAACACAGACACAGCAACTACCTGCTACAGTATACATATTCAAAAGTGTGGGCAAACTACTGATTAAAGCATTTTCTCGTGGAGATCTTAATCAACCGGCACTTTTTCTCATATGCACAGGTCTAGGGGTCCTGGGGGCCGCTTCACCTGCTTGGACCTGGGCCTGCTGCTTCGGGGTCAGGGCTCACTGGATGCAGACCCCAGCTTGGGGTGTCCGCTCCGGGCCACCCTGGGCATGTTCTCACAGTGAAGCACCAGAGAGCGAGACCCAAGCCAAGTAGTTGGCTGCTGTCACATGTGCAAACAGAGAGTCCCTTGGCCAAGGCTGACCTCAGTGGGCTTTGCTCCTGGGGAGGGGATGGATATTTGCTGAACATAATTCAATTGTCACAGCAGGACACAACAAATGTTCCAGGACAGAGGTCAGCAAACTATTACTGAGGGTCAAATTTGACCTACCACTTGTTTTTGCAAATAAAGTTTTATTGAAAAACACCGTGCATTGGTTATACACTGTCTTTGGTGCTTTTCTGCACCAAAATCGAGCAGTTGCAACAGTGAGCATATGACTGCCAAGCCAAATACACTTTCTGTTCACCTCTGCAGAAAGTGTTTGCTGACTGCTCTCAAAAGGCAGTGCGGGCAGCCCGGAAGTTCTACATCCAGCACCTGAGCCGCGAGCAAGCCCACCCTTCACTACCCCTCTTAACCCTCTTCCGGCACATTTACCAGGGATGAGATAAAAATAAACATTTATTTCCTCCTGTCATGAATCATGCAGCCTGTCTTAAAAGGCAGAAATGCTAGAGTGAGTTTTGGATTTTAACAACATGTTTTCTCTGTTATGTATCTATCAGTCAAGGTATGTGGATGCAAACACAGAAACAGATGGTGGCTAATGTAAGCTGGAAAGGAATTACTTGGAAGGCTGAGGTTCACAGACCTGCTAGGGAGGCTGAGGAGCCAGAGCTGGGAGGCAGCAGGATGCCACAGAGGCTAAGCAGAGGAACAGAGTGGCAGGGCACTGCCAATATCCCCCAGTGCCACTCCTGCGCAGCCACCTCACCTGCCACCCCTGCACAGCCACCACACCTGCTACCCCTGCGCAGCCACCTCACCTGCCACTCCTGAGCACCCACCACACCTGCCACTCCTGTGCGGCCGCCTCACCTGCCACAAATCCAGTTCTACCTTCAATGAACCATCGTGCCTCTCTCTCAAAAGTCAAAGTCCCAGGCAGGGCGGCCCCAGGTCAAATGCTCTCTGGTTCAGGGCAAAAGAGAAGCTGTCCTCGGACAGCTGCAGGTGGGAGTGGGGCAGCTCTGCCTTCCATCCTGACTTAAAAAGCAGGTGATTTCCCCAATGCTTGAAAGAAGGCTCATTGACTGCATGGCTTTAACAGGCAGTTCCCGCTACAACATGTAGGTTTTTGATTTAAGAACATTGAATCCAAAGCTCTCACTTCAGAATGAGAAATGCAAGGCCAGGGAGGTCTTGTTCATTGTTGCTTCACTCGTTAGCAGAGCAAGAACTTCCACCTGTGGCTTCTCTTTTCTCGTCCAGCTTTTGTTTCATATGGTCCTGCCTCTTTCAGGAGGAGAGCTGGAGCCCACGTCACTGCCCTGGCATCCAGCCTTGCAGATATTAGCTCTCCTTCGGGAGGATAAGAGATTGAGGAATTGTGGATCTGTGGGCCTCAGACAACCAGCACTTGGAGGCAGCTGTGTCTCTGGAGCCTGAGCAAGCCCGCTGTGGGGTGCAGAGGGGCTGGCCAGGGGGCAGTGTGAGAGGTACTTGGCAGAGAGCACCCAGTGTGAGGTGCAGAAAAGGACTGGTCACCTCTTTTCGCTGGTGCTGGCCACAGGCTTCTCCCCACCAGCTGCCCGAGTTCTGTAGCTCTCCCTGGAGCTGACGCCTCGGCAGCTGCTGTACCTGCTGTCCCCCAGTCCCAGGGACCTTCCATGCTGGCTCCCTGGTCCTTCCCTTCTCCCCTCAGACAGCTGAGAGCCCCCGAGCTTCCAAAAGGAACCTTATTAGGAAGCCAAGAGACAAGAACATCCACACAGTGATGTTTCAGCACAGCAAAGGGCACATCTCCACCGCTTGTCCTAACCAGATTATGTCCCAGGCACCAAGAACGTGCTCTCCAGGCGGTGCCTTCTCTGCTCTCTGCTCGGTGCAGCAGGAATCCCAGTCTCTGCCCAGCCTTAAGGGGGAGGACAGTCCACGCTGCCCTGCTGCCCCAAACACCACCTTCTGGGTCAGGTTTGGCATAACCGAGAGGAGCACATTGACTCGGGGAACTGAAGGGCACACAAGCAAGGATGATGTCAGGCAGCTTCAGGAACACGCTCAGTCTTCAGGCCGCCCCTCTGCTCCATCTCCCTGTCCTGCCTCCATCCCAGGCGACCTGGCTTCCGACCCCAGGTGTGCCCAGCACAGGGACAGCCCCCAGGTGTGCCCAGCACAGGGACAGCCCCCAGGTGTGCCCAGCACAGGGACAGCCCCCAGGTGTGCCCAGCACAGAGACAGCCCCCACGTGTGCCCAGCACAGAGACAGCCCCCACGTGTGCCCAGCGCAGGGACAGCCCCCACGTGTGCTCAGGAACAGGAAAGGCTACGCCCTGTTCCAGGCACCTGCCTGGAGCCCGCAGTCCCCCTGAGGACTCACGTGCCCACCGCAAGGACCGCACGGGTGAGCATGAGGAGAGGGAAGGGCAGAGCAGGCAGCCCCGAGGCAGGCGCCAGGGCAGCAGCCGCGGCTCCGAGGACCCAGTTCCTGTCCCTGGGGACCGCCCCAGCAACCCGTCGCTCCTGTGGTGACCGCTGGGCTCCCGGTCTGCACGTCCCGCGCCTCTCCCGTCTTGCTCAGCCATCGGCTCCACCCAGACGCTCCTTCTCAGCAAAGCCTGGCGCCTTCCTAAGCGGAGCTTCGCTGTCCCGGAGTCTCCCAGTCCTCAAAGCAGCTGCCACGTTGCAACGTTATGACTCCACGTGATCATTAGACGAGCGTCCATCTCTCGCTGGCCTAGAATACTGTGAGCGTCCGTCAGTCTGTCCGTCCGTCCACGCGGCGGAACTCCTAGGGAAGGAGACAGCCCCCGTGGGGATATGGAGTGCGGCGGGTGGGGGGCGCAGAGCCCGAGGCTGAACGCGGCACCCTGGTGGGGGCTGAGGCCGGGAAGGGGCTGAGCAGGGGCCCAAAGCCGCAGCGCTCGGAACCAGGGAAGGCGGAGAGGAGCCAGGCAGGCCATTTCCAAGACTTCGGAGTGAGAAGGGGGCTGGGGCCAGGTGGTCCGGTCCCCTGCCATCAGGCCCGGGGTGGGCCCTAACTCAGACGCCGCACACGTCTCCACCGCCTGCTGCCTAGACTCGGCCCCTGCAGTTTCAGACACAACCTGCAATTTAGAAGAGAGGAGCAGCAGGCCAGAAAGAGGCGTGTGTGACCTCCATCCCCTTGTCAAACGCCCTTTTCCTCCGCGTCACCCTCCGCGGCCCTCACGACGTGGTCTTACCTCATTTTCTTAATTGATGTAAACGTCACAGAACATAAAACAAACTATTTTAAAGTGTGTGATCCTGGCATTTAATCCCTTCACGAAGTGTGCAACCACCGCCAGATGTTCCAAGGCGTTTTCATTACCCCAAACAGAAACCCTGCCCTCCTTAGGCAGCCCTCCCCTTCCCAGCGCCCCCAGCCCCTGGCAGCAACCGGTCTGCCTTCTGCCTCGTGGGTTTACCTGTTCTGAATATTTCATACAAATGGAGGTGCTATGACATCTTAAACGTGGGAGTATTCCATAGTGTCTCTGCAGTATGGAAGTGGGTACATTGTTTTGTGCTCTCCTGAACTTCAAGACTAAATAGTTCCAACTGAGGTACGGAGCACAAGGTTTCATTCAGAGTTCGTGGTTATTCATGATAATGGGGGAAGAGTGGAGAAAGTTTTGCAGCAACAAGTTGACAACCTCCATCTTGGTGCCTAACTGGCACCGTGATGCAAGTTTAATGCACATGTGAAATAAATAATGCTATAAATTATGTTGTGAAATACATAATTCTATAAATAATGTTATGTCCTTTTCTCAGAAGCAAACTATTTTGAAAATATCATCATTTCCTTCAGGGACCTGTGAGCATTTTCCTCGGGTAATTCAGGCTATGAGGGTCAGGCTGTGAGCACTGTCAGTTAGCCTGCCCAGGTGGCTGACCTTGACAAGAGACCAAGCAGGAATTCCAGCCATTTGCATGCAAGTTAGCTTTGCATATTTTTTAAAAATATTTACAAAATGGCTGAATAATCTTTGATGGTTTAAAAACACATGGAAAGACTCTTTTGAATGTCATACATCCATTTGCAAATTTAACATTCAGTGACAATTATTAACTGAATATAGTCTTTTCACTTGTATCGTATGTCAGGACCATATATTTTAAATAATGAAATATTCTCAAACCTTAAGGAAAACTGTGAGTGACAGTTTAGATAGATAGATTTGAAGTCTTTATTACCACAGGCTGCAATTTTATGAGTTTAGTTAAAAAAAGTGGGGGGAGATTTTGAGTAACAGCTACATATTTGTTTCACTGAACAGGAAAATAAAAGGAAGCTTGATACTGAAATTACAAAATCAACATTTCTACTGAAAAGTCCTTTTCTTCAAAAGAAATTCCTCTCATCCCTGGATTATTTGTTTAATAGGCCACTTCAAATAAACTAAATAAGCTGTGCCCTTTCCTCCATGATTGCTGTACAAATGTATCTGGAAGCCAATTTGACATGTTCTAACATGCTGAGAAAACTTCTTTACTTACAATACCCTCACTGTCCAAGTATATTGATAATTCATGGAGCTCAGTCAAACATTTATCCTAGAATCTCAAAAATTTGGCTAACAAAGCCAGACTGCCCATATTGTTTCTAAATTTAGTCTCTAATTGTTCTATCAAATGACGCTGTTGCCATGACTAACTAAACAATATATGTGAATGGTTAAGATTAAATTGCTTGGAAAAGAGGGAGGGACCTGGAAAGTGCAAGGGAGATAATCATTAGCTACAGCAAAAGGAATTTGGACTCCTGTGCTTGGAAACCTGGACTCAGAAGGATTTCTAAAAGGAACTGACTTCCAAATTCAGGCCCTTTTAGTGGAGAAAACCTACCAGGATTTACAGGAATGATGAGAACATTACTTTCTGATCTTAAATGCTTTAACAGGTGACTGAAAAAAAAAAGGAAAAGAAAAAAACTTTATTAAACTACTATTGTGTGCTTGAAGATCATAAAATTGGACTTCAGACAGTGTCTCAGGCTGGAGACTTCCTGCACCCACATTGAAATCATATTCTGAGCCCCAGTTTCTCAGACTCTCAATCCACACACCTTGGGTTCCTCCAACTTCACAGCCAACTAGGGACTTTCACCCTCTAATGAACCAGAATATTCCCGATGATTCTGTGTCTAATTCATCAACCAACTCTCTAAGGGCCTTAGACAGAACCGTGCAGACATAAAGTTTAAGAACAGGAGTGAGGACTGTGGGGACAGACAGATGTGGACTCTAGGCCTTGTCCTCCCATTTGTGGCTGAACAGCCTCCAGCCTCCTCATCTCCTGAAACCTCTTCTAGGGACCATCTGTGCAACGGACACAACACAGAATTGCTTCATCACTCTGTGTCTTGGTTTCCTTATTTGTGAAAAAAGGAAAATTATATATATATATATATATATAATAACATATATATATATATAATGTTAAGCATCTAGATATATAACTTCAAGCCGCCTCTGGCACATACTAAGTACCATGCAAGAGTTGGATATCAGTCATAGTAGCCATAATGCTATTTTCATTAGTAATCAGTAACTCTGTGTGGGAATTAAATGAGGTCATACATGTAAAGTGTTTAGAGTACCTGCCATCCCATAACTATTCAATCAATGGTCATTATTGAATATGTACAACTTTAGAAAGTATAAAGGTAGATGATACTTTATCTCGTTCATTTAACAATAAACATTTTCAGTGTATTGTTTAGATAAACTGTGTGACATCTAAATGGGGCCCTGCCATATGCCTGATGGCAGGGAACTGGCCCACATCTCCTGAGACCTGTCTGTGCCAGGTGCTGATAATACAAAGACGCACTGACCAGCAATTCTCAACAAACCCTCAGATTGGCAGGGAGAGACCTGTGCAAGGTGCTCGAGGCGCTGTGGCACACGTCTGCATAGGAGTCAGATAGCCCACAGGAAGGAATGGCGGCAAGGACGTTGGAAAGAGCAAGGAAGACTCCTGAAAGGAGGTGACACTTGAGCTGACTTTTAAATATGAATAGGCACCAGCCCAATGGAAGAGGCAACAGGGTACATTCCAGGAGAGGAAGCAGCCACGTCCCACACTGCCACCAAGTGCTCTCTGTCTTAATACATTTGATCATGTCATTCTCCTGCTTTAAATCAGACCTTGGCTCCCCACTGCGAAGAAGGTAAAGGCTAAACTGTCTAGCTGACCTTCCAAACCCTTTCACAGTCTGACCCCACCTCCTCTTCAGCCATGGGTCTTCGTGAACTCTGTGTCCTATGCACTCCAAACATGCTGTCACCACTACACTTTGCTCATGCAGGATCCCTGCTGGGAGGGCTTTCCCTCCCTTCTCTACCCAGCACCTTCAAACACAACCTTCGAGAACCCTCAAATGCCACCTCCATGGCAAGTCTTCTGGTGTCTGCCCATAAGAATTGATGCCTCTTCCACACCTTCACACGTTCCTTACTACACTATATCCTTATTTCTTGTTCTCTTCTCTGTCCCCATTTCCACAAGAGGAGGGACTGAGTTTTACTCAGTTTTGTATTGCCAGAGCTTAGCCTGAGTAAACTCTCATTTTCTCTGATGGTTGCTGAACAAATGTTCATTGAGTGAATGGAGTCAATAGAAGTAGAACTTGTTTGAGGAAGGAGTCAATAAACTAGATCAGAGATCAAAGCAATTTTGTGCAGGCTGGTCGAGCACCATTTCCCAACTTCTCTCCTTAGTCTCCCACCCTCTTGCTATTGAAATGAACAGCTAATGAGAAAAATTAATTGCAACAAATTGGGCCTTTGGTTCCACATCTCTGTGAAACACAGTCGTGGTATTTGGGCTTCTCTTGCCACCCAGGGAACACTTATCAGCTGTTAAAGTCCATGTTAAAGTAATGAAATCCTTACCCTCCGTAGCGTGCCAAGGACAAACATGAGGCAATTCAGGCTCTGTTATTAGAAATAGGAACGTGGCCCTTTAGGTCCCACAGTGCACGGAGCCACGAGGCGCTTCACTGATGTCCCTGTGAATGGAAAACACCTGCTAGAAGAAGGTCTGTGGAACATGGTCCAGCCGTGTCTCTACATTTCTTAGCCAGCTCCCACCATCCGCATGGCATCCTCCAGAAGTGGCTCCCTGGAGCTCTTGGGGAGAATGTGGCCCTTGGAGATGTGTAATGCAGCAACGCTGGTCTGGTGGCCAAGTCAGTAGTTCTCAGCTTTTCTAAACATCATTCTTAGAGGGGGGTTCTTAATCAAAGTGCAGATTCCTGGGCTCCAACCCCAAAGACTCAGATTTAGTAAATCTGATGTGGGCCTCAGGATCTGCATTATTAGCATACCTCCCCCCTTTCTCTCCACCCCCGATCCCGCCTGGACCTTCTGCACGCCAACACCGACTCAGCAAGTGCATCGCTGTGGAAATCACACGACAGTCCCTAACATTCCCTCTCCTCTCCTACCCCAGGCCAGCTCCACATCACTGTGCATTTAAAATCAGCCACCACCAACGCGCCCCTCTGCCGCGCATCTGCCCCATCACCCGGACTGGGCTGCTGGGGTATCACGTCACATGGCCACACTCCTCAAAATCAGAGGAGGGCAACCAGTATCAACACACACACTGCATGTGGAAGTGCCCTGTGCAATTTTTCTGCAAAGAGATACATTTTCTGCAACCTACTACCTAGACAGAAATAAATTCTGCATTCAAATCCTAGTTTCACTACTCTTTCTAGCTGTTCTCACTTCCTCGTTTACCGGCCAACTTCTACTTCTCCATCATCTCTCTCAGTCTGCTCATCAGCTGTATTTGCTGAGCATCTTCTGGGACCACCACCATCTGTAATTCTTGTAAGGTGAGACAGGTAAGTCTCTAATGTATTAGTTATTGCTACGTTATGCTAAGAGCAGCCTAACTGGTTCAGTAGATGACGGTTCAAGAATGCTTCGGGGTTGTGTGCCCAGCGTCTAACCCCTTCTCAGCACAAGAACCCGATTTTCCCTCGGGTCATGGTCTGTCTCTCACTTACAGTGGCACTGGTGGGACGTGCACGACGATGCCTCACTCAGAGGGAGGCGGGGGCCACGATCCACACCGGGACAACCCACTCGGTTGCAGACCAGAGTTTTGAGCAGACACTAGGATGCGGAGTGGTGGGTGCTGAGGCACCCTGGTGGCCAGAAGACCCTCCATGGGGTCCCCAGAGCTCCCCAAGTTGCTTCTTTCCTGATGTGGGGCATTTAATTCCTTCTTGATTCTGTTACGCTATACAGTTTTCCTTCAATATATCCCATTTTTCTTGAGCTAACCTGAGTTGGTTTCAAACCATAGCCAAAGTCACATAATGGATACAGTACCTCATGAATATATTAATTAGCGAATGCTTTTTCAGAGACCAACCTAGAAGCACAAAAAAATATGTAATCTCAAGATTTTTGATTTCTTAAAGCGGTAATTTCCCAAATGTGATTGTCCCGTGCCTGATATAAATGGACAGGACCAAGGTGAAGGATGATACGGCCCATGTTTTAAAACCTCAGCTTCTGGGTGGGACCAAAGAAAGAGGTTATTTGGTGCAAAATTTATATTTTGGGTGGCGCGTTGTCTAATTTAACTTGTATGGTCAGTATATTTGAACACCATAAGTACATGTAATCTTGAATAGGGCAAGAGATCTCATTGGTTTGTCCAGATTAGTGTGATGCCCTGATATATTCCAGAGTAATTGGGCAATGAATAAAGAAGTATTTGCAAAGCTCCCTTGGGGGACTGGGGAGAAAGGAGGAAATATTCAACTTCCCCATCTGGGAAATTTCTGATATTCTCACAAGCAGTGGGAACAACCAATTCAATAAGTGGAGCCCTCGATTTTGGGGTTTGCTCCTATGAAACTTATTCCTGCAAAGAAGAAGCTAAGCTTACTTAAAATTATGCCTAAGAGTCGCCCCAGAGAACCTCTTTTGTTGCTCAGATGTGGCCTCTCTCTCTGAGCCAACTTGACAGGTGAACTCACTGCCCTCCCCCTACATGGGACATGACTCCCAGGGGTCCCAGCAATGTGGGACAGAAATCCCAGGATGAGCCAGGACCCAGTATCTTCAGAATAAGAAAACCGTCTTGCTGAAAAGGGGGGAGAGAAATGAGACAAAATAAAGTTTCAGTGGCTGAGAGATTATCCTGGATGTTATTCTTATGCATTCTATAGATACCCCTTTTTAGTTTATGGTGTATTAGAGCGGCTGGAGGGAAGCACCTGAAACTGCTGAGCTGTGTTCCATTAGCCCTGATTCTTGAAGAAGACCGTATAATTATATAGCATTTACGGTGTGACCATGTGATTGCAAAATCTTGTGTCTGATGCTCCTTTTATCCAGGGTATGGACAGATGAATTTTAAAAAAAAAAGGATAAAAAAATTAAAATAATAAGGGAAGATAAAGGGTAAATATTGGGTAGATTGAAATACTGTGGGTCAATGAGAGGGAAAGGTAAGAGGTATGGGACATATGAGTTTTTTTTTTCTTTTTATTTCTTTTTCTGGGGTGATGCAAATGTTCTAAAAATGATTGTGCTGAAGAATACACAACTATGTGATGATATTGGGAGCCATCGGTTGTATAATAGGGTTGGACTGTATGTGTGTGACTGTTTCTCAATAGAAATATTTTTTAAAAAATGCTACTTAAAAGTGGTAGGCTAGGGGTGCGAGGGTAGTTCAGTGGTAGAGTTCTCGCCTGCCATGCACAAGATCCGGGTTCAATTCCGGGTCCATGCACTTCCCCCCAAAAAAGCAAACAAGCAAAACAGACAAACAACAACAAACAAATAAATTCAACAAATGGTGTTGCAATAATAGGGTACTCACATGGAAAAAGAATGAAATGTGACCTCCAACATACAGCATTCAAACAAACCCAGAAGTGGTAGGATTTCCTGGGGCCTCTGCCCAGATCCTTCAGTAAGATCAAATGGTGATTTCTCACTGGAAACCAGAGAGGCAAGAAGGTGGTGGATGAAATATTTAAAATGCTGAAAGCAAAAACCAACAGTTCTAGAAAGTAAAAAGTAAAAAAAAAAATCCGAAGCAAAACTGTCTTTCAAAAATGAGGGAGCTCGTAATGTCCCCAACCCTTTCCAACATAAAGAAGTAAGAACAGTCATTGCCCAGATATCGCTAAAGACTGGAAGAAGATCAAATGAGAAGAAGATGACAGGATTTAACAAATGAGTTGACCACTGAGTCACTATATTGATACTTCTTGTTAGTCTCTAGTCCACTAGAACAGCTAGAAGGAAATACTGAAATTGTGGAACTGTGGATTATATCATGTTTTGAACTTTGCTCTATAACTATTTGTTAAACTGTACTTTGAAATTTATCACTTTTCTGCATATATGCTATATTTCACATTTTAAAATGCTAAAAAAAAAAATGAGGGTGAGATTAAGACATTGCCAGATAAACAAAATCTGAGGGAGTTCGTCACCGCTAGACCAGCCTACAGAGGTGGTGAGAAGAGCTCTGTGGGTTTACAGGAAAGGAGACTGGACAACAGATGGAAGCTGCATGAAAAAATAACCATTTCCCATAGGGTAATACAGGGAGTAAATAGAAATGCCAGGATTATTGTAGTTTGGGGGCTTATGTCTATTTTTTACTTCCTATGGGACCTAAAAGGCAAGTGCACAGGCTGCAATGAGAAACCAGTGGTTTTGGACTCAGAACGTATAATCATGTAATTTGAGACAAGGTGGAGGACAGAGAGGAGCTAGTTTGTGTAGACTCCGAAGTTAAGTTGGTATCAAAGCAAATGAGATTGTTACAGATTGAAGATGTCGAAGTTAAGCCATATGGTAACTACAAAGAAAATATCAGAGAATATACAAACTCTTGGTGACAGAAATTAGAGTAAAGGTTGACAGGGGGCAGTGCAGGTTAAAGCAAAGGGAGTGTAGACTTTCTGCTTGGGGTGTTGAGGATTTTGGTAATGGACGGTGGGGAAGGTGTCATGACACTGCGAATGTGATTGTCCCACTGAATGGCATTTGTATACTGTGTGCTGTATTTTTACTCCCCAAATAAAAATCATCTATGACACTTAAAGGCAATACAAAATCCTCAGACAGGATTTAACAAGGGTGGGGAGAAGACTCAAAAGAACTTAACAGGACTTGAAAAAAATGTAATACAGACTGTAAGCTTCATATCAGTGTTAAATTTCTTGAACTTGATAACGGCACTTAAGATGGATACATAAGTGAGTATCTTTGTTCTTAGGGAATGTGCATGGCAGTATTAAATAGTCAAAGAACATGATGAATACAACTCACACTCAAGTGTTCAGAAAATGGATAGATAGATAAACGGATTGATAGAAAGATGGATAGATGGCTACAGTCATCCACAAATGTGGCAAATGTTAACATTGGAAGCTCTGGGTATCTGGGAAATGAGGTTATGTTAAATTTTTCTCTATGGTGTTTGTGCTATTTTTGTAACTGTTCTGCCAGTTTGAAAGTATTTCATAGTAAGAAGTTAAAAACAGAAATCCCCTGGGCCTCACCTAATCAGAATCATTATAATGGAATAATTAGAATCCACTTGAAAAAGTGCTGTGGAGATACATGTGATGAGTAAATAGGTGTCCAGGGTACAGTGACTGGCAAAGGAAACTGCAGAACAACAGATACCGAATAACACATTTGTAGGAAAGAGATGTAAATACGCATATGATTGTATTATGTAGAAAATAACACTACAATGCCGTCCGCAGCTCTGTATTGACAGTGGGTGTGAAGCAGGGAGAGGGGATTTACGTCCCAGTTTTCACCCTCCTACATGGTTTGAATTTTTTAACTAAAAGCATGTACTACTTGTATAATTGAAATTAATTAATCAAAACTGAAAATACATTAAAAGTTTCCCAAAGGATTCTGATAATTAGCCAGTTTCAGGGACCATTGAACCAGGAAAATGAGACAAAAGTCCATTAGGCTAATTTCTCAATCAAGGGACTTGAGCTTTCTCTCCAGAGGCAAGTTCTTCCCATTAGCCTGTAACTACCAGGGCTCAAGCACCTGCTGGCACTTGTCTTCTCAGCAAGTAATAAAAAGGGGAAGAAAAAATGGAGGGAAAAGCTAACAACTCATTGAGGTTTGGAAGTAGAAACATTACAGCCCAGTAAAAATTAAACAAAAAAAAGCTTTAAAACTACCTTTAAAGGACAGCAGACAGGGAACTGAATCCCCGTTTGCCATCATATACTTTCAAAACTTAAAGTGCTGTGTTTCACTTTCTTTAATGCAAAGATCCATAAATCAAGTTCCCTGCTGAAAAGTTTAACTTTTCATTGTCAGTGACCAACATAATGAATGTTAAGTATTTTAGTCATTTGTCCTTTTAAGGTAGGGCTTAATGAAACAGGCTGAGTCAACCCCAAATGGAATTCTAGTGTCCGTAACAGTGAAATACCACTGCCACCAGCCAAAGGAACAAGAACTTTCTATTTCTGTGGTCTCGCTTTGAGGCCCAGCTCTCACTGGTGCTTCATCCAGCCTCCCACTTGCTGGACCGTTGGCCCAACTCTCCTTCCATTTGCCATTTAGCGATCAAAGCAAATTCAGGACCATGTAGGGAAGTCTCAGGACAGAAATTCCCGCAGACAGGAATTAATAAAGATGCCGACCATTCTCAGCCCAGTGCCTGAGTTGCTATGGCAAGCAGTGCCTCCGAGCCGTCCAGATTTCCTGGCCGCCATACCTGGAAATTTTGATTCGGCCTGTTCAGGGACCATGCGCAAGGATCTGCGGTCTTAGCCAGTGCCCAAGTTAGTTCAGTGCTCCTCTACGGGAAATGCTGAAGTACTTTGTTTACACAGCTCTGAACTGAGAGTCAAATAGGATGACAGAAGTTTGGTGCTGTCTGGGATATTTGGGGAAATTCACATATCTTGCTATGCCTTCGTTTTCTTCCTGGCTAAAGAAACATCAGATTACAGTGATCTCCGATGTCTCTTCAACTTCCAAACTTTACTATATTATAAGTTATACTCATGGATCCTATAAATTAACTCAGGAATCAGGGTTGCAATTGCTTTTCTTATCATCTAATGCAAGAGCAGTCTTTATCAGCTCTTCTGGAGAGTGAGGGATTAAGGTCATTTAGTTAGCTTTGTCTGCATCTTCCCATCAGAACCAGACTTGGCCATACCACAGAATTATTCTCAAGTGCTGATCAAAAATTGCTGACTTAAAGGGTAAAAAATTGGGTAGATTGAAATACTAGTGGTCAATGAAAGGGAGGGGTAAGGGGTATGGGATGTATGTGTTTTTTCCTTTTATTTATTTTTCTGGAGTGATGCAAATGTTCTAAAAATGATCATGGTGATGAATACACAACTATGTGAGGTTATTGTGAGCCATTGATTGTGTACTATTGATGGACTGCATGTGTGTGAAGATTTCTCCAAAAAAAAAAATTGCTGACACCCCTCCTATGTGAAAGAATTCATGTCTCTCTCCTGCCTTGGATAAATTCCAGTTATCAGCCTCTCCAATCAGGTTTTTCTTATCATGTGATTATTCTAGGCAGATGCTAGCTCAAAATTCTCCCCCAACCCTGTGCAGTTTCCCAGCTTCTTTGCAGCTAGGGATGATCATGTGACAGACTTCAGGCAAATGACATGTAGACGGAAGCTCTGTCCCCTCACCCCTGCCTCCCTGCTTTTAGGACTAGAATTTGGGCCTGAGACCTGGAGGTAGAGTAACCATGTTGCAGCCCCAAGATGAAGTGGCTGAGGTGAAGGCCTGTGTGCTCAGGACAGGAGATCAGAAAGATGGAATATGCTGGGGTACTGATGGTGTTACTGTGCCACATACCAGCTCTGGACTGTCTACCCCTAGACATGGGACAAATAAACATCTTTGTGTAAGCCACCAGGTGGGTTTTTCTCTTGTTTGTAGAATCCATTGAAATGTGTACACCCTTAGCTAGTGTGATGGTTGAATTCATGTATCAGCTGGACCAGGTGATGGTGCCCAGTGGTTTGGTCAGGTAGGCACTGGCCTGGTTGCTACTGTGAGGATATTTTGTGGACTTACATCATCAGTAAGTCGATTGCATCCATGAGTGACTGTCTCTACAATCAAATTAGAAGACTGCCTTCGACAATGAAAAGACTCATCCGGTCAGTTGAGGGCTTTAAAAGGAAAAGTGATGATTTCAGCAGTCAGAAGAGATAATTTCCATCTCTACTTCTGCCAGCCAGCTTCAGACTAATTTTCTTCAAAGGCAAATTGTAAGTCTATTTTGTAACAAGGATGGTTATTTATAAATTAAAAAAAAGAGCATCAGAAAGTATTTGTAGAAGAAGGGAAATGTTTCCATGTCCAATCCTCAGTTCCAAATATCGCATTATTTTTCCCAAGGACCCATTAAATCCTCAAGCAAATACAAAGCTGGATGCCATCTCATTCCTGCAAACTAGAGCTCTGAAATGGTGACATGAATGATTTCCCAGCCATACCTCGTTTCTGTGTGTACCGCGTATCCTCACCAACAAGATTCTGATCACACTGGCTGCAGACATGGAGCTCAGTCAGACAAGTCCCCACAGAGCCCTGCATAATGCTTCCACACACCTACAGCAGTGAAACCTTTGGAACTGGATTGCCAAGCAGTAGTGTATGAGAATGCACTTTAAAGGCAGAAAAATGCTATAGAAAAAATCTGTATAGTGATTGTTAGATAAATAAGGAAACAGAATCCAATAGAATTTTTCACACTTTGGTTTCACTTACACTCATGCATTCGCTTTAATATGTTGTGCATATCAAATGTAGAAGCTGTAGATTTTGAGAATAGAAATGTAAGCCAGTCAAGTATCAGAAAACTCTAATTTACAAAAGGTCACCTTTCCTGAATGGTAAAAAGCATAGTGTTTTTTGTTAAACAAACAAATATATATATTTTAAAACCTATAGGTCTGCTGCTGCTGAATTATATTAATGTTCATCTGAATATAAAATCTATTTTGTCTGTTTTTGAAAGATATGCTTGCTGGATATAGAGTTCTGGTTTGGCAGTGTTTCCTCTCAGTATTTTACATATGTTGTTCCGCTGTCTTCGTAATTGCATTGTTTCCAATGGGAAATCTGTGTCATCCTTATCTTTGTTCTTTTGTACATAAAGCCTTTTTTTTCTGGCTGGTTTAAAGATTTCTTCTTTATTAGTGGTTTTGAGCAATTAGATTATGATGTGCCTTGGTGTAATTTCCTTCTTTTTCTTTTTTTTTTTTGCACTTGAGGTTTGTTGAGATTCTTGGATCTGTTAATTTATAGTTGTCATCAAGTTTGGAAAACTTTTGGCCATTCTGTCTTTAAATATTTCTTCTGTTCAAATCCTCACCCCTTTGGGAAGTCTAATTACAGATATGTTAGGCTACCTCAAGTTGTCCAAAACTCACTGTGATGCTCTTTTCATTATGAATTATTTTCTGTCTTTGTTTTAAATGTTATGGCTTGGAGTTAGCTAATCTTTTCATCTGGTAATATCTAATCTTCTGATAATCCCATCCAATGTATTTCTCATGTCATACATTGTAGTTTTCATCTCTGAAATTTAAATTGGAGTCCTTTTTATAGCTTCCATGTCTCTACTTAACTTTTGATCATATGTAATATAGTGAAAATAACTGCTTTAATGTCTTCTCTGACAATTCTAAAATCTGTCTCTCTGCTGGGCCAGTTTCAGCTTATTGATTTTTGTCTTCATTATGAGTCATATTCTCCAGCTCCTTTGCCTATATGGTGATCTTTGATTGAATGCAGACATTGTGAGTTTTGTTTTATTGGATCCTGGATATTTTTGCATTACTATAAATACTATTTATCTTTGTTCTGGGATGCAGTTTTGGATAGAATTTTTCCTTTTAGATCTTGCTTTTTGTATTTGTTAGGCAGGATTAGAACGGCATTTAGTCTGGGGCTAATTATTTCCCAGTACAGAGGCAAGACCCTTCTGATGCTCTATGAACTACAGGAGTTTCCAGTCTGGTCTGTGAGAGGCACTGTGCCTAGCCCTCTCCTGGGCTAGCGGCTTTTCCCTTCAACCCTCCAGATGGCTCTTTCCTATTAGTATTCTGATGAATACTTCAGGGACCCTCTTCAGAGCCCGGGATTCTCTTTCTGTCCAGCTCTCTCCTTCCTAATACTGGGTCTTGTGAACCCTAGCTGCTTTCCTCTCTCTGGCTCTCAGCTCCCCAGCTCCGGGACTTTGCAGCCTTCCTGCACTGCAGCCTGGAAAGTCTTGAAAGACAAGAAATGGAGGCTATTGAGGCACTTACCTCACTCATTTCCTGTGTCTCAGGGATCACTCCCCTTCACGGCCTGAGCCCAGTACCTTAAAAACTCTCTTCTCTTATGTTTATCTGGGTTTTGTTTCCTTCAGGGTAAATCTGGTCCCTGTCACTCTCCCTTGATCAGAGTAGAAGTTTTTGCCTTCTTGTTTCTTTGAAATACCTCTTTCTTAAGAAACTAAAAGATTCTCATCAGAAAAAGTATGTGCTATTTTGGGATACAGGGTCCACAAAAGGAAAGCAGCAAGACAATTCACAGTACAACACAAGAGAAATTCTAGGCCATAGCTATACACTGGGCCTAGAGAGATGCTAAGCCCATTTGGAGGAGAAAACAGTAGGCTCCAAGAGAGAGGTTTCCAGGGGGAAAAATTAAACTTATAGAAAATAGATGCATTTGAGTGTTTGGAAAGTAGCTCTGACAAATTTTAAAGGGTCTTTTGATGCTCTTGGAAAGATGGGGAAAAAATGGCAATTATTAACCCTTGGAAAAAATAAACAGTTGTACAAGATAGAAAACATAGTTATGGTCTCCTGCTTATCTCAGAATATTCATATTTATATTACATAAATATGACATAAACACCGTCAATAAAAAGTTGTGAAATAACTATATCTGGCAAGGGTGGGAAGCGTGGTGGGCTAAGAGGGTGCAGGAGAGATAAACCTTTATCTGCTCCAACGGAAATGTAGCAGGGAGTGCCCACAGTTGATAAAGGATGAAAGGACAGTATAAGCTTACTTAGAGACTGCTCGCTTCTGGGAAGGAGGCTGGGGAGCAGAGAGAGAAGAGGGAACATGGTGGGGGGGCTACTCTTTTTCATTTTAAATCTTTTAACATTACCTAGTGCTTTTTAATTTCTGTGTATTACTTACTTGAATAAGTTAACTTTGCAAAGTTAAAGGTGTAGAATCAGGCTTTGTCCTGGGTCAATCTCACAAAAGGAGACGTGACCCAGGAATGCCTGAGATAGAGCCAGTAGAAGTTATTAAAGTTTGTAGCAGAGCCTGGGGGTCTGGAGAACATTGCACCCGAGTGTGGGATCTTTGAGTAAGTGTAAGGCTGATTTTATGAAGTGCATGTGGCAAGATTAGGTCCTCCATAATATTCAGCCCCTTTGTTCTGCCCCATCAGCATCCATGGGGAGGGGGTCTTTTAGTATAACATGTTGGGGGACAGAGAAGGAAGGAGGGGTGTCAAGGGTGAAGAGCTAAAGCTGCTGGAATGCAATATACCAGAAATGGGATGGCTTTTACAAAGGGGATTTATCAGTTTACAAATTCACAGCTCTTAAGGCCATGAAGATGTCCCATTTAAGGCATCAGCAGGGCGATACCTTCTCTGAAGAGAGGCCATTGGCATCTGGGGCTCCTCTGTCAGAGAGCCAGGCACGTGGCCAGCCCATGTGGTCCTTCCTTCTGGGTTTCGTTGCTTTCAGCTCCTGGTTCCAGCAGCCTCCTCTTGGAGCTGCTGCAGGTGCTCTCGCAGCATCTCTGAGCTGTCCCTCTAAAGTCTCTCTGAATTTCTCTGGCCGTTTCTTTCTGAGCTTTCTGGGCTTTTTCTGCCTTTTATCCTCATAAAGGACTCCAGTAAAAGGATTAAGGCCCACCTTGAGTGGGGTGGGTCACATTTCAATGGAAAAAACCTAAGCAAAAGGTCCTCCCTACAGCAGGTCTGCACCCACAGGAAGGGATTAAAAGGCCATGGGCTTTCTGGGGCTCAGCCAGCTTCACCCCAGCAAAGGCCTCCGTCCAGTGGGGGCTCTGAGAAGACCAGAAGGTGACTTAGGGGAAACAGACACTCCTCTGACTCCACGTGTGTCCATGATTGGCTACAAGTATGATTTGTTTCTTTCAAGTCTTGAACTGATCTTGCCCAGCCAATAGAGGGTCAACACAGGGCAATGCCATTTAGATTTGATAAGCTAGAGAATCTGGCATGTGGTAGGCGCTGAGAATCAACAGATTTTCCTAGAGATTATAACACCTGTTCTCAGGTTATTTGTAACAGTCTATAACAAGGAAGTTATACAAAAGTTCTGCACATCAGAGCTTATAGGACCTAATTATTTCAGGATTTTTGATGGAGAATATTGTTGAGAAACACATTATAGATGTTTTCTTCCAAATTCTAAAAAACGGTCTATATCAAAAGGCATTTTCACAAAAAAAAAAAATGACTGTGGATATTTTCTTTAAATCTCATTTTCTTTTTCTGAGAAGTAGGTTTATATTTTCCAGATGATCATGAATTCTCAGGACCTAGCCATATATGGTCACTGAATATTCGAAAGGCTTTTTATCTGGTTCTAGGCTATATTCCAGTGCTGAGTTGGATTCTGCCTCTTGTCATCTTAAAAATCCCTTTCCTTTTAAACTGCATTTAACCTCATCAGTATCAGAGTATTAAATTTTTGAATAAAATTCAAAGAATCTGGGTGTATACAAAGGAGAAAATTAAGCCCTCCATCTCAGCCCCCCAGCCCAGGGATGAGTGCTGGTAACCGTGCACATGCTGCTGTGCCTTTCCTGAGCCTGTATGTGGAAGTGGGAGTGCCACTCCCTGAGTTTCTTTGTCCTCTGGTTGATGTTCACTCACTGTTGTTCCACACCCACTTTATTACTGTTTGGAGCCAGAAACTCACAGACTATACCCTGCCACCTCCGTGCGTTACTGTCACGTCCACCAGCCACCCCACCCCCTTTCCAGGGACCAGGAAGTACCAAGGAAGACAAGTAAGAATCATGACTGAGCACGAAATTTCAGACCTAGCTCTCTCAGGATGTGATCACCCAGCCCAGAGAATAATTTGTCCCAGGGCTCTGTCTTGGACGCTTTCTCTTCTCTACTTTATCTCTAATCCCTTGATTTCAAAGACCATCTCAATGTTGATGGTTCACCCACACACCCCAACTCCATAATCGCATATTCATTTAGAAATTCAGTAGGTGTCCCAAATTTTATAGACCCAAAATAAAGGTATTTGCTTCTCTGCCACTTCCTCACTCACCCTTCCCTACAGTTTATTTCCGTAAATTGTATCATCGTACTCCTCATTAAGCCAAAAACCTAGAAGTCATTCTGATTTTTACCTCTCCCTAAAACCTTGCGTTCAGTCCAGCAGTCGATGTTGTCAACTATGCCTCCAAAACAACCGTCACCCAACATCTTAGCACCTCCATTCATTCCACCTGAGGCCGAGCCACCATGTCTCACCTGGTCTTTGCAGCAGCCCCCCAACCAGTTCCCTTCCCTCCACTCTTTCCCACACACAGTCCATCCACCCCAGCAGTCAGAGCAAAGATCAAGCGCTTTAACTCCTCTTTCTACAGCCTGCCAGTGGCTTCCCATTATGCTTAGATCAAACACCAAAGCTGACTATGATCTGCAGGGTCTCCAACCTCACCTAAGGCCACTCTCACCCTCACCACACTCTCCCTCAAACACTCCACGCTTGTTCCCACTTCCAGGCTTGGACTTGCAAACATGCTGTTCCTTCTGCCTGGCACTTCATTCCAGGGCTCTATATATTCAAAGCTTAACTCACATGTAACTTCCTTAGAATGTCTTCCAAATCCATCCTACTTAAGAACAACCTCCCCATTCACTCTCTACACTAGATCATTTTATCTTCATTACCTGAAATCATCCTATGTATTTATTCAGTCCCATGATTATTGCCTGTCTTTCTTAACTAGAGACTAAATACCTGGAGAGCAGAGAGTCATATTTTCTGCTAGAACCCAACACGGAAGGTGGTCAAAGACAATGTGTTAACTGACTGACCAAAGTGAGGATCCATCCTACACAGGTGGTAAGAGAGACCCAGGAATTAAGGTCCTGGACAAAAGGCTGCTGTGGTCTGGGGCTCCCATGGGTGCCCAGGAAGAAAACTTCTCAGGGAATTGGGGACTCTTTCCAGCCAAACTGGTTACCCTTGGCTCAGGGACAAGGAGGGGCTGAGTCTAGGAATGCCATGACTTCCGTCATTAAAGCTAGATAGGAAGGTAACAGGGGACAGACTTGCAAGGACTGTAATGGTAATAGCTATAAAAACAACAGCAACATGTATTGAGCATGATTTGTGCTTTAGGCACTATTTTATTTTGCCAGAGATGCTGTAACAAAGTACCACAGACCAGTTGGCTTAACCCAAACGCACAGTTTTGGAGGCTAGAAATCCAAAATCAAGTGTTCACAGGATCAGGCTGCCTCTGAAGTCTGTAGCTCTCTGGTCGGGATTCGTCAACAATCCATAACTCAATGTCTGCTTCCATCACAGGACTGTCTCCTCCTGTGTCCAAATTTCCTCTGCTTATAAGGGCTCCGGTCATCTTGGATTAAGGCCCACCCTGCTTCAGTTTGGCCTCACCTTAACTAATAGTGTCTTTGAAGAGCCTCTTTACAAATGAGCTCACATCCACAGGGCCGGGGTTAGGGCCTGAACATGTCTGTGCTGATTTGAAAGTATAATGTACTGCACAAAAGCCCTGCTTTAATCCTGATTCAATTTTGTGGGGCCAGCCATTTCTTTTACTCCTGATTCAATATTGTAGGTGGAAATTTTGGTTAGAATTTCTCCACAGAGATGTGATACACTCAATTGTGGGTGTGACCTTTTGATTAGATTGAGATATGTCTCCACCCATTCCAGGTGGGTCTTGACTCATTTACTGGAATCCTTTAAAAGAGAAAAATATTTTGGAGAGAGTCAGAAAAGACCAAAATTTCGGAGCCGACAGTGAGTGAGCCAACAGAAACTTCAGAGCAGAGCTGGCACAGATGTAGACATGTGAACAGAGACACTGACATTTGGAGATACTTGGAGCCCAGCAGATGTCACCATGAGATGTTAACAAGCCAGAACCTGGAGAGAGCCAAGGGAAGCTAAGAGAAGCAAAGTGAGAACCCTCACAGGAGCAGAGACTGAAAGCAATGGAACACAGGAGTAAGGGACCAGCAGATGTCAGGACGTGACTTCCCAGTTGATAGAGCTTATTCCTGATCCATCGGCCTTCCTTGAGTTAAGGTACCTCTTATTAGTGCCTTAATTTGGACACTTTCACTTCCTTAGAACTGTAAGCTTATAACTTATTAAATTTCCCTTTTTAAAAGCCATTCCAGTCCTGGTATATCGCATTCCAGCAGCTTCCAAATGTGAACAATGTCTTTGTCAGGGACATGATTCAGCCCACAGCAGGAGCTGTGGCAAGGGCTTCCCAGGAGTTCCTGTTCAATGCCTTGTAGCTCTACTGAAGGAGTGGTCCTATTTTATGTTCACTTTATAGATTACAAGATGAATGTAACAGGTAAGAATGCATTTAACTGTAGGCAATAATGTTCACTAAGGTTCAACAAAGGAATTATTTTTTCCACTGAATAAGAAGTTCAAAGTCCAGAGCTGGTGCAGAAACTGCACAATATCCTTAGGGCTCCAGGCTCTCTCTGTCTCCTCTTCTCCCTTTTTAGCAGGTTAGCTTTCCTCTCCAAGTCAGCAGATGTTTGAGGCACTTCCAGAATCATTCAGCATCCAGGCAGGAAGACTGAGGAAGGCTCTTGTCCTCCAAGGATTTATCTCTTATTTGAGGTAGATTCTTCCCCCACCTCACCCTTAGCAGCCTTGCCCATAAATCTGGTCACGACTGGCTGCAAGCCAACATTGAGGCTAACCCCTAGCCAAAAGGACTGCAGTTTCCATGTCTGATCAAGGATGACTCATTCTTCCAGCTGGGATTGGAGATGGAGGTCAAGGAATATCATGCCAATATCTGAGCAGATCTCAGTTCTGTGTTCAGGGAGGTACAGAGAGATGGAAATGGGTGAGTCGGTGGAATTCAGGTACAGAGAGGTCAGCTCTCAGCGCCAGGGTTCGAGTCCAGACAGCACAATTGTGAAGCTGCCTATCTAATCAGACAAATAGAAAAATCAAAGGTCTGGTGCTCAGTAAACCAAGCAGAATTAATCACTCATAGACTTCATAATCTTAAAGCAAGAAAGAATACAGAGGGGCCAGTATTTCAGAATCCCTGGAGGGTGTTCCCTGAACTGTCAGTTCTCCCCAGAGCTTCTACCGCGACCCCAACTATGTGCACCGTACGCCCAAACTGGGGATGGTGGCTGCAACCGTTATCAATGGCTTTGTTGAATCAGAAGGGGAAAAAAAGATTAAGAATCATTGCCATAAAGCATATGTAAACCATGAACTTATTTTGTTTTATGCCTTTTAATTTATTTTAAGGGGCTTGCTTTTGTTTTTTCCATTTTGTATTCTAATAATATTTCTTTTTTAAAATTCTGAATACCTGTTGAATTAAATGGGAAAGAGGTTTTTCTCTACTGAGGCCAAGGAACTTAGGAAGATACATTAAAGAAGTAAATGCCTAAATGTTAACCACTTTAAATGCTTTTTTTTGAACAAGATAGAGAGTAAATAAATACATAAGTCTAATTATTTCTGCATTTAAAATTATTAAATTGAGATTTAGTCAATCTATTTTAATTTAACTAACACTTACTAAGGGCCTACAGGGTAAAAAAAAAATTGAGTGGGTCCACAAAATACTTCATGGAAATCTATAAGCCCCTAAATTTGCTTGTGAAATTGTAGGATATTTACTTCAATGATTCTTACATCTGCAAGGAAGTTGATACCCATTAAATCGGGTTCTCTACCCAGCACACGTAACAGCCAGTCTAGGACACTGGGACTTCAAAAGGGAGAAGGGATTTATTCCTACAGGAAGCAAGGAGAATACATGGACTAGCACCCTAAACTTTGTCTCCCTGAGTCTAAGGAGTTTAGGGTTTTAATGGATTCAGAAAAGAGGAGTTGGGGCCACGGTAGCTCAGCAGGCAGAGTTCCCACTTGTCATGTCAGAGACCTGGGTTCTATTCCCAGTGCCTGTCCATGTAAAAAAAAAAAAAAAAAAAGGAGCTGGAGTTGTTACTAGATAATAACAAGGATAAACAAATACAATTTACAAAATGTAAAGGAGTGCCGCAAAGCTAAAGTAACATTACAATTACAAGCATAAAAAACTACAGTACCGTAGTTCCATAGTACCATGTAGAGGAGTGAACACAGCTAAAACTAATCAAACATAACCATTACAATAACACGCCAGGGGTTAGCGCTGGGCTGACTCAAGTTCTTTCATAGTAACAGTGCCAGGGTTCTCTAGAGGAACAGAACCAGCAGGAGAGATCTGTAAACATGAGATTTAGAAAGGTGTCTCACGCAACTGTGGGAATGGAAGAGTCCAAAATCTGCAGGCTGTGAAGTTGGCGTCTCCGATGAAGGATCTGGATGAACTCCACAGGAGGCTCACTGGCTAAAGAAGCAGTGAAAAAGCCTCTCTTCTTCCTTAAAAGTCTTCAACTGATTGGGTTATCTTGTTGTGGGAGACATGCCTTAGGTGAGCGCAGATGTGATCAGCCACAGCTGCAATCAACTGACTGATAATTTAATACACCAGCCTACTGGTTTATCAACCAGCCATAGTATATCCTTGCAGCAATGCTCAGGCCAGTGCTTGCTTGACCAGACAAGTTTCTGAGCCATTGGTAGTCCTGCCTGGATTTGTTTTTTGCAGTTTTCCATTGACTTTAATCACATTAGCCAAGTTGACGCGAAAACTTAACATCACAGTTGACCCCTTGTCAACTTGGCAGCTAGACATATCACCTTGAAACACACTTAATTTCCAAATACAACACAATAACAGACATATGTTTCACCCAGCAGTACTCAACTATCCTGTGTACAACCAGAAATGCACTATATTTCTCCAGAAAACAGTGGGTCCTTAGGTAACATTCACTCTTAAACTTTACATCCTATGACTTAAATACTATAAGTTAGTGATACTATAAATATCACATGAATGATACAACTTGTGTCATATGATAAGAAGAAAGCACGGTGTTTGCTTTTGCACAAATGCAAACACACTCGAAACAGGGAAGAAATATTCATACAATCCCAGTCCTCATTTCTGTAACTGGTCAGGTGGTCGTAGTTCATATTTATCACTATCTTCTTCTACTACCCATTCCATGTTCCCTCTACCCTTTACCCTCAGCTGGCCATGGCTCTTTGTCAGGTGAGATGACCCAGATTTTCATTCCTGATGTTTTGGGCCATTGGTAGTCCTGCCTGGATTGGACTGTTGCAGTTTTCCATTGACTTTAATCACAGGGCATGGTAGTACTAAGAGACTCCCCAGGGGATCTCCTGTATTCCAGGAAAAATGCACTTTACCTCCACTGTGTCATTATAGTCTTATTTCCCCTTGATAGTCAGGGTCAATCATCCCAGACAGAACAGCTGCGCTGATTCCATGGCATGAAAAGCCCAAAGTGGCCAGGTGCAGTCTTAACTTCCAGGTCAATGGATTCATTGCTGTGTCTCCTGGTAGGGGCACTCCTCCTTCTGGAACCCCTATCACCCTTCACCTTATTCTGACCCGCCTTAGTCCCAGCCCCAGTCACGCCCCTAACTGAAGTCTGATCCTCTTCAGCTTCTTCAACCACCGCTGCATGGAGTCATCTTTTAGAATTAACGCTGTTTCTGCCTTAACTCCAACTCTGAGTCTCCGTATCACACTGACACCCAAAGTTCCAGGGGACTCCCAGGTTACAGTCAGAGAGCAAACTGTCTCAAAATTTACAAATAACAACTAAAGCCCAGGAACAAGTTTGCTATAAAAGTTTACAGTCCAGGCCCTAATTCCATTATGAACATTTTCCAAATGAAGCCATTTACAGAAATAAAAGCATTTCACAATTAACTTATATTGGGGTCATCAACCATAAACTAGAGCAGGTTTTTCTGTCTCACCTTTGGGCTTTTACCAGGTTATGATAACAGATAGGACATGATTTACATACTCACCTTGAGTCTTTTCTGAAGTCCCTTGTGGCTGAAGATGAAACCCTGACCACGTGCACGTCTGGAGAAGACCAGTTGGAGACAAGGTAAAGACAAGGAAATTTGATTGTTTCCGTGATGTAATACATTTTTTATAAGTAATTAAACCGTGACTAACAACACTCTACTTTTGTCTAATATCATGCAGATCCATGTCAGGATGTAACAGAGACAGTGAGAACATTGTCACTGTTTCCAGGAATTGTTAGCACTCTCTAAATACTTATATAAATAAGATTCCACCCATATTTATTTGACAAACAGAAGGTTAGAAAGTACTTTTTCATTTTTATGGCACTTCCTAAGTATTTCCTATGCAGCTCATAACACATCAAATGAACATAACCATTTTTAGCACCACCATTTTTACAAGGTGAAAGAACAAATCCTTTCTAACAGTTTGAAATTAAAAAGTGTTCTCTAGGATTTAATTTCGGGAAAGCAGAATGTCAAAAGTTGTCAGGTTTTAACATTATGTTAAACAGGAAAGTGGGTCACTGCAAAAATAATATTTGGTTCCCTAGTTAACCAAAGTAACAATAAAAGAGCAAAATAGGAGTTAATACTATTTTAAGAAAGAGACTTAGTTGCTATGAAAAGGAGAAGACTTGTCTCTCAGAACAGCAAAGGATGGCGAGCTCGAGGCAAGCCTCAGTGAGGGGATTACCTGATGTGATTCGGGGTCTTTCTAAGCCGAGTGCTCAGATGGTTGAGAGCAGCTTTTATACCCTTCTATGCAGAGCAGACCAATAATCTGAGAAAATTTCATTTTTTTAATGTTAAGAGAGAAAACAAAACTACAGTTTTGCATTAATACACAGTTCGCTATGAAAACTCTTTAAAAATGTTATCAAACCCTAGTCAGCGTCGAGCATGACTAATAAAATTTATTTCTACAAGCCCTCCACAACTTTCTGTTCACCCAAGCTTTCTCCTACACATGCCTGCTTTTCATTCTGTGAAACCCAGTCATTTTATTTTAGGACAAAACTACACTCTTTTTCTTAACTAAGCACATACTGTGTATTTTACATAACTGCATACTTTGTTACCAAAAAGATCTTTGAAACTGTCTTCAAACATCTCACAAAACTTAATTATTCTTAAAATAAAGTTTTTCAAAATAATTAGTTTCATTAAACACAAGCTTATATTTTCCATCATCTTAAAATCTAATAGAGGGCTGGCCATGGTGGCTCAGTGGCAGAGTTCTTGCCTGCCATGCAGGAGACCTGTGTTAGATTCCCGATGCCTGCCCATGCAAAAAAAAAAGAAAAAATCAAATCGAAATAATGCTAGCTTATTTTGTCAGTATCTGTATGAAACTAGGTAAAATAGATTTGGATGCTTGTATTGCACTTACCACTGACAGTTCAAAGGACAGAGCTATTGTTAGGGGTTGGTGTCAAAGAATCGTGCTTTCCCAGTTTACCATTTTATCAGAATTCCAGTAAGATATATTATGAATAATTTCTGAAATATGTTTCTGGAGATGAGTAGGAAGGGCTGGTTTAAGGCCAGGATTTAACTGCAGGCTTATAAAAGCAGCCAGCGTTTTTCACTCTTCTCTTGTTCTTTTTTTTTCCAATAGAAATGTTTGGTTCATAAGTCATCATGGGAATAGCAACAGAACTAGACATTGCTGCTGCAATTTAGCAGTTGTATTTGCCGCATGGATTGTGAGTGTTTTCCTCCATATTCACCTAAGAATGACTAGGAATTTATACTATAGTCAGAACCATTGGTCATCCAGCAATTTCTTAATGCAAGAAACGTTTTATTTTCCTCCACTGGAGGTTAAAAATCTCTTTGATTTAATAATATCCTAAAATTAAAAATAACCTCAAAAGCATTTTGACAATCAAGCTCTGGAAAATATACTACAATTGTCTATTTTGCACCAAGCACAATCCAGGAAAATTTTTCTAAAGATCTCGAGGACATCTTCCCTTATCTACTGGATCTTCCGAAATGTGGCAATTAGATTTTATTCAATTACTCCCAAGGCTACAAGTGTTTTCATAATGATTTATCCACTGGGGTTACCACCGCAATGGTATTATTAGGGAAAAAACTAATTTTAAATTGGGGAATTTCCTCCGAATGAACAGTCTGTTATTCCACGACATCCCCTGTGCCCAGCGTTCCTGAGCCAGACTCTAGCCCCTCCCGCCCCTCCGGCTCCTCCGGCTCCTCCCTGGTAACCGCCCTGTAACTGCCCACCCAACCAGGCCCTGGAGACAGGGACAAGGAGATAAAAGGAGTGAGTGTGTTCTGTTGAATTTGCTTTTAAAGTTTCCAAATGAGGGTGAAGGGATTTAAGGCAGAGAAAGTCGTGTCAGTATTGATCAGAGTTCCTACACCCTCCTTTTTCAGTCTTTTCATAGTTTATTCATTGAATTTTTAAACATTTTTTCATTGTGAAATATAACGTACAAAAAAGTAATTAAGTTCAGAGTACATTTTAACACGCAGTTATAGAACAAATTTCAAAATGTGTCATGGGTTACACTTCCACCATTTCAGGTGTTTCATTTCAGCTGCTCTAAGACGCTGGAGACTCAAAGAAATACCAATACAGCGATTCAGCAGTCTTCTCATCGTTAAATCCTGTCTTTTCTGACATATCTCCTCCTTCTCCTTTGATCCTCTCCCGCTCCTTAGGGATATTTGTATGTCCTCCTTTAAATTGTTTCCAATGATCAGATCCGCCCAAAAGATGTGACCCAGATGATTGGAAAGGTCTTTGCCATTTCCAGAGGCTGCCCGGGCAATTAAGAGCAGGTATTGTTTTTCCATTATTTATAGATATTTCCAGTAGAGTTTTTTGGTGGTGGCGCTGCCCTCAGGAAGCCACCCCAGGTTTCTTCCAACTGTCCAGGGTGATGAACATAACTTCAAATATAACACTAAACTCTGGGGCCTGGAGTTCACTGGGGCTTAGTTAGCTCAGGAGGATTCTGTACCTAGGGTTTTTGTTTGGTTTTCCCAAACAGTTTTGTCTATTCAGATTTTGGCACAACCTTCACCAGCAGTCCTTTAAATTCATTGGTAAAGGTCTGAGAATCCAGGCTTGCAACTCTGAACTAGACCAAGCCAGGATGCGGAGGGGAAGACGGGCGCAGAGAGCATGAGAAGCTCAGCTCCCCTAATCTGTGGGACTCCAGGAATACTAATATGTATTATACATGTGTATCTTTAGACAATTTGAATAGAGCTTTCCTAAGGATTTTTATTTGTTAATTTGGCATTCTAAGGTGAAGGATAGGTTGCTGCATCTGGCCCCTCTTATGACCAAAAAAGAGGCACAATGCCTACTTGGTCTCTTTGGATTTTGGTGACAACATATTCCTCATTTGAGTGTGCTACTCCAGCCCATTTATCAAGTGACCAGAAAAGCTGCTAATTTGAGTGGGGACCTGAACAAGAGGAGGCTCTGTGACAGGTCCAGGCTGCTGTACAAGCTGCTCTGCCACTTAGGCCCTATGATCCAGCAGATCCAATGGTGCTGGAAGTGTCAGTGGCAAATAGAGATGCTGTCTGGAGCCTTTGGCAGGCCCCATAGGAGAATCACAACAGAAACCCTTAGGATTTTGGAGCAAAACCTTACCATCTGCTGCAAATAACTACTCTTCTTTTGAGAAACAGCTTTGTAGAGACCGAATGCTTGACCATGGGCCACTAAGTTACAATGAGCTCTGAGTTGCCTATCTTGAGCTGGGTGTTGTCTGACCAACCAAGCCATAAACTTGGGCGTGTGCAGCAGCACTCTATTGTAAAATGGAAATGGTAAATAAGAGATAGAGCCAGAGCAGGTCCTTAAGGCACAAGTAAGTTACAGGAAGAAGTGGCCCAAATGCCCATGGTCTCCACTCCTGCCACATTACCTTCTCTTTCCCAGCTCTGAGCTATGGCCTCTTGTGGAGTTCCTTACAGTGAATTGACTGAGGAAGAGAAAACCCAGGCCTGGTTTACAGATAGTTCAGCACGATATGCAGGTACCACCCGAAAGTGGACAGCTGCAGTACTGTGACCCCTTTCTGGGGTGTCCTTGAAGGACAGTAGTGAGAGGAAATCCTCCCAGTGGGCAGAACTTCAGGCAGTGCACCTGGTTGTTCATTTTGCTTGGAAGGAAAACTGGCCAGAGGAGCATTTGTATACTGAGTCATTAGCTATTGCTAATGGTTTGGCTGGATGGTCAGGAACTTGGAATGACCATAATTGGAAAATTGGTGACAAAGAGGTCTGGGAAAGAGGTAGGTGGATAGACCTTTCTGAGTGGGCTAAAGACATGAACATATTTGTGTCCCAAGTGAATGTACACCAGAGGGTGACTTCAACAGAGGAAGGTTTTAATAATCAAGTGGATAAGATGACCCATTCTGTGGATACCAGTCTGCCTCTTTCTCCAGCAACTCCTGTCATTGCCCAATGGGCTCATGAACAAAGTGGTCACGGTGGTAGAGATGGAGGTTATGCATGAGCTCAGCAACATGAACTTCCAACAAGGCTGACTTGGCTGTAGCCACTGCTGAGTGCCCAATCTGCCAGCAGCAGAGACCCACACTCAGCCCCCGATATGGCATCATTCCCTGAGGTGACCAGCCAGCTATATGGTGGCAGGTTGATTACATTGGACCACTCCCTTCATGGAAGGGGCAGAGATTTGTTCTAACTGGAATAGACACATACTCTGGCTATGGGTTTGCTTTCCTGCACACAGTGCTTCTGCAAAAACTACCATCCGTGTGCTCACAGAATGCCTTATCCATCGTCATGGTATTCCAGATAGCATTGCTTCTGATCAAGGAAGACACTTCACAGCAAATGAAGTGCGGGAATGGGCACATGCTTATGGAATTCTCTGGTCTTACCAGTTCCCCATCATCCAGAAGCAGCTGGATTGATAGAACGGTGGAACAGTCTTTTGAAAACTCAATTACGGTGCCAACTAGGTGGCAATACCTTGAAGGCTGGGGTAATGTTCTCCAGGAAGCTGTGTATGCTCTGAATCAGCATGTGCTGTATGGTGCTGTTTTTCCCATAGCCAGGATCCGTGGGTCCAGGAACCAAGGGGTGGAAATGGGAGTGGTACCACTCTCTATTACCCCTAATGATCCACTAGGAAAATTTCTGCTTCCTGACCCTACAACCCTGAGCTCTGCTGGTCTACAAATTTTAGTTCCAAAATGGGGAGTGCTTGCACCAGGAGAAATAAGAATGATTCCATTGAACTGGAATCTAAGACTGCCACCTGGTCACTTTGGGCTACTCATGCCCCTGGATCAACAAGCCAAGAAAGGGATTACATTACTGGCTGGGGTGACTGACCCTGACTATCAGGGGGAAATAGGACTGCAACTACACAATGGAGGAAAAGAAGCATTTTCTTGGAATATAGGAGATCCTCTAGGGCATCTTTTAGTACTACCATGTCCTGTGATTAAAATCAGTGGAAAACTGCAACAACCCAATCCAGGCAGGACTACCAAAGGCTCTGAAACTTCAGGAATGAAGGTTTGGGTCACCCCACCAGGCAAAGAACCACAGCCAGCTGAAGTGCTTGCTGAGGGTAAAGGGAACATGGAATGGGTAGTGGAAGAAGGTAGTGATAAATATGAACTACGACCAAGCGATCAGTTACAGAAGCGAGGATTGTAATGCTATTTTGTTCATGTTATACTACTTAGGTTGTAAGATATCAAGTTTAAGAATGAATATTACCCAAGGACTTGCACCCTATTCTGGAGAGATTTAACGTGTTTCCGGTTATATGCAGGACAGTTGAGTATTATTAGGTGAAAGAAAAAAATGTGTGTTTTATTGTTTTTTTATTTAGAAATTAGATATGGTTTAAGGTGATATGTATAGCTGCCAAGTTGGCAAGGGGTGGACTGTTATGGTCAGGTTCATGTGTCAACTTGGCCAAGTGGTGGTACCTGTTTGCTGGTTGGACAAGTGCTGGCTTGTCTGTTGCTATGAGGACATTTCATATAATTAAATCACGATCATGTCAGCTACATCCATAGCTGATTCCATTTGTAATCAGCCAAGGGGAGTGTTTTCTTTAATGAGTGATGCTTAATCTAATCACTGGAAGCCTTTTAAGGAGGATTCAGAAGAGACAGGCTCTTCCTGCTATGGCTGGCGAGCCTCTCCTGTGGAGTTCATCCAGACCTTCCATCAGAATCGTCGGCTTCACAGCCTGCCCTGCGGATTTTGAATTCTGCCTTCCCATGGTTACGTGAGATACTTTTATAAATTTTATATTTGTGAGTGTTTCCTGTTGATTCTGTTTCTCTAGAGAACCCTAATTAATACAAACCCTAACTGTAATGCAGTGTTCTTTCCTATAGGCCATTCTCAATTCATTCCTCTCCTGATTCCAAATCATTTTGGGGCCAGACTGTTTCAGAAAAAAAAATCCATCAGTTTTTTTATAGGCTTTTAACTAAAATCTCTCTATTTTTTTTGTATGCCTTATGGTGGGGGTCACATTTCATTGTTTTTCCATGTGACTAGGCCATTATTGCAGCATCATTTGCTGATTCTTCTTCTTTGTAAGTTCACAGGCCCAGAATTGAACCTGGGTCTCCTGCATGACAGGCAAGAATTCTACCACTGAACCACCTTTTTGCCTCCAAGAAGCTCTCTAATTTAAAAAAATACAGCCTAAGGGACTATATTTAAGAATGTTATTAGACGTAGAATTTCCCATTTTAAAGATTTCAGTAACAGTAACTAATTAGAAACACTTAAACAATACAAATGCAATAAAACACTAACAATTAAACCCTTCATTTCATTAAACATTAACTGTTGGATTACTTATTTTACTATTTATATATAAGCTGTCATCACAACTGGACAGACAGACCGAGGTGGGTCTCAGACACCCTGCAACTGGTGCCCAGAAAACCGAGGTGTGGCCAGAGTAAGGGGGGCCCTCAGGCCATGGGAGTTTGGGTCTTGAACACTGATCCAGGGACTTGAACCCCAAAACTAGCTTCCTGGTCCACTTCTACACCCCCCAGTCAGACATCCAGACCTGGAGCTCTGGAGAGTTTGAGGTGCCGGTGAGCCTGAGGTGTCCGTGAGCCTGGGGAGCCCACCAGCCTGTGGTGCCCATGACCCTGGGGTGCCGGTGAGCCTGGGTGTCCACGAGCCTGGGGTGTCTGGAAGCTTGGGGTGCCCACCAGCCTGTGGTGCCCACAACCCTGGGGTGCTGGCGAGCCTGTGGTGCCCATGACCCTGGGGTGCCAGTGAGCCTGGGTGTCCAGGCAGGAAAACCGTGGCCGCTGAGGCTTTAGAGCAATAGGCTTGAGTGGCCCCAGGAGGGTCTGCTACCCATGCCCGTGTGCCCGGCCAGGGCTCCAGGGCTCCAGCAGTCCCGCTCTCCACTCCCTAGGTGTTCCCAGAGTCTCCCAGTCCAATGTGCATAACTGCTAGGCCATGACCAGCTGTGGCAAAAGGGAGAAAGCGTTTGCTGCACTTGAAGCAAAGAGATCAGACCCCCAAATCTGTGTCCCCATGTCTAAGGAGCTCAGTGCTCCCCATGTTCAACGGGAGGGAGGTGGAGAGTCACCATCACAATAAAGCGTGAACAAGCATGGCATGTGAAGCATGGAGACCCTCCGACAGGCGCCGGCCAGGACCCCTCTGCGGTGAGCAGCGAGCCCAGTGCCCAGCAGCAGGTGGGGCCAGGGGCGCCGGGGAGAGCAGAGGCCCTGCGCGTGCCGGGCAACCACTGCCAGCGGGTTTATGCTCTCTTCCTCTTCTAACGCTCGAACGTGCTCACAACATGCAGACCTTATATTTCTTATTAGTGGTAAATTTGGAAATCCAAGATTATCCTCGCTTTAAAGCTCTGGAAGTCTGTGCCTCTTAATGTGAATGAAATTCATTATCTTATTCTCTATTATTTCACCTATAAACGTAAAAGGACAAACATCTCATTGACATGGTCATCTAGAAGGGTTTATGTACAACCACCATCACTAGATTTTGCTGAAATAAAAAATAAATGTCAGGAAAATGGCCAAAGCCATGTGTTCTACATTAAACTGATGATACTGTGGGTTGACATCATGAAAAAAAATCTTGGTGGGATTTTTCATCTCCTTTGGGATCATGGAGTGCTGGTGTGCTGGTTTGAAATGATGTATGTCCCCTAGAAAAGCCATGTTTTAATCAAAATCCCATTTCATAAAGGCAGAATAATCTCTATTCAATAGTGTATGTAATTAGATCATCTCCCTGGAGATGTGATTTAATCAAGAGTGATTGTTAACCTGGATTAGGTGATGACATGTCTCCACCCATTTGGGTGGGTCTCGATTAGTTTCTGGAGTCCTATAAAAGAGGAAACATTTTGGAGAATGAGAGAGATTCAGAGAGAGCAGAGAATGCTGTAGCATCATGAAGCAAAGAGTCCACCAGCCAGCAACCTTTGGAGATGAAGAAGGAAAACGCCTCCCGGGGAGCTTCATGAAACAGGAAGCCAGGAGAGAGAGCTAGCAGATGATGCTGTGTTTGCCACAGACCCTTCCAGATGAGAGAGAAACCTTGACTGTGTTCGCCATGTGCCTTCTCACTTGCGAGACAGAAACCCTGAACTTCATCAGCCTACTTGAACCAAGGTATCTTTCCCTGGATGCCTCTGATAGGACATTTTTATAGACTTGTTTTAATCCAGACATTTTCTTGGCCTTAGAACTGTAAACTAGCAACTCATTAAATTCCCCTTGTTAAAAGCCATTCTGTTTCTGGTATATTGCATTCCGGCAGCTAGCAAACCAGAACAGCTGGCGAGAATGTAATCTCCAGGTTTTAGGGAATACTTTTCTCCTAATCTAGAATCGCCACCCAGTGAGTTCTGGGCTGCTCTCTGGCTCATAGTCACTCAGCCCAGCTTAGTCCAGCAAGTCCCAGATTGGAAATGCCACAAAGTTACACTCTGTTCTGTAAGGGCCGGTCCTGGCCCCAAGGGCAGCCTTTGGCCTAGTAGGAACATGCTGGCCGCAGGACTGGGATGGAGGCAGCGACCTTGACTTAGGAAAGGACATGTGCAGCAGCGCTGAGAGGCTGCTACCACTTCCCTTTTGCTTTTTCTCTCATCTGCTAGATCTTTCAAATTCTTTTCAATTGTAAAATTCCAACAGCCTAATGTGGTGTTTTAAGACCCTTGTTCGAATAAGCTGCATGCTATTTTTCTTTGCCCTACACTATGAAATAACTTCAGTAAATGTTTTCTGTGTACCTGTTACATGCAAAGCCTGGTACTAGGTACAGTGGAGAATGTAAAGGTGAGTGAGACACGTCCGTACCCCAAAGCAGCCGGGCTGGGTAGATGGGGTAGGGTGAAGCCACGACACAAGTGACTGATTCAAGCAGGATGTGAAAGGTGAGTTTGCAAACTTTTATAGGGAGGTGCTGGTTAGATGGCGCTTGAGGAAGAGGCGCTGCCACTTTAAGATTGCCAGCTGCAGACTTTCTGTGCTCTGGGGGGCCTTCCGTGGGTGGCCTCTTAGTGCTGCATAAGGAGGGAAATGGGGTCCCTGTGTCCTGGGGGAGCTCGCAGGGCTCTGCTGCTGCGGAAACTGCTCCTGGAAGGGACTGGGCATAGAAGCTGTTAAAGAATGATTTTTAAAAGAGATAAAATTATGATTCTCATTCAAAGTAAAATGAACACGTCAAAGGTTTTAGTTAACTTATTATTTAATGAGGGACTAGTAAGATGCTGCAATCAGTTCAAAGGAACATTTAAGGTACTTCACTTACTTAGGTCAAGCAGAAGCTAAAATGAATTCACAGACAGGCATGAACTGGTGGTTTTGGAGAGGAGAGAGCAGATAGAATTTGCAGGACTGTGGGAAAGTATCATTCGCATTGCTGTCCCTTTTCTACAGTTTACGGAATTATCGAAGATAACGAAGCCCCCTAGAGCCAGACACCCGGGACTGCTAGGACACTTTGTGTCCAGTGCGTCTGGAGACTGGGGGGATCTCGTGAGCCCTGCTGGCAGGGAAGAGCCCCAGGAGGAAACTCTCCTGCAGGGAAGGGTTCAGCCCCGTGGCGGAGACACCGCAGCAGCAGCGACAGCTCCACAAGTACCGGCCCAAGGGCTGTGAAGGGGGTGCGGGCAGGAGGCATCGTGGCCAGCGAGGAGGCGGCCGCGCGGGGCCCAGGCCCCAGGGCCTGCACCGCGTGGGTGTTCAGGGCTGGGGCGTAGCATAGCCAGGACTTGTGGTAGGCTGGCCAGGTTTTCTTCAGCTTCAAGGGCATTGGGAACTAGTCCCCTGGAGCCAAACGGTGGGAACGGGAGCCCGCGTGTGTCTCCGGTGTCTGTGTTTTAAGAAGGGTGGGAGGGTGGGGTTTGAGCCTAGGATGAGTTAATGCGGTGGATCGATCTGCATACCCCAGTTTGGACCTTTTTTGGATTGGGTCTGGACTCTGGTGGGTGTGGACCCATCCGAAATGAGCTCCTCAAGACTACTCCAGGTCCCCCATGGCCCCACTGTGTCAGGCCTTGGTCCAGATCTCGAAGCAGAGTGGAAGCTAGAGGAGGAGAGAAGCCAGGATTGCTCCACGGGGCAGAAAGGCAAGAGCCAGGGGGCCTCGGCAGCCAGTCCCCAGGGCCACCGTCTTGTGGGAGAAAGCATCACCTTGCTGAAGCCTCAGTTTTGGACTTCGACTAGGCAGAAAACTGCAAGCCAATATATTTCCATTGTTTAAGCCAATCCATTGCATGGCATTTGCTTTAACAGCCAGAAAATTTAAAGAGCTAAGCAGAGAATAATTAAGAGAGCATCTATGCAGTAGCTAACACCTATTGTGCTCTTACTAAGTGCCAAACATCCAAATGATACACAAGCTTCGTCTCATTTACTCCTCTTAGCAACCAGTGAAATCAATGCTATTATTATCTTCGTTTTAGAAATGAGAAACTTCATGCTCAAACAGGTTAAGTCATTTGTCCAAGGACACACTGAAATAGTAAGTGCCGGTAACAGAATTTAAACATAGAATCTCATTCCAAAGCTGGTGTCTCTAACTCTTACTTTACGATATTCCCCTTTGAGGATGTTGGTAGTGAAAAGGAGGAGAGAAGGGTAGTACCAAGGAAATAATATACATCAGTTGTTTCCCTCTTAAACAGCATCCTGGTTTTCCTTCGACACAGCACCTCTCTTGCCTTCAGGTTCATGTGGATTCACAATTTCATCCCCAGGAGTGAGAATGTGACCCAGAAATGGCCAGTGAAAGTATTTCATCCCCCCCGCCACAACGACTGGCTGAGAGATGGGCACCTGACCTACACCAGGTCATGGAGGCCAGGCCGAGAATTTTTCCTAGTAATATGTCTTCTCTCCTAGTCCCCTCTAAGACTATTAGCTAAAGACCATGGAAGCCTGAGCTGCAGGGTTTCTCACTGGAGAAGCCTTGTACGAACACGAACCCAACAAAAGAACATGTGGCCTAGAGACCAAAAGAGACCAAAAACCTCTGTTTGTTTGTTTGTTTGCATGGGCAGGCACCAGGAATTGAACCCGGGTCTCCAGCACGGCTGGTGAGAATTTTGCCACTGCGCCAGCATCGCACAGACCCATCTGCTTTTGAGCCTCTACATCCAGCTGTGCCTGAACTCCAAAGCTAGCTTCTAATAAGGCACAAAACCCAGCATAGATCCTAGTTTCTATCCTCAAGGAATCAGCGGCAGAACTCAGATCTCATGGATATGTTAAACTTATAGCCAACATAAAACTTGAAAACCTGTATCCCCCTACTGAAACATGCCTTCTCTGTCCATCTGTCTGTCTTTATTTACATCCCCCTTCCCTTTTCCTTACACTCCCCATCATTACTCCATTGTCCTTCTGACCAGCTACAAATAACTGATTAAAATGTTTTTCCCAGTGTGGAAATATGATTCCTGTCTAAACCTACAGAAAGACACATGCACACAAGCACACTTTTGGCCGTGGATCCTCTTTTCACGTGAAATTTTATCTGGAATTGCAGGCTGTACGGTGGTGCAGGGAGCCTGAGAAGCACAGAGCAACAACTCTGCGGTGACAGCTCTTCCCTTGCCATGTCTAGGACTGCTGGTGTATAATGGTGAATCTTGACAAAGCACAGAGTAGAACTTTGACAAGCCTAGTGATTTTTGAAAGCTCTTTGTCAAATCAAGTCATATACTATAAGGAGACAATCCCCAAACCCTGCCAACACCATTATTTCTTTAAAACAATCATTACAGTAAGTGAAAAAAGAAATTGAAGAAAAATATGTCTAGTATCACCTCTCTCCTTTTTTTTTTTTTTTTTTCTGCTTATGAAGCAGAAGGTAGAAATGGAACAAATGCTTCATTTGATGAGGGCTTCTGTTTCTAAGCTGGTGAAGACAATGTGAGAAGGTAGAGAAGGGGATCTCCTCAGTGCGCTCAGGCCTCTGTTTCAAGCCCCTTAGAAGCAGCCACAGAGTAAAGCAGACAGCTGTGAAGTCTAAGGTAGATGATTTGAAGTAGTAAATCAACAAAATCGTCATCGCTGATGCTTTTGGTTCTGAGCCTGCCTCAGCACCGAGCTCAGTGGGCCACACGCATCACCTCATTCACCTTGACCTCTGTGGGCCATCCCAGTGCCCCTGAGAGGTTAAGTGATGGGCTCAAGGCCACGTGGCTGGAGCCAGGCCCACAGCCCCAATTTGCTTCCGCAGTCAAGTAGGCACTGGGACACAGTCAAGTAGGCACTGGGACATAGTCAAGTAGGTACTGGGACACAGTCAAGTAGGTACTGGGACACAGTCAAGGAGGCACTGGGACACAGTCAAGGAGGTAATGGGACACAGTCAAGTAGGCACTGGGACACAGTCGTCAAGTAGGCACTGGGACACAGTCAAGGAGGCACTGGGACACAGGGCCCCGAGGGGCCCCGGGGAAGGCCAACCTCTCCAGCACTTCCCGTCCTGGTCCCCACCCCGCACTCACTGGGTTGGACAGTGAACCCAAGGGTCGGCCCTCTGAGGACTGGCCACCAAAGGGTCACACATCCTGGGGCTGCCAGGCAGGTCGCGCACTTTGCTGCTTCCAGAAGCCTTGGACAGCAAAATCCTGCCATCCAGATCCCCAGTTAGTGACCCCTTGTCACAGCCGCCCTTGGACACTGTTTCTCAGGGAGAATGACCATTGTGTGGGACGCAGCAGAGTGCTGGGTTTGCCGAGGGCCGAGCTCCATTACTACTTATCCAAAGAAGGAAGAGCAGAGAATTTTCAGCATTATCTGAGGAGTCCGCAGGAGAGCAAATCTCTCTGTGAAGAACTACTGGGTTTAGTACCACAAAGGACCCGCAGCCTCAGAAGCAGCTCTTCCTCGTTCCCTACTTAAGAAGTCAGGTATCTAAAGGTGATCTCAAAACATCACACAGCTAATGTTTATTTCACTTTTACTATATGCTTTGCACATGTTATGTCTTTCACACCTCACAACAGCTCTCTGCAGAAGGTACTATTGTTCCCCGTGTCAGAAAAAAGGAAACAGAGGTTTAAGTGGTTAAGGAACTTGCTGAATATGATGCAGCCAGCTGGAAGTAAAGCTGGCATTTGAATCTGATCAGTCTTACTTCTAACCCATCCTCTTAATCTGGTACAATTCAGCCGTGCCCAACACACAAAAGGGTTACGTTACAATTTTGTGTGTGTTTGGAATTAGAACCTTTTCAACTAGAAATAATTTCTGAATGGTAGGGTTCCCAGATCATCCCTAGAGGCCTATTTTTGCCCTGATGTTATTGAAATTCTACCTATTTGCAGGAAATAGGTAGTTGTTTCAATCATGAAACAACTTCTATAGAAATATAATGAAAAAAGAACTTTTAAAGACATCTTAAATAGCTACGTTGGGGAACTCCAAAATCACTAAAAGGGTCATAGGAAGTAAGTGGAAATGTTCGTGAAGATTCTGAAAATTCCTCCCGACCAATTTTAGACACTACAGAGGCGATCACCATTGGCCATTGATTATGGATTTCCTTTTCCTTGTCCAGGCGTAGCAGCATCATTTCTCATACGTGCATCAAGAAGATAAAGGTTTTTGTTTCTTTTTTCTTTTTCTTTTTGCATCCAAGGGAGGTAGTTATTCATATTAAAATATAAAAGAAACTATATGAACTCTGGAGTCAAACAGATTAGAACCAGAATTAGGGACTAAAAAGCAAAACTCTGCCAAACAGAGAAGCAATTAAAAGATCTCTGTTCCACTTTAGCAAGGCTTTAATAACTTTGTATGTGGAAAACACTAAAGTTTGGGTTCTCTGGTTACAGAATAGTTTATGACACGTAGGGTGCCTTAAGTAATAGATAGTTTGAGATAGTAGGTGGCTAAATTAAAAGGCTAGAATTAAAAAAGGTTTTCATGAGAAATGAAAAATAAAGGAATCAGGCTATAAGCAAAATGAGACCACTACTGACTGCCAAAAGGAGACCCCAGAATTGGTATTTTCAAGATGGCTTTCCTCGCCTCAGGCCGTAGACATCTAGGACCAGGAGAGACGACAGGCAGTGAGCCAGCACATCCAGACCATGTCTTACTGTGTGGGAGGCCACAGCACACTGAGCTGGGGAGCGGCTGTCACGGGAAGGCTTATGCTGTGCACACGTAGACAATGACAGTTCAGTGCAATACCTGATCCTGGAGTGTAGTGATGGAGAAAAAAGCTCCAGAAAGACATTAGGACATTTGAAAAAAATCATAATAAAGACTATAAGCTTTATATCACTATTAAATTTCTTGAACTTGATAACTGTGCATAAGGTGGTCACGTGAGTGACTGTCCTTGTTCTTAGGGAATACACATGCATTAGTGGTCGTGAAGCGTGTGCAGCCTGCGCTGAGATGCTGAGAGGATGACAGATGATAGATAGATAGATGACAGATGATAGGTCAATAGATGATAGATGATAGACAGGTAGATAGATAGATGATAGATAAAGATACAGATAGATGAAAGACTGATATGGCAGACGGTAAAAGCTGGTGGTTCTATGGCTCTGGGTGGTAGTGTGCTGGAGCTCTCTGTATCGGTTTTGTATTATTTTTGCAATTGCCCTGTAAATTCGAAATTATTTCAAAATAAAGGTTGATTTTATTTTTTATGTAAACCATTTAAATTTTCTTAAAACTGCTCTTAAGGCAGTTCCTTCTTAGGACTGCTAGAAGGAAAAATCTAAAATTGTAGAACTGTAACCAACACAAACCCTGAAATCTGTCCTATAACTACCTGTTAAAACGTACTTTGAAAATTATTTCTTTTTTGTACCTATGTTACATATCACAATAAAAAATGTTTTTTAAAAGACTGCTCTTACATCAAACCAGAAAGCAAACCTCAGCCCTTTCCTTACAAATACCCACAAGACTCTGCAAATTCTTCCTCGAGAACAAGCTGGAAAGTGAGGCTGCCACTGGACAAAGGCCATGGGTTCTTTTGCCTGATGAACTCAAATGACCAATTCCCGCTACACCGGGGTTTCAAGAGAGAAAACGTGTATTGCTGGGTGTGAAGAAGGAGAGCAGGTGGCCCATGGGCCCAAGACCTGCCTCCCCGAACCGCAGTAACTGATAGTTTTATAGCATTAGAGATGGGCAGGGTCCTCCCGGAACCGCAGTAGCTGATAGTTCGATAGAATTAAAAGACCGGCAGGGTTTAGGGGACTGAGCACAGGGTCACAGATCAGATGACGTGATCGGAGGGGAGGTGATGACTGCACATGCGCAGATTGAGAGCGGGCTGAGTCACAGAAAGTGCGTGAGAAGATGGCGGCGTGAGGGCTGGTGACTGGGTTACAGTCTGAGCTACTGCGCATGTCAGGCGGCCCACGTGGTTCCGTCCGGTCTCATCAGCAAGATGACTCAGGGCTTGGGGTGTTAGTTCTGGGCTGACCCAAGACAACATACCAGAAGCAAAGGGGAATATTTATATAGTGATTCAGGAATCAAAACCATCCCTTAAATACTAATTTCTTGGTTAGAAGTTTCTTTTGAAGACTCAATAATCATCCATTTTTGCTGAACGTTTTATCTTCTTTAGTTTGTACTTTTGCAAAGTGGGTTTTCAAAAATGTTTTTGGTGGATTGATTGACTTTAAATCGAAATCAAATCCTCACCCTGACATTCCAGGACCTTCCAAGTGCAGCGATCTATACTCTTCTTTTACAACGCGAATTTTCCTTTTTAATGCAACAAGACTTTTCTCAGCCTGTCCATAAAGCATGAAATAAAGACCTGTAAATTTTCAGTATTTCTGTAGGGAAAATAATTTAAAATAAGATATTTCTGTTTCCATTTAGAAATTAGATATTTCTGTTTCCATTTAGAAATTAAACACATAGGTAAATAAATCAATAGTTTATATTTGGTTCCTTTACTGCAGATTTTCTCTTTTGACAATATTCTTCTTTCCATAAAAGAATGATTGTTCAGCGGCAGATTCCATTGTTTCAGCAATGGTGACCTGTAGCCTCAGGCTGAGAAAAGAACGTGGAAGCCTTTCAAGCTTCTTGAGGTAAACGGTTCCCTTGGAAACCTGCCACCTGTTTCCATCTCCAATGCCAAGAGTAGGCAGTCACATGTCCGCCGTTGAAAGGCTTGACTCAGGTTATACATAAGGAATTAAACCCCAGACTGAGGGCAGAGACAGCCTCAAAGCATCTCCCAGTCCATAGAAGTTCCTTAAGTGTCACTTTTCCCAAAGCTGCTTAAAGCTCCAGGAACGACAGTCAAGATCTGCCTGTGTTGGGAATGCTCAAAGATGGCAAGGCTCCTGCCTCTCCAATTGTGCCTGGCAATGTGCGGCACCAGGCCAAAGCGAAGGTGTCAAAGTTACGTTCAATGTGAGAGGGCAGCTCACCTGGTCCCACTGCCCCCCAAAGCCCCCCAGATCTATATGTATGTGCCAGGGTTTGCTCGACCTGCATTTTCTTAGTTAATGCTCACAGTAGCCTCATAACCTGGTATTGATACTTAGATTTAATCAAACCCCAACAACCTACTTTGAAGACATGAAAAAAGCTAGTTATCAAATGTATTTGGAAGGGAGAGACCCCAAATAGAGAAAGATATCCTAAAAAAAGAAGAGCAAAATGAAAGGATTATCACTTCCCAATTTTAAAGCTTACTATAAAGCCACAGTGTGCAAAACAGCATGATACTGGCACAAAGACAGAAGGACTGACCGATGGAATCTAATTGAGACTGCAGAGATAGACCATCAAATTTACGGACAATTGATCTTCAATAAGGCCCCAAAACCACTGAACTGGGACAGAACAGTCTTTTCAATAAATAAGCATGAAAGAATTGGATTTCAATAACCAAAAGAATGAAAGAGGACCCTTACTTTACTTCCTATACAAAAATTAATTCAAAATGGATTAAAGACCTAAATGTTAAGAGCCAGTACCATAAAACTTCCAGAAGAAAATGCAGGAAAACATCTTCAAGATAGAGTAATAGGAGATAGAGTCTTAAACTTTACACCTAAAGCACAAGCAATGAATGAATAGACAAATGGGAAATCCTTATGATCAAGACTTCTGTTTCTCAAAGGTCTTTGTTAAAAAGGTGAAGAGGCAGCCAACTCAATCGGAGAAAATATTTGGAAGTCACATATAACATAAAGACTTGATATCCTGTGTATATAAGGAAATTATACAGCTCAAAAACAAAAGATCAAATAACCCAAGTGGGCAGAGGATATGAATAGACATTTTTCTGAAGAGCAAATACAGATGGCTAAAAAGCACTGAAGACTTGCTTGTTTTCATTGCCTATAAGGGACATGCAGATCAAGACTACAATGAAATACAACCTCATACCTATAAGAATGGCTGCTATTAAACAGGAAACTACAGATATTGGAGAGCATGTGGAGAAATTGGCCCTCTTTTTCACTGTTAGTGGGAATGTGTAATGGTGCAGCCACTGTGGAAGTCAGTATGATGGTTCCTCAGAAAATTGAGTTGCCCTATGGCCCAGCAATACCAATACTTGGCATATACCCAGAAGAGTTGAGGGCAGTGACACAAACAGACATTTGCACATTGATGTTCACGGTGGCACTATTCACAATTGCCAAGAGATGGAAACAACACAGGTGCCCATCAACTGATGAGTGGATAAACAAAATGTGGTGTATACATGCAATGGAATATTATGCAGCAGTTAGATTAAATGAAATCCCGAAACATATGACAATGTGGATGAACCCTGAGGACTTAATGCTGAGTGAAATGTCAGAACAAAAGGACAGATACTGTATGATTCCACTTTCATGACCCTGGTAAAGGTCGTCCCAGAGGTTACTCTGTAGATGCAGCAGACCTAGAGGTCCACAGACACTAGAGACGGGGGGGGAAGGCACCCCAAAGAGGTTGAGCCTAAATGCAAGGGAACAGATAGAAGTGATGGTAACTAATTAGCAGGTTTATAAGTAACCTTGCCATATTGAAGTTGAACATGATTGAAAGGGGGTATGTGGTGCCATGTACCCCGCTGATTAAATCCACAATTATAAGTAAGTTTTCGCATGAACAATAATTGATATTGGAGAAGAATCAATAGTAGAGGGGTATGAGAGGAAACTAACATGCATGCATGGCCAATAGTTAGCAGGAGGCATCCACAGCACCACAGCACGGCCAGGAGAATGTAACCAGGGGAGGGACAGTGATAAGGGTAGTTTTGATTTGATAGTTGTTGACACTGTGTTTGCTGGTTCTTTGTCATTATGGACCAATGAAAACTGTCTAAAATTGAGAGTGCTGTTGATTGTACAACAAAGTGAGGACACTGTGAGACATGGTTTGTTTATTTTGGACATTATCCGGGAAGCCTAATAGATGGATGGAGCTGACGGGTGCAATGACTGAGAAGCAGAAAGGTGAACTGTGAGACATTTATATGATGGAATATGGTGTGGCTACAAAAAGGAGGGATGTCAAGGGGCACGCAATGAACTGAATGTGTTGTGCAAAATAAGCCAGAAAAGAGCAAATATGCTAAGGTCTCTCTCAGAAAATACTTATAAGAAATTTGGAACCTATATTGTAAGCCCTTATAGCAGCTACTTAGTCTGAAGTGTAAATGTATTTCTCAATTCTGAGATACTAAGCTATACGCTTATCGGCTGGTATTTCCCTGGGACTTTGGGTAGCTCTGTGACACCTAAGACCCAGAATGGAAAGCTGCAGCCCTGAAAGTTAGCTTGACTATAGACAACAACAATTAAAGTTACCACTAAAGAGATCAGACCTCAATTAGAAATAAACATGAAGCTAATGTGGCTGGGACTAAGGTAAGAAAGAATGCAGGGTAAAAGATGATATATGTATGTACCCTAGACCTTTACCTACTGTGTGAAACCAAAGGCAGAGAGGGTTATTGTATCCAGAACTTAAATTTTCTGTAACACACAGTCTAAATCAACCTGTCTGGATGGCTCATTTCAACAACCCAAACTCCTGGAGTCCAGAACGGGAACAAGGCCATATAATTCCACTTAGCTTAATGTAATACCTGGATACGTCTCAGACCATGGTGGGCTGATAATTTAAAAGTATTGGTGGAGTCCCTTGAGAGTCTGAAGGGGGAATATATATATATGTATGAAACTGTTAAACTCTTCCATCTAGGAAACCCCGGGTATCCTCTCAATCATTGGGAACTCCCAAGAAAATAGGCCAAGCCCTGGATTTTGAGGCTTGCCCTCATGAAACTTGTTTTTCTGAGGAGAAGCTAAGACTGCCTATAACAAGGCCTAAGAGTTGCTCCCAGGAAACCTCTTTTGTTGCTCAGATGTGGCCTCTCTCTCTCTAAGTCCAACTCTGCAAGTGAAATCATTGCCCTCCTACCTACATGGGACATGACATCCAGGGGTGAAAGTCTGCCCAGCAATGTGGGGGGTGACCCCAAGGGATGAGCCTGGCTTTGGCACCATAAGATTGACAATGCCTTCCTGATCAGAAGAGGAAAAAGAAGTGCAGTAAAATAAAGCATCAGTGGTCAAGAGAGAGCAAATAGAGTCAAGAGGCTGCTCTGGAGGCTGCTCTTACCCAGGCTTCAGTTAGGCATAACTGCTAATGTTTGCTAAACCCCAACCGACATCACTCCGACTCTATAAAGGTTTCATGCACTAGATTTGCTTTCCTGGAACCTGTAATTCCAAGAGAGTTTCTAGGTCCAACAAATGCTGATACTCAGAGGGACCAGGCTCTCCTGGTTTATTATTAGCTAATTATAGCTTATTATTAGCTAATTCCATCCCCCTATCCTTTAGTGTGGACACTGTCCCTCAAAAGGAAAATGTCAGAATAGGCATTGCCCCAAGACTGCTATAAATTGGGAGAAGGATCAAAAAAGAAGGAGAAGTTAGAAAAAGTAGTATTTAACAAAGGAGCGTGGCTGCTGAGTCACTGTGTGACATCCCTTCTAGCCTCCAGGGTTCTGGAGCAGCTAGAAGAGAAACCCTGCGATGGTAGAATGGCAGCCCATGACAGACTCTGGGTCTGTTGTGTAGCTGCTTGCTGAAGTGTGCTTTGAAAACTGTTGCTCTTTTCTTTCTTTGCTTTGTATATATTATATTTCACAATAAAAGAAGTTAAAAAAAAATACTTAGGTTTAAGGACTGAGGCTTAAGAAGGCTAAATATTTTCCAGAGCTCTTCAGCAAGTTAAGGCAGAGCGGGAAATGGGCCTAGTTGGCTGGGGCAGGGGGTGGGGTGGGGGGGTGCAGAGGTGAGGGGCAGCCCCATGTGGACCCCTAGGGCCAGAGGCTCTGCTCAGAGCCGCGCAGCCCAGAACCCGGGACTGACCACCCCTCGCCCTCTCCTGCAGCCTCCACGCCCTTCATTCTGCCCAGTCACTCCCCACGTGCGGAGGCCCGCTCAGCCCTCGTCGTCTCCCGGGCGCAGCGCACCTTCCCGCGTGTCCCTGCACTGCCCAGACGAGCACCTTGCCCTAAACCCTGGTCGGGGCCTGCCACGGGAGTGCCCAACGAAGACAGTCACACGACCCAGCTCGGATGTACAAACCCCTACCTGTGTGCGGGTCAAAACCAACCGCCGCAACCTCAGGCGTGAACAGCGGGTTATTGTCTCCCACTCTGGGGGCGGAAGTCTGGAATTGGAGCATCTGGGGGGCAGAGGCTGCTCCAAGCCCCTTCCCGGCGTCGGGCGCTGCTCTGCGGACACGTCACCCCCACGCGGGCTGCTCCTTCCTGCTGTCTCCTGCGTCTCTTCTTGTAAGGACGAGTGACGGGACTGGGGGCCCCTAATCCAGCATGCGTGCCTCTTCATTCACACCTCAGTTCCATCCATGGAGAGCCTGCTTCCACACGAGGCCACGCTCCAGGTAACGGGGTCAGCTGTGAGCATATCTCCTGGGGGACGCGGTTCATCCGACTCCTGTCGTTGGGAGGATCTCCTTTCAGGATTTTACAAAGACCGAACATGCAGAGCTGCAGCTGAGCACAGCGTGGGAGAACCACACACGTTCGATGGTCACGCGCGGCGCCTTGGCGAGGTTTAGCTGCCTTTTCCTGCAGAAGTGGCGAAACTCCTGCGAAAGGCCGAGATCGCCCCTGTCCCGGGTGCCCAGTTTGGGTGGGTCGCCCCCCGTCCCCCGCAGCTGCTTCGCGGAGCTCCTGACCTGGGTCCCACCAGGGACGCGGCCGAGCTTCCCCCGCGGCGCAGTTTCTGAGCCCCGACTGCCGAGGGGCTGCGGGCCCTGCTGCTGGGCGGGCCCCGGGCTCGGCCTCAGGGAGCCACTTCCCTCCTTCGCGGAGCCTGCGGCTTCCTGGGCCCCACGCAGGGGACATCCGTCTCCGGATCTGGACGCTCCCTAAAAGCATCCTTTGCTGAGACCACAGCACCCACTCCTAGGGCTCTCTTACTCCTCTCATTTTCCTTCCAGTCTTGCTCAGAAGGTCGCAAAGGCCAGTGGTTCTCAATTGCATCCATCTTGGTCCTTTGAGAGAAAGCCAAGTTTTCTAATGATTTGCACTTTTCTTCTAAGTTTAGAAAGATTCAAGATTACCCTTATAAAACTTCACTTTCACTTGCATTTCAAAAAACGGTTTTTTAAGTAAGAGTGAAAGGAACGGCATTAAAGTGAACCCAAGGGGCCTAGGAATTTTCATGGCCCACCAGAGCACTGGAGAAGAGGCTGAGAACTCCTGGGGCAGGTCCCAGTCTCCGGGCAATGCTGGGGGTGGGGGTAGCTGGTCCATGCATGTGTGGGAAGCGGGAACCGTTCACCAGACAACTTCTGGGTAGGAGTAATGTATCCTGGGCCAGCATGAGTCTAAAAGCTTTGTGTATATGATCTCATTTAATCCTCAGAACAACAGCAGGTACTTTCACTATTAACCCCATTTTGCAGTTTCCAGAACCAACCGGAGGCCATGGAGCTGCAAATCTGGGAAGGGAACCCTTCAGACCCATTCCTGAGGCCGCCTGCTTGCACCACCGACACCACCCGACACCACCCTGCCCTGGAGTCTACCTCGGAGTTCCCTGGGCCATTCTCAGCCCCAAGACCCCTCCTCTGGAACGGCAGGAACTGCGATTGGCGAGGAGGGGGCTGCTTTCTTCCCGCATTTCCTTATTCCCTCAGCTTTCTATTGAGCACCCAGGGTGTGCTAGGTCCCGCACCCCAGAGGAGGGAAGGAGGCAGCCTGAGGTGTGAGGGAAAGGCGGCCTGGCTGGGGGGAGCGCGCGGGCACGGGAGCCAGGAGGAGAGCCCAGGGGCCGCGGTGAGGACGTGGGGTCACAGTGAGTGTGAGGCTGGTCCACGGGGGCGGGGGTGGTGGCGCGTCTGTCGTGCCCGCTGTGCTGGGCTGTGGGTTCCCACACACTCAGCAGCGCTGGTCCAGGCCGCGACAGGACGGGACCCGCCACCGTCTGGGCAGGCCGAGGCGGTCAGCTGGAAGGTCAGCTGAAAGGTCAGTAGGGGGGGATTTCGGTGAGGAGGAGGCGGCTCGGGAGCCTGGCCTCCCTTCCCTGGGGTCTGCCCTACAGATTCTGGGCCTGCCTGAGCCAGGCCCCGCAATTTCATGAGCCAATTTCTTGCAATTTGCACTTTCAAATTTGCCTACTCACTAAAATTTATTTGGAACCAGCATCCACACTCGTCGCGCTTATGTGGCCATTTGAGGCCTGCACAGTGGCGAGAAGTTAGGGCGGCTGGACACAGGCTCTCAGCTGAGGCCACATGGCACCTCTGCCTCCCCTCAGACTGTGAGCAAGTGCCCTTGTTACAGAGATTTCACTGTTTAAGATGTCCTAAGCTCGGTGCTGCCCGGGCGCGGCTAAGGAGAACTGCGTGCATTAGAGAAGCTGCGTACTTCCGAGAAGCTGTGAGTGTTAGAGAAGCTGCATTCAGGCAGGCGCTGCAGAGCTGCGGGCTGTGAGTTCAGTGTAATGAATCAACAATATACGTTAAACAGAAACATGTAAAACCGGGCTATGTATTCATTGGCTGGTGAAAATGTGACCAAGGACTGGCAGGAAACTCCCCTGTGCTTCCCCCGCAGGACAATGGTTCAGAATTTGCTAATTGGTGTTCGCATCGCCTTTATGGGACATTCCCGTGAGAAATGAGACCTGATGTGCACGTGTGCATGTGTGCATGTGTGCATACATGCTTGCATGCCACCGCCGTTGTTCCTCTGGCCAGACCCTGACTGACACAAGCGGACTTTGGGGGGGTTTGAACAGAACGGTGACATGATCTAATTCACATTTTTTAAAGTTTTTCTTACCTAATTTCACCTCTCATGGCAGGCGTCCCCAGATGGCTGCTCACAACCTCCCTGCCAGGTTGGTGCTTTGGCCAGCTGATCTTCCAGTAGGCCAGCATGCACCTTCCCCACCCACCTCCTGAGATTTATAGCCATAAGGGGGTCCTAGGAGCACAACTCTGTGCCTCAGACCTGTTCCCTGCTCTTGGAACCCCAGAGGGCCCGGGAATGAGCTACTCGCTCTGCAGCCTCTCATGCTGGAAACCCAGCATGGCTCAGTGAGAGGGTGACACTGGAAGGAAGTTGATTCATTCTTCAAATTCTAAAACAAAAGTTTCCCAGGACCATGAAAGTTCAAAAACATGAGAGCCAAATCTTATCTGACTTATGAAATGACAACCTTTCCTGCAAAAACACACAAAGAGAAGGGAATTAAAAGTAAAAGCAAAAACATATAGAAAAAGAAAGAAGAGGTCTAGATTACAAAACTATTGAGCAGCAAGAGGTTTTGCAGATTAAAGATGACTGTTGAAACATTTATTGTATATCCTTGATAATCACATAGGGAAATTATTTCAAAATGGTCCAGGCAAGTTTATTTGCATTAAAAAAAAACCCTCCATAAAGTGAGAATAAAGAGCATAAGAAGGTGGCTACTTTTCTGTCATTTTATTTTGATCTTATTTTTTCTGCTGAGAGTACCATATTTTGCACGAGAACCTTGGGTCTTTCCATTGGATGTCCTTGGGCCTTCTCAAAGCCTCCCAAGGCAATTCCAGGAAAGTTTTTGTCACAGACTCAGCAGCGCTTCAGATGGCTAGGAAATGTCTTCGCTTCTTCTTCCTTAGATTCCATTGAACTGAAGCTATTCTGCATTCTTTTAGAAAGAGCATCTTCTAATTATTTGGAATCCAGTTTTGACATATGGTGGTTCTACATTTACAGTGATTTTTTTTAAAAACATCTATGCTAATTTAAATTGTTATCTAGACACACTACAAAAGACTTATCAAAATATATTTCACAATCAATTCCATATGTTTTCAGGTTGTACATGTACACTTGTAATAGAATGTATGTATGCCAGAACAAAACAGGAAACAAGCTATAATTTGAAACTTTATAGATATGCAGTGTAGAAAATAATTATATGCAGGTATGAAAAAAAGGCTTAGTAACTGAGGGGTCCAAACATTGCCAGGGATGAGAAAATCTGAGTTTCCTCGATAACAATGCCCTATGATTTGGAGAAAGCCATGCAGCGTTATCGTCCCACTTTCCCATCTGTAGTAATAAACTAGGTGAGATTGCTTGTACTGCCACCTGTTTGGGATTGAATCACATCCCCCACAAAGGCATGTTCACGTCCCAACCCCTGGCTCTGTGCATGTGAACCCGTTTGAAAACAGGAGTTTTAAAGATGTTATTAGTGGGTGTGTGCCCAAGTGAATGAGAGTGGCCCTCCATTCAATATGGCGGAAGTCTTTACAAGCAAAAGAGATTGGACACAGAGAGGGGAAGCCATAGTGAGAAGCCAGAAGCCAATGGAAGCCATTGGATGGTATTTGTTTTAGTAGCTGAGAAACTAAGCCACCACAATTAGAGCTTTTCTCCAGGTGCTGCAAATACTCTCTCAGTGATATTATAATTTATTATTTTGGCAGAAATTTTACACCATGCATTCATCAGCTAATTTTGCGGTATGCTACTTTTTTGGATTTTTTTATTGGTCATAATTTATTCTTTGATTCTTTTTTACTTTGACAAGAATTCCATTTCAACAAATGCATTTTGACATCATTTTTGTACTCTTTAAAAATTTATTTTCATTTATTTTTGTTTTTACAAACAAACACTTCCCCTTCTCCCCTCCCCCAGTGCCTGCAACCTCTTATCAGCTCTCAATCTCTGCAAATTTGCTATTTCTAGTCATCTTTTAAAGTGAAATCATACAATTTTTGTCCTTGTGTGCCTTACTTATTTCACTGAGCATTATGTTTTCAAGATCCTTCCACATTGCCGCATGTCTCATAACATCATTCTTTCATATAGCTGAGTAATATTCCATTGTGTGTCTGTACCACATTTTATTTATCCATTCATTTGTTGATGGACTCGGGCTTTTTCTAGCTTTTGTTTATTGTGAATAATCCTTCCGTAAACATTGGATGTAAAGTATTTGTATTCACTCTGTTTGGCTACATACCCAGAAGTGGGACTGTTGGGTCATATGGTAATTCTGTTTTTAACTTTCTGAGGAACCACCAAATTGCTTTCCACAGTGGCTGCACTGTTTTACCTTCCCACCAACAATGTACTAGAGTTCTAGTTTGTCCACATCCTCTCCAACCCTTGTTCATTTCTGTTTTTGTTTTCGTTTGTTTTTCAATAAAAGTCATCCCTGTGAGTGTGGGGCAGGTAAGTATAATTTATTTAATCTGTCTCTAAAAAAGGGCTCTCTGCTCATTTGTATTGTGTTCATCTGTTTTTCAATGTGAAAATTATCCAATATATCAGGAGGAAAAGGGATTATGACAAACTTGAACACTGAAATTAGGGAATAATTTTCTATTCCATTCTCTCTTTCTGATTTCTTAGGGTGACCAGTAGTGGAGAGAGAGAAGATTCTCCCTCCAATTTCTCTTTAATTCTTTACTTGAATTCACTTATTTGAGCCCCAAATTTCTTACTTACAGCTGGGAATGCTCCTAGAAGTTGGTTTTTGGCTTGGATCTGCTCATTTCTAAGAAAGTTCTGTTTGTTCACCAAGGTCCCAAACAAAACTTCCTCTCGATAGGTTTTCCCCAGGCCACCTCCCGGAGGCTCAATCATTTCTTGATCTGTGTCAAATAAAACTTTGTAACTACCACTGCTGTAGCACATAAACCATTATGCTATTTTTGTTTGGGAAGGAGCTCTTTCTTATTTAGCTTTTTATCCCAAGTTCCTAGATTTATCACATATATCAGTGTTGAGCATAACGTTGCAAGACAACGGCAGTGATTTTCTGTCTGTGTGTTCAAATGACCAATTCCTGAGACACCAGAGTTTCAAAGAGAGAAAAAGTTTATTGCTAGGCATAAAGCAGGAGATAAGATGGCTTATCAGCCCCCAAATCTGTCTCCCTGAACTACAGTAATTTCTGACACTTTGATAGTATTAAAATATGGGCAGGTTTTAGGATAATGTGCACAGTGGTCCCAGATGATGTAATGAGAGGTGAGCTAATTATCGAGCATGTGAAGATTGTTTACATGCAAAGTCACAGAATGTATGTAAGAAAATGGCAGTCTTAATGTGATTATGGGTGTGATTTTTGTATTATAATGAGGTATAGGTCACTTATAAGTTAAAGTCTAAGCTACTGCGCACGTCAGGAAGGTTCATTTTGGTTAGAACCAGTCTCGATCATCAAGATAACTTTGGACTTGGGGTGGTTAGTTCTGGGCTGAACTAAGAGTCTTCATTAAACATTAAGGGCTGTCTTTAGTGGTCACGATACTCTAAAGTTGAAAACTGGATAAATGGGTACAAGTGAAGTTTAGTCACAAGGTTTTTACAATTACAAGAGCACAAGATAAAGGCTACACAATCATTATCAGAGATCAACGTACCTGGATTACAGTTAAAAGATTTCAGGTATTTCTCTCTGTCTGCTCTAATATAGAAGAAAGTAAAAAGGAATATCTATATAGTGATTCAGTAATCATAATCATCCCTTAAATTCTAGCTTCTCGGTCACAACTCCTCCCCCTCATTTGGTCATTTTCTCTCAATTTTGAGGGATACCTGGGCAATGACACTGCAAACTTCTTCATGCTGAATAAGGGGTGTTGCCATTAAGGGGTAGGGTGACGAAACTGGTTGTTGATCTTGGAGAGTCTGGTACTTCTAGGTTTCAGAACTTATCTGGCATTGGAGCAACCCATAGGCTTTAAGTCCCTGAGAAACAAACTTAATAAGTAAAACCTTTACAGAGCCCAGTGTATCTAGGAACACTGTTGGTTGGGGCTTGCCATATTGTGGCAATTTGCAATATCTAGCTTAAATTTGCATAAGAGTAACATCCAGAATAACTTCTCAACTCTATTTGAAATCTCTTAGCCATTAAAGCTCTTTCTTTTCTCCCTTTAGGTCAACCAACCACATGAAACCAGAGCCAGGCTCAGACTCATCCCTGGGAGTCATGTCCCATGATGCCAGGCTCAGACTCATCCCTGGGAGTCATGTTCCATGTTGTCAGGGCCAGGCTTACCCCTGAGAGTCATGTCCCAAATTGCTGGAGAGAGTTACACCTTTAGAAGTAATTTCCCACATATGGGAAACCAGAGTTTGGCTTAGAGAGAGAAAAGACCACATTTGAGTAGCAAAAGAGGTTCTCTGTAGATGACTTTTAGGCATTAGTTATAAGTAGGCTCAACTTTCACATTACAGAAATAGGTTTCATAAAGGAAAGCCTCAGGATTGAGGTCTTGGTTTATTAATTTGGGAGAGCCTTCGCTTAAGAAAATATCAGTAATTATCCAGGTGGGGAAGTCTAATATTTCCACTTTTTTCTAATTCCTCAAGGGACTTTGCAAATACTTTCTCATTTTCTGCCTTAAATACTCTGAAATGCATCTGAGTATAACACTAATGTGTACAGAATTTTAAGATTTTATTTCTTATGCTAAGTTTCATGTCAAATAAAGCTGAATTAGGTTAAGTAAACTGACCAGGCAGATTAAATTAGTGTGCTACAGAAAATTTAAGTTTTGGGCAAAATAAACATCTTTTCTTTTGGTCTCACACAAAAGATAAGTCCCAAAATACAGACAATATTATCTTTTACCTTGTATTCTGATTTATCTTAGTTTTAACCAGATCAGTTTCAGTTACATCTCTGATTGGAGTCTGTCATGGTCAGGTTCATGTGCCAACTTGGTCAGTTGGTGGTACCTGTTTGTCTGATTGGGCAAGTGCTGCCCTCTCTGTTGCTATGAGGACATTTTATAGAATTAAATCATGATCACGTCAGCTACATCCATAGCTGATTCCATTTGTAATCAGCCAAGGGGAGTGTCTTCTTTAATGAGTGATGCTTAATCTAATCACTGGAAGTCTATTAAGGAGGATTCAAGAGAGACAAGCTCTCTTGCTGCTTCGGTCAGTGAGCTTCTCCTGTGGAGTTCATCCAGACACTCCGTTGGAATCATCAGCTTCACAGCCTGCTGCATGGATTTTAGATTCTATGTTCCCACAGTTATGTGAGACACTTTTATAAATTTTATATTTATGAATATTTCCTGTTGATTCTGTTTTTTCTAGAAAACCCTAACTAATATGGAATCTGATCTCTTTTTCAGTTTCTTAACAGTTGCTGTATGGAGTAATGCTGACTTTCAGAGCTGGAGAACTAACTATGAGTCTCGAGTGTCATACAGATATGAAAATTCCAGGGAACTACTGGATTATACAAAGAGAAAAGCATTTCAGAATTTAGAAATAACAGTTAAATCTCAAGAGTAAATGTGATTGCTGTAAGAGTTAACAATCTAAGCCCTAATTTTCTTATGAGCATTTTTAAATGAAGCTACTTTCAGAAATAAAAACATTTGACAGTTGTCGTAAACTGACAAACCATAGCAGACGTTTTGTTGTTTCACCTTTGCACACTTACCAGGGTTATGTTAATTAGCAGATAAAATATAATTTATATATTTGTCTTGCCTCTCTTTCAATCTTTCTTTGTTGCAGATGAAGGTCTGACCTATAGCTGACCACATAAGCTTTTTAAAAAGCATTAGAGCAAAGCAGTGTGATTGATAAGTACATTTGACTGTTTCCATGATCTGTAGCCTTTTTATAAGAATAGCTAAAACCATGTCTAATGACATTATACCATTGTCTAACACCATACAGATTAGTATCAGATATTAGTAACATGGGCAACGAGAGTATTGCCAGATCTTTATAAAATTTTATACAATCTCTAAATAAATGAATGATATTTTGCCTATACAAATGTAGCTAGCAACTGAATGGAAAATCCCCTTCAACCATTAAGTAATATTTTCCAAACACTCCCATGCAATATGTTAAACTATTCTAGCACTTCACTTTTAGACGGTGAAAGAGCAAATTCTTTGTAACAGTTTTTCTTTAAAAATGAGAAGATTTGTCTTCTGATATAAAGGATGATAAGGCCAACTTAAACAGTAATAAGGATATTAATCTGATGTAAAACCTTTGTTTTCTAGATAGAGTGCTCAAATGATCAGGAAAAATTTTTTAAAGCTTTACATTAAGAGAAGACTAACAATACACGTTATTTTAACAGGAAGACAACTAAACTTTACATTTTTATGAATGTCCAGATTGACACAAAATCTTTGTTGTTTTGAATTATACGATAAGCAGGCTTATTAAATTTTTGGTCAGCATTGACTATGACAGACAGAATTCATTTTTATAAACTTTTTTACAATTCTCCATATTCATTCAGGGCTTATAGTCAACAAATGATTATAACAAAATAGTTCATTTCCTCAAACCTTCCATAACTTTCCTTATCCATCCCACCTACAGTTTTTATTTATCCAGACTGCACATAATCAGAAATAAATTTGATAAAAAATTTACAAAGCTTTTTGAATCTGCATACTTCCTTACAAGAACAGATTTATGAACGGAGGAAGAGATAGAGACACTACAAAATAATGGAAAAACTTCTATTTGAGTTTGGAATACAATCCAGACATTTACATATTTTATGCTCACATCACAAAAATGACTATTTTACAATAACCCTAAAACCACTCGGCACAGCCTAGCATGCAGTCAAAGGTCAAAAGAGCCCTGAGTTCGAAATATACATAGTTTTTCAATAACTTAGGGATTTATATCCAGAAAAAACTCAAAATTTTCTCAACATTATTTCCGAGTGGTAAATAACACCAGGATTATTTATTGGATTAATATGTTAGCTCATAAAATTAAGCTTTTGAAAACTAGTTCAGAGTTCTATTTATTCAAATGCTACTTTCTTATTTAAAGCTCTTACAAGTGTCATCTCTTCTATGAGATCTTCTTAGGTCATTCTCTATTGATCTGCTTTTTAAATTCTTCCAGCATTTTCATTTCTTTCTAATCTTATACTATAACCTGGTACACATATATTCTGACAGAATATGAACTCTTTGAGGCTAAAAATTATGTCTTTCCCATTAATGACAGTGCTCACTAAGAAAAGCATTCTGACTGACATTAACAAAGCTACTAAAAATTCAAATTCTTTCACATACTGGGGTAACAACTGACAAAGTAATTAAAAAGCAAGATTCTCTGAAATCCAGGTAATCAAGATTTCAGAAGTCTCATATATATTTCTTACTAAAAATAACTTTTTATTTTTAATGATTCCTTAAATAAGATATATTTGGAGCAACAGCATATTCTCATTTTATTATATTATATAAATATAACTTGAAATTGTGCTTATACTACTAGCTTATTTTATAAGCTTGTATAAATTTAGGGAGAACGTACTCAAGCAGAATAAAATTGCACTTGTTTAATTCAAAAATTCATCATAAAATTCCTTCTATTGGAGGTTAAAAAATCTCTTTGTTTTCATAATATTCTAAAATTGCAAGCAACCTTAAGAGTAAATTGAATATTGAGTTCTGGGAAATATACTGCAATTGTTTAATTTGTCCCAGGCTTAAATCCAGGGAAACATTTTTATATCTTTCAGAGACCTTTAATTTTACTCACCGAATTTTGGTAATTCGATTTTATTCAGTTACTCCTACCCTAAGGCTATTCATATGTTAATAATAATCTGATTACTCTGGTTACCACTGCAGAGGTATTACTGGGAAAAAATAACTTTGACAAACATGATCTATTCTACAGTATTTTCTATGCCTGCTGCTTTTCATCTCCAGGTGCAGTAAAAGGAATTCCAAACCATACCTCCCTAGCCTCCTGCACCCAGCTTTCCCCACGACTGGCTTAGGCCAGGGAAGGGACAGGTGGAGGGTGCAGCCTGGTCTGTGGAACTCAGGTTGTAGGTGAGCACCCTGCAGTGAGACTTTCTACCCTCTTCTTTCATTTATTTCCAGTTATTAGATTTATTTCAAATAAAGCTGTGACCTGGACAATTGGAAAAATTCCTTGCCTTAATGAAATTCTAAATATCTAGATTTGCTTACAGTAATTACAAAACTAAGACTTTGAATTTTGCTGCCAAGAGAGTTTTCTTACTTTTTTTCCCCTGGGACTCCAGGTGTACTAATTTTCATATAAAAGTGCTTATTTGTCTTGAAGCAATTCAAAAAAATCTCTGTAAGAATGTTTTGGTTGATTTGATAGTACCACCCAGAAGTAAGAGGATATACATTGAACAGGCAGATACAAGTAAAAACTTAGTCACACAAGAAACAGAAATACATTTTAATCCAATTTTATTGAGCTATATTTACATACCATATAATCATGCAAAGTGTACAATCAGTGGTTCACAGTGTCATCATATTGTTGTACATTCATCACCAAATCAATTTTTTAACTCTTTCATTACTCCCAAAAAAAGAATAAAAATAAAAATAAAGAACACCTAAAACGTCACATACCCCTTATTATTTATCCCCCTGTTATTTGTTTATTTTTTGTCCTTATTTTTTTTACTCATCTACCCACACCCTGGATAAAGGCAGCGTCAGTCACAAGGTTCCCACAACCACACGGTCACAGTGTAAAAGCCATGTAGTTACACAATCGTCTTCAAGAATCAAGGCTACTGGAACACAGCTCAACAGTTTCAGGCACTTCCTTCTAGCCACTGTAATGCACCATAAACTAAAAAAAGATATCTATATAATGCATAAGAATAACCACCAGGATAACCTCTCGACTCTGTTTGAGATCTCTCAGCCACTGACACTTTATTTTGTCTTATTTCTCTCTTCTCCCTTTTTGGTCAAGAAGGCTTTTTTAATCCCATGATGCCAGGTCCCAGCTCATCCCAATATTTCTGTCCCCTGTTGCCAGGGAGATTTACACCCCTGGGAGTCATGTCCTACATAGGGGGGAGGGAAGGGCAGTGAACTCACCTGCTGAGTTGGCTTAGAGAGAGAGGCCACATCTGAGCAACAGTAGAGGTTCTCTGGGGGTGACTCTTAGGTCTAATTATAAGTAGGTTTAGCTTCTTCTTTGGAGGAATAAGTTTCTTAGGGGCAAACCCGAAGATCGAGGGCTCAGTCTGTTGAACTGGTTGTCCCCACTGCTGTGAGAATAATAGAAATACTTTTAAGAGTAACAAATAAAAGACTGATTATTCATCATCTCATCCCATTTATGCTGTCTTTTGTGGCACAACTCTAACTATAATACCAGCATCTTTCCATAAAGCCATTCTTGGTCCATTTCTCTCCTGATTCTAAATCACACGGAGGCCAGATCATGTTACAGAAATAAATCTTTTTCTCATAGATTCATAACTAAAATCTTTCCAATTATCAATGCAGCCCAAAGTTCCTGTTTTTAAATAATTTCTGTAATTAGCAACCAACTAGGAACACTTGATCAATACAAAAGCCGTAGACCAACAATTAACAAATGTAGATAGAGCTTAACACCTATTATATTTATGGAGCACGTCAGTTAATAACTAGACCAAACACACTAACTATTAAACAGGCATTAAAAATGCTTAACACACCAATTAGCAATTAAACAAGCATTAAACACGTACTACACTTAGGTAGCACGTTGGCCAGCAGTTAAACAGGCCTACTTAATTTCATTGTGCACCAGTTGGATTACTTATTTTACAGGAGTCTACTCAACAGACCATCTCAGAGCAGTGTTTTAAACCCTGTACAAACAAATACAGGTCAGGACCTCGAACCCAGAAAACAGAAAGGGTAGAGGTCAGAGCAAGGGGGATTATTCTAGAAGCGAGACCCAGGCCTACATCTCGGGGACTTGAACCTCCAAACTGACTTCAACTATCACTTCCACCCTGACGGCCCACTCACCCATCAGGTGTCTGGACTTGGATGGAACTGGAAATGGTTTCCCTCTTCGAAACTTCTTAAGGTACATAAAGAGTGTGGAGTGCCAGCAAAATGCAGAAAACCTGAGTGCCAGGCCTCTAGACAAAACATAGTCCAGTGGCTGCAGAAGTCTCAGTTACCGGTTTGCCTGCTGTGCTGGGGCTCCAGAGCCTTGGGCATTGTCCCATCTGAGCCACCAAATTTGTTACTGGACAAAGGCCATGGATTCTTTTGCCTGAGGTGCTCAAATGACCAATTCCTGAGACACCAGGGTTTCAAAGAGAGAAAAAATTTATTGCTAGATGTGAAGCAGGAGAGCTGATGGCCTATCAGCCCAAAAATATGACTCCAGACGATTTTTATCTACTACAGAATTACTGCAGTAATTCTGATAGTTTTATAGCATTAGAGAGGGGCAGGGTTTAGGGTACTGAGCACAGGGCCCCAGGTGACATGATGGGAGGGGAGATGATGACTGCACATGCGCAGATTGAGAGCGGGCTGAGTCACAGAACGTGCGTGAGAAGACGGTGGCGTGAGGGCTGGTGACTGGGTTACAGTCTGAGCTACGGCGCATGTCAGGCGGCCCACGTGGTTCGGTCCCGTCTCATCAGCAAGATGACTCAGGGCTTGGGGTGGATTAGTTCTGGGCTGACCCAAGGCCCTTCATTAATAAACATTAGGGGCTGTCTTTAGCAATTACAAGACTCTAAGTTTGAAAACTGGATAAATGGGTACAAATGAAGGTCAGTCACAAGGTTTTGACAGCCACTGGGCAGCAGATAAAGGCAATACAATCATTATCAGAGATCAGGCAGCTGCATTACAGTTCAAAGATTTCAGGTGTTTCCCTCTGTCTACTCTAATACACAGGAAAGTAAAAAGGAATACCTATATGGTGATTCAGTAATCATAATCATCCCTTAAAACCTAATTTCTCAGTCACAATAATGCTGGGTCTTTTTATGAAATTGACTTAAAAGAAACGCAGTGAGGTCTGAAGGCTCTCACTTAAGATCCCTAAACCTTGTGAAGAGTAGGAGGGGAAGTAGATGTATTCTTGTAGCAGAGCGTATTCGGTTGTTAAGCTGCTAGAATGCAATATACTGGAAATGGAACGGCTGTTAAAAAAGGAATTTATTAAGTTGCAAGTATACAATTCTAAGGCCATAAAAATGTCCAAACTAAGGCACCAACAAGAGGTTACCTTCACTCAAGAAAGGCTGATGCTGTCTGGAACACCTCTGTCAGCTGGGAAGGCAAGTGATTGGCATCTGCTGGTCCTTGTTTACAGTTCTATTTCTTCCGGCTTATGATGCCAGTAGTTTACTCTCTAAGCATCTGTGGGCCTTCACTCACCTCCTCTGGGACTCTGGGTTCAGACTTGCTTAGCATCTCATGAGAAGGCACATAGTAACTTCTGCTGGACTCTGCCTATGTCTAGGCATCTTCTCTCTTCTCCAATCATCTCCATACATCTGTGTCTCTGAAGTAACTGTCTTCCAAGCATCTGCGTCAGCTTTCAGGTTTCTCCCAATTGTTTCCCCTTTTAAAGAACTCTTGTAAACTGATCAAGACCCACCTTGAATGGGTGGAATCACATCTCCATCTAATCAAAGGTCACACCCACAATTGGGCATGCCACCTCTCCATGAGGTCATCTAATCAAAAGTTTCCCCCGTATAATATTGAATCAGGATTCAAAGAAGCAGCTGCCCCCACAAGATTGGATCAGGATTAAAATGTAGATTTTCTGGGGTACATAATAGATTCAAACTGGCCCACCGAGACTGTTTTCAACATCTATTTTCCCTTTCCTTCTTAACAATAGGACCCCTGATTTTTGCTGGGGCACTCAGTCATGCAGGACAAAGTTGGACTCTCACAGCCTCTTTTGCTGCTAGATATGGCTGTGTCATGCAGTTCTGGCTGGTGTGATGCAAGGAAAAAAATCACCTGGCACCTTCCAGGAATCCAGGAAAGGAGAGCAGGAATGTACCATTTATTCTTTTTTCTTTGTCCCTTTCTACTTCCTACTGCTTGGAATGCAGATTTGATTGCTGGACCTGAGCTTCTCTTTGGGTCACAAAAGCGATGCACAGTTGGGTGCCAAGGCAGAGAGACTAGATTCCTGAGACCTAACGAAGCCTGGACTCCCATGTGAGATCAGCGAACTTCTGTGCTGTTCAAGCCATGGGTGTTTTGGTCTATAGTGCTCATAGCTGAACCTAACGCTGCTACTACATTAGATTTTTTTGCTTCTTAAGGTATTTCATAATATAACAAAAACAACAACAACAAAAAACCATTCTCAAAGAAAAACAAAACAAACAAACAACATCCCTTTTCCCCAGAGAACCAGATGTGTCAGATCTGGAATCTCTCAACTGGAAAATTAAATTTATTACTGTCACCAAGCATATGAACACACACACTCACTCACTTTGGTCATCACTATTCATTTTATATTTCACACATATTATATTATTTAATCCCTATAAAAACCTGATAAGTAGGGACTTTTATTTTATTATCTTTAACTTATCGGTGAGGAAGTTGTGGTTTAGAGAAGCTAAGTAAATAGTTACCAAGTGACTAAGATGAGCAAAAAGCAGGGCTGACTTCCCACGCACTTAACCAACACTGGGTGTGCCGGTTTGAAGCAGTTATTTACCCCCAAAAAGCCACATCCTTTTTCCTGATCCAATCTTATGGGGGCAGCAATGTCTCTTTTAATCCTGATTCACTATTGTGAGGTGGAAACTTTGGATTGTTTCCATGGAGATGTGACACACCCAGCTGTAGGTGTGGCCTTTTGATTAGATGGAGATGTGACTCCTCCCATTCAAGGTGAGTCTTGATCAGTTTATTGGAGTCTTTTAAAAGGAGAGACATTTTGGAGAAAACACAGTTGCTTCAGAGGTGCAGAAATTTGAAGATGCTTGGAATGCTGACAGAGAGAGCAGATAGCTAGAAACAGGCAGAGGCCAGCAGACATCACCATGTGCCTGTCCATGAGACGCTAAGTAACCCAGAACCTGGAGGAACTAATGAAGGTCCACAGATGCTTAGAGAGGAAACCACTGGATGCTGGAAGCAATGGAACCGGGAGCACATTCTCCACTCCACCCAGGCTCCACTCTAAGCTTTTACTGTCTATAGAGATGTCAACAGAGGAGTTCTTTACCTTCCAGTTTTCTCTGCGTTTAGCAAATCTCTCCTGGGTCATACACATAGGTCACCTTGCTGATAGCAGAATCCCCTCCCCCGAGAACTTTGCATTTACAACAATGGTGCTCAATGGATTTGCAAGGAAAGCTCTGGGGTGGTCAGAGGAAGGGTCTCTCATCAGCTCCTCCTTACAGGCATTATCCAATGTATTAGGTTGTTAAATGTTGCCAGAATGCAATATACCAGAAATAGAGTGGCTTTTTAAAAGGGAATTTACTAAGTTATATGTTTACAGCTCTAAGGCCATAAAAATGTCCAAACTAAGGCATCCAGGCAAAGATACCTTGACTCAAAGAAGGCCGATGTCTGTCACATGGAAAGGCATCTGGCTGCCATCTGTTGGTCTTTTGGCTTCTGGTTTCAGCTCCCCTGGGGCATTTTCTTTCTGCATCTCCAAACATCTCCGACTGTGTCATCTCTGAGATTTTTCCAAAATGGCTCCCTCTTAAAGGACTCTAATAAGTGGATTAAGACCCACCCTGAATGGGTGGAGACATGTCTCCATGGAAACCACCTAATCAAAAGGTCCCACCCACAACTGGGTAGTCACATCTCCATGAAAACAACTTAATAAAAAAGATCCTACCCAATAATAGGTCTGCCCCCACAAGTGTGGACTAGGATTAAAAACACAGATTTTTGGGTGCACACAACCATCTCAAAGAAGCACAAATGGTCAAACACCATAACTTCCTAACTAACATGGAAAGCACTCAGAAAAAGTGATTTATACGTTTTCTCACTCTGACCTCAGTGATAACGCCCCAGTCACACTGAAAGAGAGATTAACCCCCTTCATCATCTATGGTCTGAGCCCTTGTTTGCTCAGGAAGTATGCATTGACAGACAAGTGTGTAGAGCTGGGCCCAGCAGGGATGGGGGACAGTCAGGTGGGCAGCAGATGTGTGAGCAGAGCTTCCAGCACAGGGAGCAAGCGCCATAGCACAGAGAGGCACAGGGCCATGTGGAAGGTCAGAGAGAAGCAGCACACCTTGGGGTCCCAGCACGTCTCCAAGATGATGGAGCAAGTTTTTGAGGGATGGCTAGGGTCACATTAGTTCCCACCACATGTAACACCACCAACTGGGAGCCTTAAGATAATGGGAATTTATTCCTTTACAAGCCTGAAGTCTGAAATGAAGGTGTCAGCAGGGCCGTAGCCCTCCAAAACCTCTGGGGAAGGGTCCTCCCTTGCCTTCCAGCTCCAGCACCCCTGAGGCTCCTTTGCTTGTAGAGGCATCCCTCCAACCTCTGCTTCTGAGTCACACAGTTCTCTCCCTGTCTGTGTCTAAGTGTTTGTGTCTTCTTAGAAGGACACAAATTTTACTGGTCATAATCCAGTATAAGCTCATTCCAATTTAACTAGTTATACCTGCAAAGATCCTGTGCTGGTTTGAAACTGTTATGTATCCCAGAAAAGCCATGTTCTTCTAACCCAATCTTGTGGGGGCAGACTTGCTGTGGGTGGGAACTTTTGATTAGATTTTTTCCATGGAGATGTGACCCATTCAAGGTGGACCTCAATCCTTTTACTGGAGTTCTTTATGAAGAGAATAAAAGACAGAAAACAGAGCTCAGAGCTGACACAGAGAGCAGAGAGATGAAACCAATACACAGATGTTTGGAGATGCTAAGCTAAGAGATGAAGCCAAGAGCTTGTCCTGGAGAACTGAGATGAGGCCCCAGAGATACTTAAAGCAAGAAAGCCACTGGAAACAGGAGCTGAAAGCAATGAACTGGGAGCAAGGACCATCAGACATCTCAGCTGATGGAGGTGTCCCAGATGCCAACGGCATTTCTTCAGAGTCCAGGTAGCACCCTGTTGATGCCTTAATTTGGACATTTTCACAGCCTAAGAACCTTAACTTGTAATCCAATAAATCTCCTTTGTAAAAGCCAACGTATTTCTGGTATATATATTTCGGCAACTTTAGCAAACCAAAAAGACCCTGCTTCTGAATAAGGTCACATTCACAGGTACTGGGGTTTAGGATTGAACATATTTTGGGGTAGGACACAAAAGACCCGCAATAGGGACTTACACTGAGAAAAGGAGGGGATGGCATGTTCCCAAGGAGGGAAGCACCATGTGCAGAGGCTCAAGAGAGGCTCTCACCTTCTGGAAATCACACTTTACTAGTAAGGGTGGAGGAAAGAAATGGCAAATGGAAAGAAGAGATTCTTAAGGCTATCAGTTTAATGATATGCCACATTAAATTTATATTTACATGGTCAGTCAGCATTTGCAGTCCTCTTTGAAAAAGTCTGTAGCATCAGCCTCTCCCAATGAGCGCCATAGTGAACCCATTGTTTGTACCTCACAGCCAAACCCTCTTCCTTCCTAACAACCCTTCCCTCGTTCTTCATCCATGCCCCCACACACACACCTCATAACCCTGGAGATGCTGATCCATCTCAGGTTCAGGGGTAGATACTTATTACCTCACCAGGGATGGGTGAAAAACAGTCCATGGACTTGCTGCCTGTTTTTGTAAATAAAGCTTTATTGGAAAACAACCACACTCATTCCTTTACATATCTTCTTTGTCTGTTTTTATGCTACAACAGCAGAGTTGAATGGCTGATGGTCACAGAATGTGCAGAACCTTAAATATTTACTACCTGGTCTTCTATGGAAAAGCTTGTCATCCCTGGTCCAGGCCAGCCAGTACCTTGAATTCCTCCAGCAGGTGTCATTGGCCCAAAGTGGGCTCGTTATTTGAATTGGCCAATCGGATTGAAGGGAAGAACTTACATTTCATGCTTGGAGCAAGGGTTCCCTAGTTTCACTCGCAGCTGCCTCAATCACTACTGACAGTCATTTCATTCTGCAAATGGCAGAACCAAAATGCAGAGACACCTGCGTCCCTGATGGCACTGTTAAGCCTCTAAAGCAAGTAATGCCGAAGCCTACTGTGATGGTCTGAAGCTGTACAGACCCTAGAAAAGAACATGTTCTTAAAGCTAATTCATTCCTGTGAGTGTAGACCTACTGTGGTATAGACCTACTATGGATGTAGACTACTGTGGTGTAGTCTTACTGTGGGTGTAGACCTACTGTGGTGTAGACTTATTGTGGATGTTGACCTACTGTGGGTGTAGACCTACTGTAGTATAGACTTACTGTGGGTGTAGATCTACTGTGGTGTAGGCCTATTGTGGATGTAAACCTACTGTGGTGGAGACCTACTGTGGGTGGAGACCTACTGTGGTGTAGACCTACTGCAGTGTAAACCTATTGTGGGAAGAGACCTACTATAGTATAGACCTACTGTGTTGTAGAACTATTGTGGGTGTAGACATACTGTAGTATAGACCTACTGTGGGTGTAGACCTATTGTGGATGTAGACCTACTGTGGTGGAGCCCTACTGTAGTGTAGACCTATTGTGGGTATAAACCTACTGGTGGTATAGAACTATTTTGGGTGTAGACCTACTTTAGGTATAGACCTACTGCGGTATAGACCTATTGTGGGTGTTGACCTACTGTGGTGTAGACCTACTGTGGGTGTAGACCTACTATGAGTGTAGACCTACTATGGTGTAGATCTATTGTGGGTGTAGGCCTACTGTGAGTATAGACCTACTGTGGTATAGACCTACTGTGGTGTAGACCTACTGTGGGTGTAGATTTACTGTGAGTGTAGACCTACTGTGGTATAGACCTATTGTGGGTGTAGTCCTACTGTGGTGTAGACCTAGTGTGGGTATAGACCTACTGTGGTGCAGACCTATTGTGGGCATAGACCTACTGTGGTTTAGACCTATTGTGGATGTAGACTTATTGTGGGTGTAGGCCTAATGTGATGTAAATCTACTGTGGGTATAAACCTACTGGTGGTATAGACCTACTATGGGTGTAGACCTACTGTGGTATAAATCTACTGTGGATGTAAATCTATTGTGGGTGTAAACCTACTGTAGTATAAACCTTCTATAGTATAGACTTACTGTGGGTGTAGACCTACTGTGGTATAGACTTATTGTGGATGTTGACTTACTGTGGGTATAGATCTACTGTGGTGTAGACCTATTGTGGATGTAGACCTACTATGGTGTAGACCTACTGTGGCGGCAGACCTACTGTAATATAGACTTACTGTGGATGGGACCTTTTGATCAGGTTATTTCAGTTGACCCCTGGTGGGTCTTAATCCTCTTCCTGGAGTCCTTTATAAAAGGTGAAATTCAGAGATGCACACAGAGAAGCTGAGAGAGAAAAACCAGAGAAGCTAAGAGAGAACAACATGAATAAAACAGAGAAAAAACACAGAAAACAGAGAGGAAGCCCTGAAGCCAGAAGTTGGGAGTAACTAAACCCGAGTGAGAAGGAGAGACCAGCAGACGTCACCATTTGCCTTGATGATCGTCATGTCTTCAGGGAGAAAGCATCACCTGCTGGTGCCTTGATCTGGACATTTTTACAGCCTCAGAACTGTAAATTTGTGAGTTTAAATCCCCTCTGTGAAAGCCAACCCATTTTGGCGTATTGCTTTTCGACAGCTTTAGTAAACTGAAACACCTGCTCTGTCTCTGCCTTTGTATGAGATAACACATTTTCTTATTGTTGAAGTCAGTTTGCATTGGGCTGTCTCTATTTGGGAGTAAAAGCGTCCATCATTGCTATATGAGTGATGCCATTTTGTCTAGAAACCAGATCGCTTGCAGGCTGAGCTCCCTAAAACATGGCCCCAAAGCTAGAATAAAGCAGTGGTCCGCGGTCACTGTCTGCAGAGGGTCTGCAGTGGCCACAGGCATTACGCAGTGTACTGTTATTTCCTGAAAAACTGAGGTCCTAATTCAACAAAGGCAAGATGGTTCTCAAGGAGCAATTAGATATGAGAAGAGTTCTCCCTCAGGGCCCATTTTCTCCCATTCCTTGGACCAGCAAGGTTGGATTTTTCTTTCTGTCAGAAATGGATATAATTATGTAGTAACTCAGGAAGCAGGAGCCACAGATAAGAGCACACTTCCAGTGCAGAGTGGTGGGTGAAGCTTATTTGTTGGAGACAGACAATGGGAGTCCCAACCCCAGTTCCACTTCCTAAACAGAACTGTGGGCCACAGTTCCCCATAGCACACTTGGGCTAATGACCGGTATCTTCTGGTTGGTGAAACCTGAATTGTATAACATATGTACAGAATCTAACACACGTGACGCAGTAGGTCTCCATGGGTGACAGCTACCCTTGTCTGTAGTTTTCATTGTCCTTTCCATGCATCCTTAACGCGCTGCCTTGGACAGGAAATGTCGCTGAGGGACCAATACCAGCCTGGAGGTGGACAGTCCCAGGAGCAGGTCTGCAGCTGCCAAGACCTGAGGCCTGGGAGGCTCCGGACAAGGGGCCAAGACTGCTGAGCCGGGAATCATGATTCCGCACTCTTCATCCAGGAACCAGGAATTCCCTGAAACCTGTTCCTGGACTGGGAGTGAGTTCAACGGGCCACGTGACCCAGATGGCATCCCAGCTCCCCGGTCCCAGTCCCGGGCCCCCCACAATCTCTAAACCTAGTTTCTGAAGCGAGTTTGCTTAGACTTCCCCAATTTTCCTCTTTTACCTACGATTAAGCGTGAGACCCGTCCTGGCCGTTGGAGGACGAGGAGAGCAGGTGCTACTCCAGGAGGCTGCCGCACCTGCTGAGGCGGGCAGGACGCCCTCTTCCCGGAGAAGAGGGGAGAATGGGAACCAGCCTCCCCGCCACCAAGCCCAAAAAGTCTGTTCTCTCAGGCTGGCCTGAGCAAAGCTCTGCAGCTAGCAGCACGCCAAATGGGACAAAGGCAGGGTTTTCTTCCTTAATATATGTTTTCAGAGAAATTGTAAGTTTACAGAAAAAATAGAGTTCCCATATACCCCGCTTACACACACAGTTTTCCCTATTAATAACACTTTGCTACAATGGGTGAAACAATATTATTATCATGATACTTTTAACTGGAGCCCATGGTTTACATTAGGGTCACGGTTTGTGTTGTACAGTCCCATGTTTTTATTTTTATTTTTATTTGTATCCAGTAACATGTATACAACGTAAAATATCCCGCTTTTAACCACACTCAAATCTACAATTCAGTGACGTTAAGCACACTGTGTTGTGCTGCCGTCACAGCATCATCACAGAACTTCCCTCACCCAGGCAGAAATTCGGCACCCAGCGTCAGCTCCCCGTTCCCTGTGGGAACCTGCATTCGCGTTTCTAACTCTATAAATGCGCTTATTCCAATTATTTCATATCAGTGAGATCACACGATATGTGTCCTTTTGAGACCCGTGCAGTTTGGGTTACCAGATACGGCATGTGTTTCGAGGAAATTTTCCTCAGATTTTTAAGAGAAACAACGAGGTAAGGGGAAAAGAATGAAATGAAGACTCAACATTTAGTGGCTTTCTTGAACTTGCAGAGAACAAGCTCTGGGAAACCTGGTAAGAAAACCTGAGTAGGTGCAGGGGCTGAACGGCTGATTGTGTTTATCTTTGTTGATTTCTTCAGTGGTTGGAAAAACTCAGGCAGGATCAAGCATCCCTTTCATGGTACCTGAGAATAGGACCAAGAAAGAGAATCCTCAGCAGAGAGTGGAAGAAGAGAAAGTCTTAAAATATGTATGCCCTGATCTCTTACTTCCTGGTGGGTGCAGTGAAAGGGGGAGGAGGTGAAATGACACTTACTGGGAGTCCACTAGAATGTTAGGGCTTAAAGGGAAGGGACTTGGCCATCTCGTTTACCAATGTATGCAGCTTTAGTCTTAATGCCTGTTGAAGGAAGGAAGGATGACATGGCATAGAGGCCATTATATAGCAGGTCTTCAGTAAATATTTTTGAAAAGCTAATTATTAATGAATCCCTACTGTATGCTGGGCACCATGATGAATGCTTCATCCCTTCATTCATTTTACAAATATTTTATTGAGACCTTTCCATGTGACAGACACTCTCTTGGACATTGGGAGTTCAAAAAAGAAAAGAAACCTTGCTGAACTTCAGGAGCTTAGTCTGGTGAAGAGAGAGAAACACAAGCTTTAACCAACGGCTAGAAGCTGTATGTTCAAAGTATGGGGAAGCACAAGAAAAGAGCATGCCAGTCTTCTGCGGGGAGTCAAGGGTGCCTTTAGGAAGAGTCCCTCTATGAGCTGAGACTGAAGGATGAGCAGGAGTTTTTAGGCATCTTAGGCACTGAGACTGGTGTGAGAAAAGACTGCCTGTAATTCTTCCTTGCAGAAGCAAAAACTTCTGAAGGACAAGGAAGGTGGGGGAGTGAATGGAAAAAGGAAGGAAGGCTTAGACCTAATTATAAAGGAGCTGGCATTTCATTTGAAGCAGCTTGAACTTATCCTGTAGAAATGGGGAGCAGGGCCAGTTTCAGGGGCATGAGAACTGGGCCTCAAACAGAGTCCCAAACTTAGAAGGGCCCTGTTCTGGTTTGCTAGCTGCCAGAATGCAATACTGCCAGAAACAGAACAGCTTTTAGAAAGGGGAATTTAATAAGCTGCTAGTTTACAGTTCTAAAGCCAAGAAAATGTCCCAATTAAAGCAAGTCTATATAAATGTCCAATCTAAGGCATCCAGGGAAAGATACCTTGGTTCAAGAAGGCCAATGAAGTTCAGGATTTCTCTCTCCCGAGAGAGAAACTGGAGGGACACATGGTGAACATGGTGACGTCTGCTAGCTTTCTCTCCTAGCTTCCTGTTTCATGAAGCTCCCTGGGAGGCATTTTCCTTCTTCATCTCCAAAGGTCGCTGGCTGGTGGGCTCTGTGGTTCTCTTGTCCTTCATGGTTCTGCGGCTCTCTCCTTTTTCTAAACACGAACTCTCTCCAAAAATATCTCCTCTTTTATAGGATCCTTGTAAACTAATCAAGACCCACATAGAATGGATGGAGACACATCTCCACCTAATCAAGTTTAATAGCCACAGTTGATTGAGTCACATCTCCATGGAGATAACCGAATCAAGTTTCCAACCTACAGTACTGAATAAGGATTAGAAGAAACCTTTACTCCCCCAAGACTGATTAGGACTAAACACAGCTTTTCCAGGGTACATAAATCCTTTCAAACCAGCATAGGCTCCATGCTTGGTTAATGCTCTGCGGTTGGACAGCCTTGAAATTCTGAATTATTTTATCTTTAAACCTGTGTTTTTAAGTGAACTTCAAGGAAAGAATGGAGCAGAGGAGGGATGGGCCATATGCATGTTTGCATTTCCTTACTGCTCCGTTAGCATATAGCATCCTCATTGCCCCAGTCACGGAGTTCCAGGGGACCCACTATGTTTAGCAAGGTTCAGAGTGAGTGCAAGGTAAGCACTCTGTGGAAACCACCAGCTTCCATGCAGTGTGGACAGATGTGCGCACATCAAGAGACCTAATGGCCTCTCTCTCTAAGCCAACTCGGCAGGTGAACGCACTGCCCTCCTCCCGCCACATGGGATGTGACTCCCAGGGGTGTAAACCTCCCTGGCAATGTGAGACAGAACTCGTGGGATGAGCTGGGACCTAAAATCAAGGGATTGAGAAGCCTTCTTGACCAAAAGGGGGAAGAGAGAAATGAGACAAAATAAAGTTTCAGTGGCCGAGAGATTTCGAACAGAGTTGAGAGGTTGTCCTGGATGTTATTTGTATATATAAACATCTCTTCTTAGTTTATGGTGTATTGGGGTTACTAGAAGGAAGTACCTGAAACTGTTGAGCTGTATTCCAGTAGCCTTGATTCTAGAAGACAATTGCATATCAATATAATTTTTATACTGTGACCATGTGATTGTAAAACCTTGTATCTGATGCTCCTTTTATACAGGTTATGGACAGATGAGTAAAAAAAGAAGGAAAAATAAATAATGTGGGGATAAGAGGTAAAAAAAAGAAGTTGGGTAGACTGAAATACCAGTGGGTTGATGAGAGGGAGGGATAAGGGGTATGGGATGTATGAATTTTTTCTTTTTTCTTTTTATTTCTTTTTCTGGAGTGATGCAGATGTTCTGAAAAATGATCCTGGTGATGCATGCACAACTCTGTGATGACACTGTGAGCCCCTGATCGTACACTATGAATGGATTGTTATTTCTTATTCTGGAGTGATGTAGATGTTCTGAAAAATGATCCTGGTGATGCGTGCACAACTCTGTGATGACACTGTGAGCCATTGATCGTACACTATGAATGGATTGTTATGTGTGAAGATTTTTCAATAAAAATGTTCAAAAAAAAGAAATAAGCTAAAAGAGTTGATGTTGTACAGTGTTTCCACTGTTTGGGTAAGAACGAAATGCATACAGTCTACAAAACATGAGTTGTTTAATTTAGTGCTTCCAGACACGTACGACACACTCTAATACCTGCATTGAGGACTGGAATTGCAAGCAAAAAGATAAACACTACCATGCATGCTAATAATTCGTAATCTATTTTTTTGAAGTAAAATGCCATCAAATGGCAAATTAAAAACACCATGGCAAGCTCAGAGAGATGCCATAAAAGACAGAGAAAAGCTTTATAATTTTAGTACCTTTACTGGCACTTTCCCCTGGTTTTGAACAAGGGCCCCCACATTTTCATTTTGCATTTGGCCCCACATATTATATATGCTGGCAGTCCCCAAATTATATATGGGGGCGGGGTTCATCGACAAACTTTGAGCAGGGAACTGACGCGACAAGGTTATCATCTTGGAAAAGTAATTTCCAACAGAGGGTAGAAATTAGAACAGAGGGAGGGACAACACGGAGAAAGAGAACCCATTCCTGATTGCGGCGGCACAGGTAAAGGACAGGGAGGGCCACACAGGACAGGGGCAGAGTGGAAGGAGGGAAGGGGCGGATGTGCAAGGGGTCGGCAGAGCACGAGGGCTTCGTGATCCACCCCAAGTGGGAGATGGCAAGAGGAGGATCAGAACCTGACCCCCCGACTCTGGCTTCAGCCACTGGGGATGCCGTCCACTGAGACCTGGAGGAAAAGGCAAAGAGAATTTGAGGTGGACGAGCCTGGGAAATGCTCCCAAGAAATCATTATCTAGCTCTCGGAGCTGCTCCCATTAGACAAGGCATTTGGCCGATTTAGTCGCACGCCTCTCCCTAAATCAGAAACCTTGGTGTACTGAGCCTCAGAAAGGTTAGATAACTTGACAAAGTCTCCTGACTAGCAGACCCCGTTGCCAGGACTCAAATGCTGAAGTAATGCCGACATCATCGACCTTTCCACGGTGCCACACTTTCTCCCTAATCTGCCCATTATTCTTAGCGTTATTGTCTATGAATTCAAGGTTTCAGATTTAGAGATCTGCGTGGTGCTACTGTTCCCAGTGTCCTGTTTAATGACATGATTTCTCTGGAGCTTTTCCAAGGCTCAGACAAGTCATACTTTAAAAATCACTGGTAGCAGGGAGTTGAATTGCTAATTTTATCGATGTTGAAAGCCACTGACCTTGTGGCGCAAACGTTACTTTCCAAAACTTTTTGTTTTATGAGTAGTAACATGGATGGAAAGCCAAGTTTAACTCCCAGGAAATGTTACAAGGAGATGATAAACCGAGCCTGAGTTTTTGGAACTTCAGAATATCTCTCTGCGAACTTTTCTTGGACCAGTTTCTCTGTGTAGGGTTGCAAACTTATTTTTTTAGAGAAAAAAAAAACGCTTTTTCTTTCTCTTCTGTTAACCCAAACATGTTCTCAAGAGAATATTCTTCTAGTAACTCACTCTAGAGAATTCTGACAGTTATCCCCAGATTGTTATTCTCCCCTTCTTTTTCAGTAATAGAATACTTGATTTAAATTTTTTATTTTTTAGTTGAGATATAATTCACATACTACAACATTTGTCATTTGAAAGTTATACAATTAAATGATTTTTAGTATGTTCTCAAGGTGGTGCGACCACCCCCACTATCTAACCCTATATTATTTTCGTCACCCCCAAAATGAATTCCATAACCATTAGCAATCACTGCCCTTCCCTCCACCACCACCCACCATCCCCTCCCCTGGCAACCACTAAACTACTCTCTCTCTCTACAGATTTGCCTATTCTGGACGTTTCTTATAATCGCAATCATATACTATGTGGCATTTGGGGTTTGGCTTCTCTCACTGGACATAAGGCTTTCGAGGTCCACCTATGTTGTAGTACCTATTGGTACTTCTTTTTATTGTCAAATAATACCCATTGTATGAATTTACCACCTTCTCCTTATTCGTTTATCCATCAATGCACCCAGATTGTTTTCACTGTTTGGCTATTATAAGCGATGTCTCTGTGAACATTCAAGCACAAGTTTTTGTATGAATGTGTGTTTTCACTCTCCTGAGATAGTTCTAGAAGTGGGATTGCCAAAGCATATGGTGACTCTAACTTTAACTTTTCGAGGAATTTCCAGACTGTTGTCCACAGCAGCTGCGCCGTTTTACACGCCCACCGACAGTCTACGAGATCCTTGATTTTCAGCTGTGCACACTGAGCCTGGAAAAGACCAATTCGCAGTCCTCCTCGTAGCTGTGTGGCTGTCTGACTCAGATGGTTTATGGATGGAGCAGAAGTGTTGTGAGTATTTCCTGGGAAGACACATGCAATTTTTGGTGGCAATGCGTCCTTCCCTGTTGTGTCCTCTGGCCGGCTGGTCTAAGGCTGACCTCACGGGGCAGGGCAGTGCCGTCCAAGCCCGGGAGCGGTTTAAGGGGAAGAGTTATGGCAGCCCTGGACTGGCCACCTCTGTGCTCTGAATAAGAGAGAGAGAGAAACTTCTATCTTGTTTGAGGCAATGTTGGTTTTTGCTTATTACAGCCAAGTCTATCCTAACACTGTGACTGAATTCCTTCACTCAGCAAATTTCTGGTTCTCTTTGTTTTATTGTGTTTATTCTTATTTGTTTTATTATAATAGAAAATTTGCCACTGTAACCAATTTAGAGCATTAATTATATTTACAGCATCGTGCAGCCAATCCAGCAAAAAGCTCCTGGAAGCCAGGCAGGGCCAGGTCCTGAGATAGGGTTAGAGAAATAAGCATGCTCCAAGTGTGAGCTGCAGTGCAGAGGTTCCCAGGTGTGGGGTGCAGTGTGGATGCTCCCAGGTGTGGGGTGCAGTGTGCACATTCCCAGGAGTGGGGTGCAGTGCGGAGGCTCCCGGGTGTGGGGTGCAGTGAGGAGGCTCCCGGGTGTGGGGTGCAGTGCGGAGGCTCCCCGGTGTGGGGTGCAGTGCGACAGTCCCAGGTGTGGGGTGCAGTGTGCACATTCCCAGGAGTGGGGTGCAGTGCGGAGGCTCCCGGGTGTGGGGTGCAGTGAGGAGGCTCCCGGGTGTGGGGTGCAGTGCGGAGGCTCCCCGGTGTGGGGTGCAGTGCGACAGTTCCAGGTGTGGGGTGCAGTGTGGATGCCCTCAGCTGAGTGAGGGATGCCGATGAAACAGTGGGGCTGATAAGAGCAATGACAGGTCCAGAGGTAGACAGAGAAAAGAGAGGAAATTGACCTAAACCAACTCAGAGGTTTCCACGTTTCCAACAGGTACTTATCTTTAGGATCTGGGAAGAAGAAACTGGAATTCCTTGGAAATTCCAGGAATTTCCAGGATCATAAGCTATTCTTAAAACACTCCCATTATGATATATTCTACTCAATTTTATGGATTTCTAAAACCTGTTTTAAAAATAAGAACTATTGAGTTTAACGGTATTTACAAAGCACTGCGGCCTGTCATGAGTAACACGCTCAGAGAGATGACAGCACCAGGACTGCAGAATGAAGTGACATCGGTCTCTTCACACAGAAATTTGCATCAAAATTGCTGATTTAAGGGTGCATTTTTCTTCAAAGACTTGCTATTTCTTGGAACACCACCACAAGGATTCTGTAAAGTATACTGCACCCGTGATGATGTCAATACATGTATCTGCAGGAACGGCCCATCACCCGCAGCAAAGAGAGCCGCAGAAACAATCACAGCACAGCCACAGCGGTGGCTTCTGCCCTCGGGCACCTTCGGGCCTGCTCTCGAGCTCCAGCCTTCACCGCGGGCATCCCTCCCTGAATGTGCCCCTCAGACAGCAGGCACCACTGAAGGCAGAAGCCAGGGTCTCCTTTTTACTGAACCTCAAGTGCCCAGCTTGGTGTTTGGAACAAACGATGTACAATTAATATGTATTAATTGCATTTAATTGACGGCAGACGTGATATAAGATGAATTTGTTAAGAGGCTCATGGGGAAAACCTTCTTGACCAAAAGAGGGAAGAGAGAAATGAAACAGTGTCAGCAGCTGAGAGATTTCACAGAGTCGAGAGGTTACCCTGGAGATTATTCTTACGCATTATATAGATTCCCCATTTTAGTTCATGGGGCACTGGAGTGGCTGGAGGGAAGTGCCTGGAACTGCAGAGCTGTGTTCCAGTAGCCATATTTCCTGAAGATGATTGTATAATGATATAGCTTTTACAATGTGACTGTGTGATTGTGAAAACCTTGTGTCTGATGCTCCTTTTATCCAGGGTATGGACAGATGTGTAAAAAAAAACAAGGATAAAAAATTTAAAATAGGAGGAGCTAAAGGGTAAAAATTGGGTAGATTGAAATACTGTGGGTCAATGAGAGGGAGAGGTAAGGGGTATGGGATGTATGAGTTTTTTCTTTAGTCTTTTTATTTCTTTTTCTGGAGTGATGCAAACGCTCTAAAAATGATCATGGATGTGAATACACAGCTATGCGATGACACTGTGAGCCACTGACTGCACACCGTGGATGGAATGTGTGTGTGTGAAGATTTATCAATAACAATATTTTTTAAAAGGAGGCTCACGAGGAGAAGGATATTCAAGACTGAGGGAAATAATCTCTGCAGAGACACAGGCACGTGGGCAGTGCCTTTGCAGGGACTAGAACCGTTTTGCACAGCAGGTATGCACAGGGCTGGGCAGGAGGTGGGTGAGGAGGGCGCCAGGCCTGGGTGCTCTGTGCCCCTGAGGAGATGCAAGGGACAGGCAGTGGATTTGAACCCCACCTCTGAGATGAGTGGACTGTGGACCTCGGGCAGGTTCTTGAACCTTTTGAGCCCTCAGTTCCCTCTGTAACAGCGCACAAGCAATGAGGCTCTGGCATGGTTTTAGGAAAGGATGTAGAGGACCGCTTGGCACCCAGAGGGGCTCAGCGAGGGTGTTCGCTGGTACAATTGTTGGTATTATTAGGATTATCACCAAATGATTTGTAAAGATTTTTATTAGAGAAGTTGTAAGTTTACAGAAAAACTGCAAAAATACAGAGGCCAAAGGGCTTTGACATTGGAATGCAAAGCCCTCTGTGCCCCCTGAGGAAATTTCGAGGCCCCTGGAAGGGCGACTGTTGGGAAACTTCACGTGAGGCCCTTGGCCTTTCGCCTTTGCCCCTGTGGGTCCCTCCTGCTCCCCAGCTCCCAGGGGCTGGCCCGAGGGAAGCAAAGCCATGAAAGGGCAGCAGGTAACACGCATCATGACATCCCAGGAACCGAAGTGCAGAAAGTAGAAGGTGGGCTCATTCAACAGCCCCTCCAAGGCTTGTCCAGGGCTCTGGGACGGTGGTGCAGGGAGGAGTCCCAGGGCCAGACAGCAAGGCCCTACCCAGCTGAGCCTCGGGGTCTGCCCCCTTCTCATCTTCCCGACTACAGTTTCATATCTTCTTCTCTTTCCTCGCACCTCCAAGACCTTCTCTGCACGCTTGTTTTGAGCCTGACTTTGCTTCTTATTTTACTGTGGAAATAAAAGCAACCAGAAAAGGCTTCTCCATCTCACCCCTTCCACCCCGGCCCTCTCTCCCATAGCCCTGCGCCTGCCCCTCTGCAGCCCTCTTTTGCCTATTCAAGGACTTTGCATCTGCAATTGTCCTTTCTCTCCCCATATCTTTAGGCTTTCCTGCCCTACTGGGTCATTTCCATCACATACAACCGATCTAAGAACACCAGCCTTTCATCCCACACTCTCTCCAGCCTTTTATGTCTTCCGTCAGTTCATTGTAGCCAGGTTTCTGTCGTTTGTAACTGAAAGAGTCCTGGTTACTGCAGGACAGACGGATAAGTGCCTATGAAACAGCACGCGATAACATTAGCATTTCCACATCACAGAGTCAAATAACTCTGAGTCTGTAACTTCTTCTAGCTTAAAACAGGTTAGTCAAACCAAAAAAATCTCACTTGTTTAGGCCCTACATTACTTTCCATTCTCTCATCTTTCCTTTACTGCAAAGCTCCTTGAAAGAATTGTCTTTATTTGCTCCCTGTACGTCTTCCTTCCATTGCTCTTGAAACACTCCATCTTGCTTTAAAATGAAGCTGTTCTTGCTGAGGCCTCCTGTCAAGCTCACCAATGACTTTCATTTAGTAAATCCAAGCGTTAATACCCAGTTCTTACTCTTCCTTGGTCTCCCAGCTGCACAGGACGTAGCACATCCATCCTCCTGAAACCCTTTCTCCAGCTGGCTCTCAGAGGCATTGTCTCTGATCTCTTTACTCTCTGGGCTCGTAGGATGGTGTTGTCATCTCCTCCTTAGCTTCCGGAGCTTGCCAGTCCTCCGACCCCTCCTCTTTCCTGTCTCTATCCAGTCCCTAAGAAATCTCATCGACTCTCGTGGCTTGAAATACCACCTTCATGCTGGCAAACGTGCAGATTCTCACCTTCAGGTCCAATCTCTCCCCTAAACTCCAAGAAAGGCACACAACCACCCACATGGCACCTCCACTGGGAGTGTAAAAGGCATGTCAAAGGCAACGATCAGACAGAAGGCCAGTGCACTGCCAGCCCCCCAGGGCTTCCCGCCTCAGGGGCCCGAAGGGCTGCGACCCACTGCTTCCTCTCGGTCCCAGCCTACAGCCCAGTGTGCTGTCCTGCCAGCTTCCAAAGTACAGCCAGACCTCACACACTTCTCACCGTGCCCACCACCACCGACGACTTACACACCACGTTTTTTCCTTTTGCCTGAATTATTGCAATAGGCTCCTCAGAACCCAGACAGATTCTTTAAGAATGTAACTCGGACGTGGTCACTAGCTGCTCACGTTTAGGCCCCCGCCATGCTCAGGACAGGGGTCTCAGCACGGACTCGGCTCCTCAGTGACCAGCACCCGGTACCCTGCTGGAATGGTCCTGGTTGGGGGTTGGCAGGTTATGACAGGTAACAAGGTCTACCTGAAGCTTGAGTAAGAGCAACCTCCAGAGTAGCCTCTTGACTCAATTCGAACTCTCTCTGCCACTGATACTTTATTAATTACACTTCTTTTCCCCCTTTTGGTCATGATGGAATTGTTGATTCCATGATGCCAGGTCTGGATTCATCCCTGGGAGTCCTCTCCCATGTCGCCAGGGAGACTTTCACCCCTGGATGTCATGTCCCAAATAGGGGAGAGGGCAGCGATTTCATTGCAGAGTTGGGCTTAGAGAGACTGAGGCCACATCTGAGCAACAACAGAGGTCCTCCAGAAGGAACTTTCAGGCATGCTTATGGGTAGTCTAAGCTTCTTCGCTACCTATATAACCTTCACAAGTGTAAGCTTCATGAATGAGGGCATGGCCTACTGATCTGGGTGTCCCTAAAGTTTGACACAGTATCAGGGAATTCCCTGATGGTAAGGTTTAATAGTCCCATACTCTTTCTCCCATCCCTCAGGGGACATTGCCAATACTTTCTGATTATCTGGTTAATATACTCTAGGCTGCTTCCAGGCATTACAGCAATTTATACAGAATTAAAGGACCTCTTTCTCATTCTGTGCTCCCTGTGTTTCAGTTGTTCAAATGAGCTACACAGATAGGTTGAATCAGATTATGCATTACAGAAAATTTCAGTTCCAGATCAAATAAATGTTTCTCCTGTTGGTCTCAAAGAGTATGTATGGTTCTAAAATATAGACACTGTCTTCCTTACCCCTATGTTCTGGATTTCTTTAACCCCAACCTATTTGTCTTCGTTCTTATCCTAAATATCAGGTTATATATATATATATATATATATATATATAACAGATGCTCAAAATCCAGAAATAATAATCACCACTCCGGATTTAATGTGTCTCCTCTAAAAGCTCACAATCCAAGCCCCTGTTTTCTTATAAGTATTTTCTAAAGGTGACCATACCATTCTTGTTCTTTTGTTTCTGGTTTCGTTTTGTCTCACCAAATGTCCCACACGCTCATTCACATTACTGCATGCCTCACGACTTTGTTCCTTTTTGTAGCAGTGCAACCTTTGTTCATAAGTATACATCATCATTCGCCAATCTACTTCTCCGTCAGTGCATCCTTCAGCCACCTGCATTCATCAGGCATCATGTATAATGCCCAAAGTCCACAGTCCATCAGCACTCTCAATTTTAGATAATTCCATTGTTCCCAAAAGACAGAAAACCAATAAACACAACCTAGACAAATAGGAAATCTAAACCTCCTCTTAACTCTCCCCCCATTATTTACCTCTGCTGTTGCTGTGGTAGTGCTGGTGGTTTCCTTTTGAACACAGTTCATAGCATGCAATAGGAGTTTTCCCCCATACCCTAGACTTAAACATTCTTTGTACAAGAATCATATCTTAGAAGTAATTCTTAAGAGAACTAATTCATATTTCTAGTGTTAATGGGTGGGACCCATAGGTCTATACAACCCCTTTCAATCTTGTTCATCTTCAATATCGTAATATTACTTACAGATCCACCAGAGAACCACCTTCACTCCTTTCTATTCCCTTACATTGGAGTTCAACCTCATTAGATAACGGTTTACCCTTCTCTAGCTTCTATGTATCTCTAAGTCCCCTATATTCTGTATTATAAGCCTCTGATTATACCTTTATGCTGGTCATAAAAGTGGAATCATACAATTATCTATCCTTTTGTGTCTGACTAATTTCACTCAGCATTATGTCTTCAAGGCTCATCCATCTTGTCATGTGCTTCAGGACATCATTTTGTCTTACTGCTGCATAATATACCATTGTATGTATATAACACATTTTGTTGATCCACTTATCTGTTGATGGACATTTGGTTTGTTTCCATCTTTTGGTCATTGTGAATTATGCTACTATGAACTTTGGTGTGCAAATATCTGTGTCACTGCTTTCAGCTCTTCTGAATATATACCAGCTAGTGCTATTGCTGGGTCATAGGGCAAGCTGATATTTAATTTCCTAAGGAACCACCAAACAGTCTTCCATAGTGGCTGTATCATTATACATTCCCACCAGCAGTGCATAAGTGTCCCAGTTTCTCACATTCTTTCCAACATTTATAGTTTCCTGTTTGTTTAATAGCACCCATTCTTATAGGTATCCCATTGTAGTCTTGATCTGCATTTCCCTTATAGCAAATGAAAATGAGCATCTCTTTATGTGCTTTTGAGCCATATGTATTTGTTCTTCAGAAAAATTTCTTTTCATATCTTTAGCCCATTTTATAATTGGGCTGTTTGTTCTTTTATTGTTGATTTTGTTTTGAGGAGTTTCCATTTATCTATTTTTTCTTTTGTTGCTTGTGCTTTGGGTATAAAGCTTTGGGGAATGTACCTCCTATTACCAGGTCTTGAAGATGTTTCCCTACATTTTCTTCTAGAAGCTTTATGGCTCTAGTTCTTATATTTAGGGGTTTGATCCACTTTGAGTTAATTTTTGTGTAGGGTATAAGATAGAGGTCCTCTTTCATTCTCTTGGCTATTGATATCCAGTTCTTCCATGCCTAATTATTGAAAAGACTATTTTGTCCCAGTTCAGAGGATTTGGTGATCTTGTCAGAAATCAGCAAAAGAAAAATGAAAACACAGAATTTGCAATGCATATACCATTCAAAGTTAGTGTCTAGAAAATATAATCAAGTCATGAATAGATAGACAGAGATAGATAGATGTTAAATAGATAGATAAAAACAATAATGGAAAGAAAATGGGTAAAGAAACAATGGGGCCATCCACAGACCATGAAACATGAATATCCCATAAAATATGAAAAAATGCTCAACCTCACTGATAAACAGGGAAATCCATGCCAAAAGTATAAAGGAAAAAATCAGTTGACCATAGATTTGGCGGTCTATTTCTGTACTCTCTGTTCAATTCCATTGATCAATGCTTCTATCTTTGTGGCAGTACCATGCTGTTTCGACCATTTGGCTTTATAATATGTTTCAAAGTCAGGGAGTGTTAATCTTCCCGCTTCGTTCTTTGTTAGGATGCTTTTAGCTATTCAGGGTCTCTTTAACTTCCAGATGTATTTGGTAGTTAGCTTTTCCAAACCTTCAAAGTAGGTTGTTGGAATTTTGATGGGTACTGTGTTGAATCAGTTTGGGGAGAATTGGCATCTTAACTACATTTAGCCTTCCTATCCATGAGCAGGGAATGTCTTTCCACCTATTTAGCACTCCTTTGATTTCTTTTAGCAATGTTATGTAGTTTTCTGTGTACAAGTCCTTTACATCCCTAGTTAAGTTCATTCCTAAGTACTTGATTCTTTTAGTTGCTATTTTGAATGGATTTTTTTCCTTAACTGGCTCTTCAGCTAGGTCATTGCTTGTGTATCAAAATGCTACTGATTTCTGCACATAAATTTTATATCCTGCCACCTTGCTGAATTTGTTTATTAGCTCAAGTAATTTTGTTGTAGATTTCTCAGGATCTTCCCAGTGTAGTATCATATCATCTACAAATAATGAGAGTTTTACTTCTTCCTTTCCGCTGTGGATGCCTTTTATTTCTTTGTCCTGCATGATTCTCTAACTAGAACTTCTAGTACAATGTTGAATGATAGTGGTGACAGAGGGCATCCTTGTCTTGTTCCTGATCTTAGGGGAAGAGCTTCCAGTCTCTCTCCATTGAGTATGATGCTGGCTATCGGTTTTTCATATATTCCCTTTATCATATTGAGCTAGTTACCTTTTATTCCTATCTTCTGGAGTGTTTTTATCAGAAAAGGGTGCTGAATTTTGTCAAATGCTTTTTCAGCATCAATCGAGATGATCATGTGATTTTTCCCTTTCTATTTGTTAATGTGCTGTATAAATTGATTTTCTTTTGTTGAACCATCCTTGCATTCCTGATATAAACCCCACTTGGTCATAATGTATCATTCTTTCAATGTGTTGTTGGATGTGATTTGCTAATATTTTATTGGGAATTTTTGCATCTATGTTCCTTAGGGAAATTGGCTTGTAGTTTTCCTTCCTTATAGCATTTTTAACCAGTTTTGGTTAAAATAATATTAGCTTCATAAAATGAGTTAGGTAGAGTTCCTTTTTCCTCATTTTTTTGGAAAAGTTTAAGAAGGATTGGTGTTAGTTCTTTTTGGAATGTTTGATAAAATTCTCCCGTGAAGCCATCTGGCCCTGGGCTTTTCTTTCTAGGAAGATTTTTGATGACTGATTGAATCTGATTGTAATTGGTTTGTTGAGATCTTCTATTTCTTCATGAGTCAGTGTAGCTTGTTTGTGTGTCTCCAGGAATCTGTCCATTTCATGTAAGTTGTCTAGTTTATTGGCGTAGATATTTCTTGTATCCTCTTCTAATTTCTTTTATTTCTTCGAGGTCTGTGATAATGCACCACTTCTCATTTCTGACTTTGTTTATTTGAATCCTCTCTCTTTTTTTCTTTGTTAGTCTTGCTAGTGGCCCATCAATTTTATTGATTTTCTCAAAGAACCAACTTTCAGTTTTATTGATTCTTTCTATTGTTCTTTTGTTCTCCCATTCATTTATCTCTGCTTTAATCTTTGTTAGTTTCCTTCTTCTATTTGCTTTGGGGTTAGTTTGCTGTTCTGTCTCAAGTTCCTCCAGGAGTGCTGTTAAGTCCTTGATTTTTGCTCTTTCTTATTTTTTTTTCTTTTTAAAAATATGGAACGCTTAATGAATTTGCCTGTCATCCTTGCACAGGGGCCCTAATCTCCTCTGTATTGTTCCAATTTTAGTATATGTGCTGCGAAAGCAATCACTTTCTTGTTTTTTAATATAGGTATTTAGGGCAATAAATTTCTCTCTCAGGACAGCCTTTGCCACATCCCATAAGTTCTAATAAGTTATATTCTTATTTTCATTCATCTCCAGATAGTTACTAATTTCTCTAGCAATTTCTTCTTTCACCCACTGGTGATTTAAGAGTGTGTTATTTAATCTCCTCATATTTGTGAATGTTCTCATTCTTTGGTGGTTTTTGAGATTCAGCTTCACCCCATTGTGATCAGAGAAAATGCTTTGAATAATTTCAATGTTTTAAAATTTATAAAGACCTGTTTTGTGCCCTAGCATAGGATCTATCCTGGAGAATGCTCCACGAGCACTAGGGAAGAATGTATATTCTTTTGCTTTGAGTGCACATATGTCTGTTAGATCTAATTCATTTATCAAGTTAATTAACTTCTCTTTTTCCTTGTTGATTTTTTTGTCTGGTTGTTCTATCTATGGATGAGAGTGGTGAAGTCTCCTACTACCATTGTAGAAACATCTATCACTCCCTGATAACTAAATTAGATATCATCTATCACTCCCTGATAGATAGATAAAAACTTCAGGTTTGCCAATGTCTGTCTCATGTACTTTGGAGCTCCTTGATTGGGAGCATAAATATTTATGATTATTATATCTTCTTGGTGAATTGGCACTTTAATAAGTATATAGTGTCCTTCTTTGTCTCTTATGATGTCTTTACTTTTAAGGTCTATTTTGTCCAATATTATTAAGGCTACTCCTGCTTTCTTTTGGTTACAACTTGCATGGAATATCTTTTTCCATCCTTTCACTTTCAATCTATTTGTATCCTTGTGTCTAAGATGAGTCTTTTATAAGCAGCATATAGCTGGATTATGTTTCTTAATCCATTCTGACAATCTGGGTCTTTTAATTGGTCTGTTAACATTCAAAGTTATTACCAAAAAGGTGTTTCTTGATTCCACCATCTTATCTTTTTAGTTTTATTTGTCAGATGTATATATTCCTTTCCCTCTTTCTCTTTGTATTCTTTAAACTGCCCTTAGTGGTACCCTTCAACTCTGTGCCCTCCTCCAGACCTCCTTCTCCTGTCTTTTATTTTTAGCTGGCAGAACTCCTTTTAGTATTCTTGTAGGGCTAGTCTCTTATTGACAGATTCTTTCAGGACTTCTTTGTCTGTGAAAACTTTAATCTCTCCCTCAATTTTGAAGGGCAATTTGGCTGGGTACAGAATTCTTGGCTGGGAGTTTTTCTCTTTCAGGATCTTAACTATATCATACCACTGCCTTCTTGCCTCCAGGATGCTAGTTGAGTAGAGAACTCAGTCTTACTTGGTTTCCCTTGTATGTATTAGATTGCTTTTCTCTTGCCACTTTCAGGATTTTCTGCTTCTCTTCAACATTTGACAGAGTGATTAGTATGTGTCTTGGGGAAGGCTTATTTGGATTTATGCTGTTTGAGGTTCTTTGGGCTTCTTTGACTTGTGTATTTATGTCCTTTATGAGGGTTGGAAAGCTTTCCCACATTATATCCTCAACTACTCTTCCTAGCCCTTTATTCCTCTCTTCTCTTTCTGAGACCAATGATTCTTATATTTGTGTACTTTGTTTTGTCTATCATTTCCCTGAGATCCAATTCATTTTTTTCCATCTTTTTTGCCATTTTATGTTTTAAGTGTTTGAAATCAGTTGTCTTGCCCTCTATATCAGTTATTCTTTCTTCTGTCTCTTCAAATCTGGTGTTGTGTGCCTCTAGTATGTCTTTTATTTGGTCAACAGAGACCTTAATCTCTGTGATATCTGCTATTTTTCTATGTATTCTTTCAAATTCCTCTTTAGGCTCTTCTAGTGCCTACTTGATCTCCTTTATGTCATTTGCTATCCCACTTATTTTATTAAGTAGAGTTGTATGAACACCTCTGATTAGTTGTTCCATCTGTGTCTCCTCTGGTGTTTTAATTTGGTCATTAGGCAGGGCTGTATCTGTCTGCATTGTGATATGCTTAGTGATCTTCTGCTGTCTTCATGGCATGTAAATATCCTGATTGATTTACTTTGGGAGTTGATTTCTTTCAGTCGTCTAAGGCCTTGTGTTTGTAGGATGGTTGTACAGCAGGGAGCAGGGCATGGGGTGGGGCACTCAGTGTGATGATTTGCTTCAGGGCAGGTATGGGTGCAAGTTGGGGATGTTATGCTGATGCCTGTGAACGTGGGCGCCCAGCGGCCAGGGAGGATGTAGCTGTCTGGGTGCACCGGTCTGGGGTACATAATCCTGGTGTGAGCTGGTCCAAGGCATGGGGCCCTTTGCACACATGTGTAGAGCTGTGGCAGCAGGTTGGTATTACACCTTCATGGATTGGGGGCAGATGTGACCTGGCTGCTCAGATTGGCACTTTCTCAGAGCTGGGGAGTGAGGCTGAGGACTGCTGTAAAGTGCGGTTGCAGAGCTGAATGATGTATTTGGGGCCCCATGCGCATGCATGGGCTGGGAGTGCCATTAACGGATGCACTCAGTTCAGCAGGGGCGGAGTGAGACTGTGCTACACTATGGGTGGGGGGCAGAGGTAGCCTGGGTATGGAGGTCAGTGCCCGCAGCCTTTATGTACTGGCAACAGCTTGCAGGGAACAGGGAGAGGGAGGTAGTGCTTGCAGGGGTGCAAGAGGGGTGGGCTGGGCTGCATTTGGGGTGGGGGTGGGGGGTAGGTACGTGCACTGGGGGCTGGTGGGGTGGGGGTGCCTGGAATGTGGGGAATGGGAGCGGGTGATGGAGCTCGGGTGCGTGGGGTGTGGGGTGTGGGGTGAGTCCCCGGCTCTCATCCATGCATTCCCACGGGCTACGTGTCTCCGCGCCAGGCTCCAGCTTTCTGCCTCTCAGTTCCTTGGCTTCTGCAACCAGGGCTGCTGCATGTGGTACAGAAGCTCTCCCAGGTCAGACGCACTGCCTCAGTTGCCCTCCTGTCCCTTCTCTAACTTTTCCATGGAGCAGGGCTAATCTTGAGCTACTCTATTCCTCATCTTCCCACATTACATCCATACATTACATCTTAAAAAGCATTCACCAAGCAACTGCTGTTGTGCTCGGTAATGAAATAGGCACCAGCATCTCAGAAACAACTAAGACAAAGTACCTTCTCCCTAGCATGAAGGTTGGGGTGGAAGCACGTAGATGTGTTATTCTAGAAGCATGTAGCCAAGTGCTACTAGAGCATATGGAAAGAAGATTTATTTTGCTCAGGTGTCAAGGATGAGGGAGGGAAGCCTTTACAAAAAAAAAGTCATGTTAAGCTAGGACTTGAGGGTTGCGGTTGAACGCCAGGCAGAGGAGACAGGACATTGCAGGCAGAGGAAGGGGCCCAGTGTGTGGACTGTCCATGCAGCTACCCAACATCGTAGAACATGTCTTCCTCCTGCCTGCCTCTCTCTCCCCCTTTTGAAGCCCCAGCCTTCTCTGGCCTGACTCACCTGGCTACCTGCTCTTTTCTCACCATGTCGTCTTTCCCATTAGTCTTGTATGGGTAAGAGACCACTCTGCTCCAGAGGAAAACAACTCCAGACTGCCCATCTCTGCACTTCCCGTTGCCAATCTTGCAGCTTTCTGGGGATTTCAGATACAGCTAGGTGGAGGTTTGAAATCCACCTTCACAATAGCTTAATAAGGACAGATATATTTTTAATATTAATTTTATTAAAATTCCGCATACACAACTCACAGATTAGCTGTTGAAAAAGAGAATGCTTGGCTCTAGAATAGAGAATCATAACAAAGTCAGGGCAAAGTAAGTAGGAGTTGCAGTGCCTAACACTGAACAATCTCTAATATTTATTAAATTAATGAATGATTGAATGAATTAATGAATGAAATTTACAATTTACAAATGTACTGTATTACCCGAGTTGGTTTTGCAGTCATAGTTGTTATGAGTTGGGGATGCATTTTCCCACAGAAACAATGTTATAAATGGTATTTAAGTGCAAGGAATCCCACGGAGGCATTTTAGCCCATAATATAGCAATAAATTTGGAAAAGTAACAAACTTGTATAAGAATACAGTTTAAACAATTTGAATGCTGGTATTTAAGGAAAAGAAAGTTAAATTAGAAGAACATGAGGTAGCACATGAAAAATGTCATGGTGCCCTCTAAAGGGACTCAGCCCTTCAAGGGTTCTAGAGGGCATTGCCCCTTTTATAGTCTACTCTCAAATTCAGGTGTATGCATTCTGTTCCCTTGCTATAACCAAATGCTTGTATTAGTCTCACAATCAGCAGGATCGTCATTGCTTCCTGGTAAGCAATCAATAATAGTTGTGTTTTGGGCCCATAATTGGTTGGAGGAGTAGAAACAAAGTAAAATGGAAGGATCAGGAAATTTATCTTTTAAGAGTCGAAAGAGATAAGCACATGATAAACAGCAGACATGTATTTTGCTCTCATGTGCCCACAGTTATCCAGAGTAAAGGGAAGATGGCACCCCATGTTCTCGAGGGGATCACTATTTACAGAGGCTTAAGACCTACCCATAGAAAGAAAAAGTGCTGTGAGATAATTCATGCTGACGGCAAAGTACTGGGTATTCAGAGGAGGATGTGTGATCAGGAAATAAAGAATTAGCAAGTAATCAGGATGACTGAATCATTATATAGATGTCTTTTTCTTACTTTCTAGTACACTGTAGAATAGCCCAAAAGAAATATCAGAAACTACTGAAACCAACTGAACTGTAGCCCAGATGTCTTGACCTTTGAAAATGATTGTATAACTATATAACCTTTACCTTGTGATTGTAAAAACATCATGACTAACTCTACTTTAACCCTTTATCCTGCTTATAACTTGAGAGTCTTATGATCACAAAACAACCCCCTAATTGTTAGTAATAAACGAAACTGAGTCAGCCCAAAACCCACCCAAATTCCTAAACTATCTTACTAGATGAACCTAGATTTACCCAAAATTGGCCTGTCTGATGTGCACTTTAACCTATAAGTGACCTGTCTCATTATAATACTAAAAATCACATCCATCATTATATTAAGGCTGCCAGCACGTAATCAATCTGCACATGTTCAATAATTAGATCATCTCTACTTTTATCATATTGAGCCATTATACTCTTTATCCTAAACCCTGCCCATCTTTTGATTCTATAAAACTTCCAAAGTTACTGCAGTTTGGGAGACAGCTTTTAGGCCAATTGGCCCATCTGATCTCTGCTTTGCCTGGTGATAAACTCTTTCTCCCTTTTGACACCCAGGTGTCATAGACTGTTATGTGCATCGGACAGAGAACCCTGTGTTTGACTGGTACCAATTTGGTGACTCTGGTGGGACACGGAGGTCCATAAAGAGTAGAGAGTCCTGAGGCAGGTCAGATGGGAATAGCGATCGAGCGTTTTGTAGCCACGAGAGCATTAGTCTAGAGGCTCAGCGCCCAGGTTTTCTACCGTCCTGTAAGAGTGAGAGAAACAGTTCCAGTTCCAGCACTGGACAGCTCACTGGGTGAGGGGTCACTGAAGTAAGAGTAAGTAGGGGAGCAGGAGGGGATGCGAGGGCCTGGGGGGGTCCGGAGGCCTGGGGCCTGCTTCCAGGAAGGCCTCCTAGGCCTGATCTCTTCACAGCTGTTTTACGACAGCTGTTCTGTACAGGGTTCAAGGCCCTGACTCAAGTTTTTCTGTTGCATCTCTGCCTGAAATATAAGTAATCCAATAGTTAATTAGTATTTAATGACATTAGGTAAGTGTTTAATTGTTCATTGGTGTTACTGCATTCGTGTAGTTCAATTTGTTCCTGTAAAAGTCTTTAAAATAGGAAATTCTAACAGCATTCCTGAAAGTAGCCTCTTGGGCTGTATTTTGGAAACTTAGAAAGATTTCAGTTACAAGCATAAAAAAAGTAAAATATAGTTTATTCCTGTAGCATATCCTGGCCGCAATATGATTTGAAATCAAGGCAGGAACAGTCTGAGAATAGTTCTACAGAAAACAGCCTGGTAGTCCAGTTGGAGGGAGAGCCGAAACGGGGGGGTGCTCCAACCCAGCTCTCAAGGGGCTCCGATCAAGGCAGCCGGAGGACCAAAGACCCCGTCGGGTGCAGAGTGACGCATGAATTCTCTTGGGACTTACGGACAGGAGAATTTTCCTGATGGCAACAGGTCAGGAAATGGGAGTTAATGCTCGGCAAAAGGGGGGGGGGAGTACAGGGACTTATAAGGGTTTAGGACAAGGGTGTGAGACCAGAGTTTCAGGGACTTGTGATCAAGGGAGGGGCGCCTCCATGCCCTGGACGCGATGCCAGGTGTACAATCTTTCCCCACAGATGTCTGATGGCCTTTAACGCCTGTCCCGTCATATAGGCGGCCAAGAAATAACCTGCTCTCAGAGTGGAGGGGAGTCCCAGGCCTGGGCCCACAGATGGGGGAGGTATTCTCAGTCCTTTGTCTCTCAGCAATCAATGTAGGTGAGAAAGTGTAAAATTTTACCTGTAAAGATTAGTAGGGAAAAGAAAAATGTCTCCCAGATTCAAATCCAGAGGATCCAGTAGAGCCTTTATTAATTCCTTCATCTGCTCCACCTCTGCCCTATAACCAGGGAGCAGATAGATGAAGGATGAAGCTCCCCTACCTCCGCCTCCTCTTTTTAAACCTTAACTGAAGGTTAAAAAAAAAAGCGTGAAATAGAAATGGTTTCCTTTCCCTCACCATAGCTGCCAGGAAATTCAGTCTAGCCAGGATGCTCTCTAAGACCAGCAGCTGAGCCACTATAAAACTTCTCCCCATCCAGCAAGTGCCCACAGGAAAGGACAACAGGGAGACCCAAGAAGATTTATATATGTGAGTATCACATCCTCCACAATGAATTTATGTAACTGGGAAAATAATATCCCACTTGTTTTGGTTTACTAAAGCTGACATGATGTAATAAACCAGAAATGGGTTGGCTTTTACATTGGGAATTTATTAGCTTATGAACTTACAAATTGCAGGCCGTGAAAAATGTCCAAATAAAGGAATCAACAGGATGATACCTTCTCTGAAGACTGGCTACAAGCTAGCTTGGGCTGCTCTGTCACATAGGGAAGGCACCTGGCAGCATCTGCTGGTCCTTCTCTCCCAGCTTTCACTGCTTCCAGCTTCTGGCTTTAGTGGCTTCCTCTCAGCTTCTCTGGAGCTTTTTATGTGAACTTTTCTTAATTTCATCTCTATGTGTTTTAACCTTCTATAAAGGACCCAAATAAGAGGAATGTTTTAGTTTGTTAAATGCTCCTGGAATGCAATATACTAGAAATGGAATGGGTTTTAAAAAGAGAATTTATTAAGTTGCAAGTTTCCAGTTCTAAGACCAAAAAAATGTCCACATTAAGGCATCCAAAGAAAGATACCTTGACTCAAGGAAGGCTGATACCTGTCACATGACAAGGCATGTGGCTGGCATCTGCTGGTCCTTATTCTGGTTCCACTGCTTCCACCTTCTGATTCCAGCGCTTTCCTCTCTAAGATCTGTGGATCGTCACTTAGCTCCTCCGGGACACAACTCTGGGTTCTGGCTTGCTTAGTATCTCATGGGAAGGCATATGGTGATGTCTGCTGGGCTTTGCATTTCCAAATGCTAGTGTCAGCACTCCAACAATCTCCAAATGTCTGCATCTCTGTCGGCTCTGAAACAACTGTGTCTTCTCCAAAATGTCTCCCTTTTTAAAGAACTCCAGTAAACTGATCAAGGCCCATCTTAAATGGGCAGAGTCACGTGTCCATCTAATCAAAAGGTCACACCTATATCGAGTGGATTATATCTCCATGAAAACAATCTAATCAAAAGATCTCACCCTACAATATTGAATCTGGATTAGAAGAACAAGGCTTTTCTATGGTACATAATTTCAAACTAGCACAGGGATTAAAACCTTGAATAAGATGGGTCACATCTCAGTTGAAATAATCTTAACAAAAGATCCCTAATCAATAGGCCCACACCCACAGGAGTGGATTAAATTTAAGAACCTGATTTTCTGGAGTACATAACAGCTTCAAACTATTACAGCACTCTATAGAGAGGACCAAAAAAAAAGAAAGCCTAGTTTCTTTAATATTAGCAAACTATAACCCAAATTGGGCTAATACTCAGGCCTTATTAAATACCTTAATAACAAGAAAAGAATGGAGAAAAGTAACAGAAAAAGCAAAATGGAAAAAAAAAATTAAAAAAAAAAACAAAGAGAAACTCCTGACAACCCAGTGTATGCTAAAGCAAATTTAACAACACTGGTACGAAATCCTGAATGGAATCCAAATAATTCCGACAACTGGGCTAATCAGAGCATTATAAAAAATATATTATTCCAAGTCTGCAAAAAAGGGGTCCCTAAACCCATAAACAAAAAAAAAAACTAATGAAACAATATAAAAAAACTTCAGCTTTCCTTGAAAGAATTTATACTACGTATCAATATACACTAATATGGATCTGAAAAGTCCAAAGAATGCAAAATTTTAAATATAACCTTTATTACTCAGAGTGTTCCTGATATAAGGACAGTGCAAGAGAAAATAGATGGAGAACTAAGATTACCTATCTCTAAGTTAGCTGAACCTGCCTAAAAGTTTAAAACAGGACCAAGTTTTAAAAAGACCAGGACTTCAAAAGGCAAACAGCACTTCTCAGAGCTCTCCTACAAGAAACAACACTTTTCTCCCACCAGGAGCCCTGGGCAACAATACAGATGGAAAACTAATGAATTGACTTTTTTCTTAATACCAGAGATTAAATAAAAACCTAACATGATTTCCAACCAATCAGCTACTATAACAGGGGTGCCTGGTAAAAATGCAAAGAAATTATTTCTACAATTACTAGACTGCCTAGTTAAAACCATATATTTAAAACATACCCAGTTCCCTTGCTATGGATGTTAATCAAAAAGCCACATTAATGTTCACGAAGAAAGATAAACAAATCACCCCTATCCCAGAAGAAATCTTAAAAGCTATAAAACCAGTTGATGGAAAAACTGGACATGCAAAACTGATTCAAGTGAAATTCCAACAACCAGGAACTCCATGTTACATTAAACAATGTCCACAAACTAAAACCCTGAAAAGGAATTGTTCCATTAGTACAGGATGTGGATGATACCTTACTTAAGAGACATATCAAGAAAAAGAAAAAAACTATAGTTCTAATTAGTGAGTTATGTATTTCTGTGTTTTTTTGTGTCTAATTTCCTATTTGTTCAATGTATATTTTCCCACCTCTGGATGGTAACCAAAGATCAACAAACAAAAATGTTTAAAGACTATCCATATTAGGTAAAGATAAATAAGCGCTTATCTGTATAAACTAATACTCCTGGAGTTCAGAAGTTAAGGAAAGAGAGTTTCCGGGGCTCTTTAAACTCCTCCTCCTCCCCGCTCTACGTCCTGGAAAACCTAACTCCCAAACCCCATCGTAGGCTCAGGAGGTTTAGAAAAAATTCAACCTTTCATTCAGACCTATAAGCCTAGATCCTAGACCTTTTCATTCTAGACCGAGAGGCTTCAGGCAGCAGCAGTGTATAACGTTTTTGAGAGCCTGGGCTCTGAAATTTAAAGCTCAGCTCTGCAACTGCTGCTGAAGGTCATGTACAAATCTAATCAGTCAAAACTATTTGAAAGAAAACAACTAAGAAAAAGAAATCCCCCACCTTCTTTCTGTATCACCTATTCCTGCTTCCAGGGCCTTCTCCGGAATCTCGACCAAACCCGAGCAGTAAAAATTAAACCAGTGGAGGCTACAGGGGAATGGCTAGGTGAGAAAAGATCGGGGACGCGTAGGTTTGGCTTAAAACTTGTTTCCCCGGGCCTGGAGAGTAAAAGCGATGAGGACAGAAAGAATGTTACAGCATAGGCCATTTTTACATAGTTAGTCCTGTAATTCCATAATTTACAATTACTTTTTTCTACTAGGATCTTTGCAAAAGCAGCTGAATCGCCCGGCGGACGGAGCTTAGCCCGCACCGGACCCGGCTGGCTTCAGCCTCGGGCCTTCCTCACTTACAAGGATCTGAGGCCACGAAAAGGCCCACATCAAGGCACCATCAAGCGGTGCCTTCTCCAGGGCTAAGAATCTGATTATGAGCCTTCCCAAAGTGACAGGCCATGAGGCACTAGGGCGTGGAGACCAGCTCCGGCGTCGGCCGCAGCGCGCGGTCTCTGAGGAAAGCACGCCCGTCCACCACCGCACAACCGACTCCTGTCCCGCGCCTCGGCTCCTCAAGGCCTTCCGGGCTGCGTCCCTTCTTGGGTTTCCACGCTTCAGGGGCCCGCCGACGGCAATGACCAACGCTACTTGGCTCACCCCGTAGATAGAAGGAGCCCCGAACCGGAGCGCGAGCGGACAGGGCACCACACTTCCGGTGTCCCGCTGGGGACCCCACCCCACTTCCTGGCACCCGGCTCCGCTGAGGGGAGGGTTGGGCGAGGCTGGCCGGGGGCGGGGACGCGGACGGAAACGGCTAAGACACACTTCCGGCATCCCACTGGCGACCCCGCCACACTTCCTGTCGCCCGGCTCCGCTGAGGGGAGGGCTGGGCTGGGAGGCGAGCTGGGGACGGGGCGCGGACGGAAGCATGGACGCCACGCTTCCGGCGTTTCACTGCCACACTTCCTGTCACCCGGCTCCGCTGAGGGGAGGGCTGGGCTGGAAGGAGGGTTTGGGCCGGGGGCGTGGTCGGGCTCTGGCGTGCTGGGCCGCCCCACCGAGCGTCCGCGTCGTCGCGCGAGTCCGGAGAACCTTCCCGGGCCGCACTTCCAGCCCGCAGACCTTGTGTGCGCCCCTGGCCCGGCCCGCGCACCATGCCCGCCGTGGACAGGCTCCTTCTGGAGGAGGCGTTGCAGGACAGCCCGCAGGTACCTCGCTCCGGCCGGCCTCGTCGCGGGGGTGCGGTCGAGGAGGCCTCTCTAGGTCCCCTGGGGTCCAGGGCGGTCGGCGTCCTTCCCCAGGTCCCTTGTGGCTGAGGAGGGGTGGCCGGGAGGCTCGGGGGTGGAGGGTCTCCTCCCCGACGGGATTCATGGGGTCGGCATATCCCTGCTTATCCGAGCGGAGGCTGCCGGCCCGGGCAGGTTCGCCTCGGCTTGTTCTGTGTGGAGTGGGGACAGCAGCTGTGCCTGCCTCGTCGGGGCGTAGGGTTAGGAGAAAATGCCCGCAGAGTGAGGAGTCAAGTTTACGGTCCCGCTGCACCTGGCGGGGGCCTGGGACGGAGCGGTTGGGGTCTCTCCCCATGGGAGGCAGTGGTTGGGGTCTTCCCCCAGCGGGAGGCAGTGGTTGGGGTCTTCCCCTAGCGGGAGGCAGTGGTTGGGGTCTCTCCCCGCCGGGAGGCAGTGGTTGGGGTCTCTCCCCATGGGAGGCAGTGGTTGGGGTCTCTCCCCGCCGGGAGGCAGTGGTTGGGGTCTCCCCCAGCGGGAGGCAGTGGTTGGGGTCTTCCCCCAGCGGGAGGCAGTGGTTGGGGTCTCTCCCCATGGGAGGCAGTGGTTGGGGTCTTCCCCCAGCGGGAGGCAGTGGTTGGGGTCTCTCCCCCAGCGGGAGGCAGTGGTTGGGGTCTTCCCCCAGCGGGAGGCAGTGGTTGGGGTCTCTCCCCATGGGAGGCAGTGGTTGGGGTCTCTCCCCGCCGGAGGCAGTGGTTGGGGTCTCTCCCCGCCGGGAGGCAGTGGTTGGGGTCTCTCCCCGCCGGGAGGCAGTGGTTGGGGTCTCTCCCCCAGCGGGAGGCAGTGGTTGGGGTCTCTCCCCATGGGAGGCAGTGGTTGGGGTCTTCCCCCAGCGGGAGGCAGTGGTTGGGGTCTCTCCCCGCCGGGAGGCAGTGGTTGGGGTCTCTCCCCGCCGGGAGGCAGTGGTTGGGGTCTCTCCCCGCCGGGAGGCAGTGGTTGGGGTCTCTCCCCATGGGAGGCAGTGGTTGGGGTCTCTCCCCATGGGAGGCAGTGGTTGGGGTCTCTCCCCGCCGGGAGGCAGTGGTTGGGGTCTTCCCCTAGCGGGAGGCAGTGGTTGGGGTCTCTCCCCATGGGAGGCAGTGGTTGGGGTCTTCCCCCAGCGGGAGGCAGTGGTTGGGGTCTCTCCCCGCCGGAGGCAGTGGTTGGGGTCTCTCCCCGCCGGAGGCAGTGGTTGGGGTCTCTCCCCGCCGGGAGGCAGTGGTTGGGGTCTCTCCCCCAGCGGGAGGCAGTGGTTGGGGTCTCTCCCCGCCGGAGGCAGTGGTTGGGGTCTCTCCCCGCCGGGAGGCAGTGGTTGGGGTCTCTCCCCCAGCGGGAGGCAGTGGTTGGGGTCTCTCCCCGCCGGGAGGCAGTGGTTGGGGTCTCTCCCCCAGCGGGAGGCAGTGGTTGGGGTCTTCCCCTAGCGGGAGGCAGTGGTTGGGGTCTCTCCCCGCCAGGAGGCAGTGGTTGGGGTCTCTCCCCGCCGGGAGGCAGTGGTTGGGGTCTCTCCCCGCCGGGAGGCAGTGGTTGGGGTCTCTCCCCATGGGAGGCAGTGGTTGGGGTCTCTCCCCATGGGAGGCAGTGGTTGGGGTCTTCCCCCAGCGGGAGGCAGTGGTTGGGGTCTCTCCCCGCCGGAGGCAGTGGTTGGGGTCTCTCCCCGCCGGGAGGCAGTGGTTGGGGTCTTCCCCCAGCGGGAGGCAGTGGTTGGGGTCTCCCCCAGCGGGAGGCAGTGGTTGGGGTCTCTCCCCGCCGGGAGGCAGTGGTTGGGGTCTTCCCCTAGCGGGAGGCAGTGGTTGGGGTCTCTCCCCGCCGGGAGGCAGTGGTTGGGGTCTCTCCCCGCCGGGAGGCAGTGGTTGGGGTCTCTCCCCCAGCGGGAGGCAGTGGTTGGGGTCTCTCCCCGCCGGAGGCAGTGGTTGGGGTCTCTCCCCGCCGGGAGGCAGTGGTTGGGGTCTTCCCCCAGCGGGAGGCAGTGGTTGGGGTCTTCCCCCAGCGGGAGGCAGTGGTTGGGGTCTGTCCCCCAGCGGGAGGCAGTGGTTGGGGTCTGTCCCCCAGCGGGAGGCAGTGGTTGGGGTCTTCCCCCAGCGGGAGGCAGTGGTTGGGGTCTGTCCCCCAGCGGGAGGCAGTGGTTGGGGTCTCTCCCCCAGCGGGAGGCAGTGGTTGGGGTCTCTCCCCATGGGAGGCAGTGGTTGGGGGTCTCTCCCCGCCGGGAGGCAGTGGTTGGGGTCTCTCCCAGGGGTACATAAGGAGAGGAAACCACGGCACCCACCCGGGCGCACACGGGGAGCTGCGTTTGCGCGTTGGCATGTCCCTCAAGCCCCTGTGCTGGGAGGTGAAGGCAGGTGTGCAGGTAGCAGTGATGCAGTGACTGGAGTTCAATTCAGTGGCCCCTCCCCGGGAACTGTTGTTCTCCTACACTTACCTTTTCCCCAACTTCCTATCTGTGTTTCTGATGCTATGTCTTTGGGTCATGTAAATAAGTCTCTTCTCTAGATTCTCAACTAGGCAAAGTTAGAATAGATTCGCCTGTTCTTCCTTCACAGTCTCACCTGTCTTCTCCTCAGTACATTGTACCTCCCGGGATGCTCTTTAATGGATTTGCCTTCTCCCACTCTGCGTCTCTCCGGTTGGGAGTAAGTGGTCAAAAGGGCTGTGTGCACAGTTTTCTTGTTCCCATTCTTTGTGAGCTCTGTGTGTAGGCAAGGAACTGTGGTAACTGTGATTTTCTTTTTGTTGTTGTTCTGGCAAATTCACATCCTCTTATGTGACTAACTTTTCAAAGACCTTTTTATACAGCACTAGCCTTTGGGGTTTTAATTGTGAGGACCAGAGTCCTTGGTATGTGGCATGTCTTCCATGTTCACACCTGTTGTGTGGGATCTGAATATACTGACTGTGTATATACTGAATATACTAGGGATTTCTAATGATCATCTGAAAAAAGATTTGTTTGCTTTATTATTGGAAAAACAGAGGTACAAAGATATATTGCCTTCCAAGCTGACCGTGGTGACAGCTGAGCCAGAATTGAGAGGTATTTTGCCTTATTCTTTATGCTGTCCTTGCTGATAAATTACATTCTGAATTTTAGACCCTCAAATAATTAATATACACTATTTCTGAGTGGCTAATAAGAGTTGATCAGCTGTGAGGAGGTAGGAAGAGTATAGGGAATAAATCAGGAAACCTGGTCTAATTCGGGGCCTGACATTAATGTGATTTCGGCACGTCACTTAATCCCTGGCCCCATTTTCTCATCTGCAGAACAAGGGACATGGAGCAGATGATCTTTGAGGTGCTTTAGAACCTTAAAATTGTTTCTTTGTCTGCATGGTTTATAACTTTGAGCTTGTATGTTGAAGAGGAAGTTTAGAGGCATTGTCATTATTACATAGGGAATTTATTTGTCCCTGCTTTGGGGTCTTGGCTGTTGCCCTTCGAGGGTTCTTAGTAAGGTTTTGTACAGAACGGAAGCCCGCTTTAAGGAAGATCTTCGATAATCATCAGGTCATGTTTATTTAGCAGTCTTGTATGTAACATGTGCCTAGTGCAGCTTTTTTTTAATTTTCCATTTTATTGAGATACATTCATACACTATCCGAAGTATACACTCACTGGCTCCTAGTGCAGCTTTTACATCAAAGGAGACTCAAACTTGGAACTGGAAGGAACTAATCCAATCCCTTCTTTTTGTGGGTGGAGTAAGACAATAGCAAATGTGTTTTGTGTACTAGACAATGATTTACATAAAATAGATCTTTTTATTCTCCCAACAACCTTTTGAACTAGGCCCTCTGTTCAAATTGCTGAGGAGTAGAGGAGTTAAATACCTTGCCCAGGATTGCACACTAAAAAGGATTGGAACCCAGGCAGCCTGGATGTACAGGGGATTTGGCTCACATGAGCACAGCTGCCTAGCACCTGGCTTTTCTGTCATCGGTGGCCTGAAATCGTGTTTCACTCAGAGGAAAAGGTCCTAAGAAGTCATCTATTCATTTCCTCTAGTTTTCTGTGGAGTTATGAGTGTTGCTCCAGTAACCTGTCTGCATGTGATTAATCAAAGAACACAAAACCTTTGTATTTGGACTGAGTGACCTAAGAAAAGCTGAATAGCAGTTGACCGACCTTAGCCTTGTCTGTTCATTTCCTCCTTTTTTTGTTTGTGGCACTATACAATGTGTTATAAAACTAGTCTATGTATTTGTGTTACCTTGATAGATGAGAGTATGTTTTAGGGATCAGGATACTTGCCCCTATTGCTGTTTGTGAACCTCTGCTACTGGCAGGCACTGCTAGGTGTTGGGAACTTCATGATAGTAAGATAAGCGGGCCTGCGTCCTGCTAGCTCCCAGCTGCTCTGGAAGCCAGATAAGTCAGGCAGAAGTACAGTGAGGACTGCTGTGATAGGAGCACAGATGCAGCGCAGGCTTCTTCGGGCTGCGTCCTTATGTTCTGTAAGTAGTTCATTCTTGAGATAAGATGAAGACAAAAGCACTGTTGCTTGCTTTTTTTTTTTCAGTTGGCATAATTGAAGCACAGAGAGATTAAGGACTAAGTTCTGAGATTATGCAGTGAGTGGCCTAGCTGGGAGCTCTCCTCTGTCCAAATCAAGCCTTTCTGTACTTGAACAAGATGATGCAAAATGTATTAGATTGTTTTGTATGTTTTGCAGACTGGTGTCTTTGTTTATAACACATTTTTCCTCTCGGTAGACCTGGTTCTGCTGAGCCATTTCTCTCCCTCTACCAACCTGTAGGTGTAAGAACTTTTATTTATTCTTACTTTAATTTTTGTGTGTGTGTGTGTGTGTTACAACCAGAGTTATTGAAATTGGGCCATTATACAGTCATATGCCATTTTTGAGAGTAAAAAATGCCTAGGACTGTTTTATTGGGCGACACCCATTCTCTTTAAGACAGAGGTGATGTGGAGCTGAGGCAGTATCCATGAGGTGCCCAGTTTTGCTTTTCTGGCTGAGTGTACTGTTGAGGTTATAAGGGAATAGGGAGAGGATGGAATTCAAATCCTGCTTCTGCCTCTGTTACCTTTGGCAAGTTATTCAAACTTTCTGAACTTGTGGGTTTTGTTTTGTTTTTTGTTTCGTTTGTTCTAATTTTCTCAAAACATTCATACCAGGTTTTTGAACTTGTATTTGACATTTATAAAATTAGAATAAAAATACCTACTTTAAAGACATTGTTGTGAAGAATAAATAATATATATAAAGTGTGTACATGTCTGCATGTCGTAGTTGCTCCATAAACGATTGCTGTTATTGTCTTAAAAAAATACACAACAGTGTTTAATTGACTTTTTGGGGATTTTGAGCAGTTAGTGTACCTTTGCCCTGGTGCTTGGTCTCAATCCCTTTTTCCAGTCTCAGAGTATCCTTGTTGTTACAAATAAAATGTTGAGGAAAGTGATACAGGTGAATATGGATATCAAAATAGTGCCTGAAATAGATGGGTGTATTTTTTCCAGAGGCAGTCATGCCTAGTTTAGTTAGAAAAAGAAGACTAAGTTTTCCTGCCAGTTCTAACAGATGTCATGGGACACTTGTCCAGAGTATTAAAAAAAAAAAAAATCTATCACGCAGTTGGCAGTTATCACAGGTGAAAGCATGACAGCAAGGTGAACGAAGAGAAGCGAGCACTAGACAGCTGTATCCTGCCTCCAAAGACCAGGGCCCCCGATGAAGCCCACCCTGCAGGGGTGGGAGAGGTAGCTACTGCAGTGGGGACATATGGCCTTTACAGCCCCGCCCTGCTGCTCCCCAGCTGTGTGAGGCCGAGCTAGTTCTTTGACCCTAATGAGCCTTAGTTTCATGATGTGTAAAATGGACTTATCGTGGGATAGTGTTTACCTTAGAAGGCTGTTGGGAGGATTAAATGTAGTAATGAGTGTTGAGTTCCCAGCACAGGTCTCGTACATAGGAGGTACAGAGTAAAGGGTAGTGTTAGTTTTCTTACCATCCTCTTTGTGGTGGACATTTGTGCAAACCCTCTCTTTTCATCTTGTCCTCTTCCTTTGTATTTATTCCAGAGAGTATTAAAATCAGTAATTAGGACTCAACTAAAAAGATGCCTGTAGTATTCATAATAGTAAGATATCCTGCATGCAGTCATAACATTCCTTCCCATTCCCCTATGTTAGTTATAACAAAGGAAGGTACCAGAATCATAATAAGCATTGTTGGGCTCCCACAGCATTGTGCACCAGGTACAGAAAGGTCCTGAACTGTTAGATGACATGCACAGGTAGCTATGGAGATAACAGTGTTGCTATCATGTTAAAATGAAGTCGTACATGTAAAGCTCTTACTTAGTGCCGCTTTACACGCCTAGTGCTTGGTGTGTAATAAACAGTGCAGTTCGTTATCTTCGTCATCATCAGTGTCATCCCTGCTGGTGCTGTTCGTCAGACACTGGTAGGCACTTTATGTACGTGATTATGTCATTGACCCTGCAAATTAGTGTCAGCGTCTGGATTTGGATCCAGGACTGACATGGTGCCAAGGTGATAACGAATCCTTTGAGATGCTTTAGCAAACTATAAGCCCCGGGAGAGTCGAGTCAGTTTTTGTTACCTTTGAAGCTCGGTGCTCAGCACAGGGTCTCGGTAAATGTTGCCTGAGTGAGTGGATGGTGAATGACAGACCACCCACTGCAGGCTCTGAGAATGTCTTTCAACGGTACGTTTTTTTTCTGAATAGAGAGTATATTTTAAAGAGATGTAATGAAGAATTCTAAACCAGTGGTTTTCACCTAGCAGCTGACAGGGTCGTACCAGCATTTTGTTTACAAATGGAATAGAATAGAACAGAGCAGGACAAAACAAAGTCAGTGTATGCATATTAATGACAAATATTGTTTGGTGAAAATTTCGTTCAGGTCCTGATGTAAAATGTGTTTCTGGTGTGGATTATAATAAAAAATTTGAAGAACTCTGTTCTAACAGATTGTACATGGTATGAGCTAAATCTAAATGATGTTTCTTTCTCCTTGAGAGCTTTTTAAGCAGTTATCTTACAGTTTCCTTATTCATATGCTTGTCCTTCACTTGTAATATTATAGTTTTTCTGTTGATAAGGGTTGGTACTGAAGAGAATGTACTGGTCTCAAAGCAGCTGTTTTTCTCTTTGAGGACACTGGGTAAAGCCAGGACAAGCATGCACTGTTCTGAGGTGCACCAGGGTTTGTGGAAATCAGGGGTAGAACGTGTGTGGGGGAAGGCAGTGGCTCCTGTTCTTTGGGGGTGCTTTGTGGTCAGTGATTGTGCTCTTACCTTAGTAGGTTAGCAAAAGGAGGGAATAGAAATTCATTTGAAGGGAAATAATGAGCCTTAATGGATTGTTCTTCATAATGTTGTTTGAATATCACCTCATTAAACGCATTTCAGTAACTTATTCTCCATTCTATGCCTGATGAGTTATTTTCTGAAGTAGTGATCCCCTGATCACTGAAGTAGCATTTTAAATGGCCTTTGTGCTGCGTACATTAATGAAAGTCCCTTGAGTGATGTCTTGCTGTTTCTTCATACACTATGCAGCATATAAACATTTCTTTAGTGCTTAATGTGTGCCAAGCACTATGCATGAAAACAACAGGGAATACCTTTTATCTGGTGACATTGCTCAGCTGCTCTCAGAGCAGTGTGTAGCCAGTTTTTCTGAAAGAGCTAAACTAGAATTCTGGTTAAGTTGCTGTTTGAGTCTCATGTCCACAGCTACCCCTGGTGGACCCAGGGTTCATGAAATTGCCTGATCATGGGTGTGAAAATTGGTTGCACAAAATATGATGAAAAACATTCTTTTCCTTAAAAGGGAAGAATGACACACTCCCACAAGATGTCCAAGATTGCAGAAAACCAGGCGGATGGTTGACTGCTGGGCGATTGTACTATAGCAAGCTGGAGTTCTGACCACACCCGGATACACAGATGGACCTTGACTTCAAGTTCAGTTTATGGGCTTGAGAGGAGAGGCTGCCCTTCTTAACACTATTGGATGGGGTTTGAATTGGTGCTTAGGTAGAGGCTAGAGTTGGGACAGAAAATAGCCCTTCAGTCTTAATCTTTTAAAAACTGGGCCTGGTGCTCCAATTTCATTTTGTCCCTGTGCTATAGTTTAAAGAATTCAGTCAGAGAAGCAACATGTACTGTCTCTCCCCGTTTCAGTTTGTGTATGTTTTCTACTTCCTTTGTAACTTTCCACTTAGACACAAAATGGACTTTTTTCTTTTCTTGCAGACTCGCTCTTTACTGAGCGTTTTCGAAGAAGATGCTGGCACCCTCACGGATTACACCAACCAGCTGCTCCAGGCAATGCAGCGCGTCTATGGAGCACAGGTATGCCGTTGCCCTTGCCTTGCAGAGGAGCAGAGGAGAAGCCCTCTGCCCTCATGTTGAACTTCTCTCAGGAGTTTGTGAAATTGGAGCCAGAAAATCCACATTCAAAATTCTGGAATAAAATCAGAATTGTTTTACTTCTCTTCATCTCAACAACTAAGGACCTTCTGTTTTTTTTGCTTAAGAAAGAGAGTAATTTTCCTGTAACATGAACCAGTAGAGGGGGCCACATAACTGCTTTAATTTTTTTTTAATTCAACCCCAGAGGGAAACATCTGAGTCTTCTCTTCCTATTATAAATGAGTGGTATTCAGTATTTTGAGACGTCCTCTTTGTCTTGCTCATAAATGTGCAGTCTTAGATGTTGATGTGGGAGGGTAGAGATATTTTTTTCAAGTGCTTCCTCTGAAAAGACTTGAGTCACAGTTCTGAAACTATTGGTTGGCTCCTTTGTTTTGAGGAACAAATACCTCTAGCTTGCAAAAGCAAGGAAAATAAATTGCTGAATAGCATAAGTGAATCTTTTTAAGATCAGGAAGTGCCCATGTGTGTTGCCTTCTAATAGACTTGTGAGTTAAAATAAAATTTATTATTACACATAACATTTTATGGCAACTGATCGTTTTTGTTATTGATTCCTTATCAATTTAAATCTGTGTTATTGTTTCTTTTTCTCTTCTATGATCTCTAAAGAAGTAACTATATTCAGTAGTATATAGCTCTATAATCATATATAGTTGTTTATTATTATATAGCTCTTGGTACTAATATATATACTTATTGATTATTACCATTGTTTTTAGTTATTCATTCATTTATCCATTAGATGTTTTAAAGATTATGTGAGAGGCTGTGTTCTAGGTTCTGAGCATAGGGCAATAAAAAAAATTCCTCTTTTGTGGAGCTGATATTTCCGTGGGGAAGATAGACGGTGAACTAGATAAATATGTGAAGTATATAGTGTGGTAGGTGCTGATATATTCGATGGGAAGGGGATTGGGGAGTAGCAACCTAAACAGGGTAGTTGATGAAGGCCTCGCTGATATGACAGTTGAATAAAGACCCTACGAGATAAGGGAAATGAACTGTTAGGACTCTAAGAGAGAAAAAGAAAGTTCAAACAATGAGTTTTCTTGATGATTAATTAATTCTTTTAAAAGATACTTCTCTGGAAAGTTACTTAACTATATGTAGGCGTATACATAATTATTCACAAACAACTTTTAAATGACAGAAACAACTTTGTAATATAATCTGTAGTCATTATAAATGAGAAAGATGATTTTGAAAGGTAGGAAAGGTATTTTCAAGAAAGTGTTCCTGTTGCAGCTATCATTAAGATTATTATAATAAGGAGTGAGGTTTATGATAAAGAATAGTATGAACTGCATTAAGGATCATTCATTGGTTGTTGTTTTTTTTTGTTTGTTTTATTTTTTGGTATGGGCCGGTTCCGGGAATCAAACCTGCGTCTCTGGCACAGCAGGCAAGAAGTCTGCCACTGGGTGCACTGCCTGGGATCATGCAATTTATTGTGTAGAGAGCACTTTTCATACAGCATAGTAGATGGTCAGTAAATGCTTGATTAGGAATAAACATTAATATAACAATATTTGAATGCCAGTTGTAGATTAGACACTGCTATTATCGAAATAAAAAGACTCAGTCCCTGCTGTTAGGGTTGGTAGACAAACAAAACAGTTACCAGAGTTTTAGAGCTGCCAGGAGATGAGGGTCACCTAAACCCAGAGCAGTTGTGGTAGACACTGAAAAGGGGGATCATTATGTTGAGATTTATTGAATACTTAATAGTTTCCAGGTACATTTCAGAATCTTTTACATTGATCATCTCATTTAATTTCCCCAACAACTCTGTGATATGGGTATTGCTGTAACCCCATTTTATAGGTCAGGAAATGAAGGATTCCGAAGATGAGTAACTTGTCCAAGTCCTTCCAGTTAATACTGGGCAGAGCAAGTCTGCCTGAAGCCAAAGCCCGAACTCTTAAATCAGGGGATGGTGTGATGGTCAGGTTCTGGTGTCAGGTTGGCCAGGTGATAGTCCCCAGTTGTCTGGTCAGGCAAGCACTGGCCTGACCATTGCTGCAAGGATATTTTATGGCTGGTTTATTATCATTGGTCAGTTGATTGCAGCTGTGGCTGGTTATATCAGCAGTCAACTAAGAGTGCATGTCCCACAAACAAGATCATCCAAATGAGATAAAAGTCTTAGTTGAAGGCTTTTGAGGAAGAAGAGAGAATCTTTCACTGCTTCTTCAGCCAGTGAGCCTCTCCTGTGGAGTTTGTAGAAACTTTACATTGAACCTGTCAGCTTCACAGCCTGCCCTGTAGATTTGGACTCTTCCATTCCCATGGTTGCATGAGATGCCTTTATAAATCTTCTATTTACAGATCTCTCCTGTTGGTTCTCTATCTAGAGACCTGAACTAGGATATGACATTGGAAGTGGAAAGAAATGAGTGGATTTCAGAAGTATTTAGGAAGCAGATTGGTGCTTGATTGGAGATGAAGAGGTGGAGTGGGTGAGTGCTCAGTCCATACTGATGGTCAGGTCCCTGTCTTGAACAGTAGGTTGGGTAGATGGGAGAGCACAGGGAGAGGAGCAGGGCACATGGGGGTCAGGGTGTGTGGATCATAATTCTGTCTTGACAGTCTAAATTTTAGGTGTCCATGGAACATCAAAGTGGGGAGAGAAACCTTGAAAGGTCAGCTCTAGAGTTCAGGGCTGGAGATACAGGTGTGTAAACTATATAATATTATGCAAGTTTAACTTATTAATCAGAACTAATTTTAACTACCAAAAGAAGCATGTGCTCATTGGTAATTTTGTCTGTTTCTTTTGGTAAGACATTGAGAATTTGGAGACTTGAGCACTTGTGTTTATATATATGTATATATATATATATCTTCATTTATTTTTTATTTTATTCCTCAAATATTCAAAATTCTTAAAAAGATAATTTTTTTCTTATTGGGCTTAGGCCTGCAGTTGCTTGCTATTCAGTATTTTGAATATTGTCATTAAGTGATTTGTCTTTTTGAGACCTAAAAGCCCCAAGACGTAAGGGACTGTCTGCTGCTTCTGAGAATCTCTATTCAGCCTTTCCAGTCTGTCAAAATCAGTTTCTTGGAGATGTCCAAACACCCTCTTATGCCTTTTTTCTTTTGAACCAGTGACTATGTTTTGCCAAAATTAAGTGCCTCTTGCCTGTAACCGGCCCTTAATTCACACCACATGACCATCATGTGGTTTCTCTTGCTGACCAGAAATCCTTCCTCTTGCTTCCGGGTTTCCTGCAGCAGATGCTATTGAGACTGTCTGGTTAGTGCTGCCAAGCCCAGTGATTCAAACAGCAAGGAGCCACATTTACATCGCAGGGTCAGAGTCACTTGGTTTTTCAGATTTATTTGAATGCACAGGTGGTTTTAGTTCTGTTTTTTAATTAAAAAAAAAACAAAACTTTTCTGGCCCCCTCTTTGATCAATTTGTTTTGATATGTGTATATAAAATTAATACTACTACTAATTTCACTTTGTTCCTTAAAGACTGTACACCTCCACACATTGATTTGATAGAATTTTGTAATTTCATTTTTAAAACAGGCATTTAACAAGATTTGTTGTCTCATTATTATATTTTAAAACCCAGGCTTATACTGTTGATAAATGATAACTATTCACAAAAGTTAGTATAATCAGACCATATGATAAATTTCTGGATTTTGATATAGTAAATGTCTTTCAGACCTTAGTTTGAGAAAGAGGAAGAGCAAGAAAAACTAGAGGAAAGTTGTATGAGCAGTTTTGCTGATTGTGACTATTTTGTAGGAAAATTTTAAATTTTATTTGGCTTAAGCTCTAGAACAAAGCTATAGGCGGTGGCTATTTTTAGCATCTTACACAGACCCTGGAGTCCCATCTGGTCTCTTAACTGTCAAATGTTCCTTGCACATGGTGGGAACTGAGTACTCCATTGTGGGTCATTTGAGTGAAAGAAGCTGAACGCATTTCTAATGCAATAACAAAGCAGACACTTGTTACTTAGAAAGAGCTGCTATTTTTTCAAAGATTGACTAAAATTAAAATTTTCAAAAGTGTCTGAACAGATGCATATACATACATATTCAGTTAAATCTGCTCAAATTTTGTGCTTAATGATATATGGTACTTGTTTTGATTCTGCATATCTGCTACAATTTTGTTTCTCTTTCAAAGAGGTTTAACATTTTAAAATATTTTTAAAATGCGTATATTAGGATCGCACAACGAAATTTACTTTGAAAATCTTATTCCTCTTCTCAGATATTTTACTGAGAAAACAGGGGCAGGTGAAGTGATTTTTCTGGCTGCCAGGAGTAAGGCTGTTATCATCAGTGTTAGTGAAACCTGGAAACTCTTGCAACCTTTGTTTCTCCTTTAACAGCTGACCAACTCTGTAGTCCTCTCCTTCAGTTTGGGTGGAATTGTGTGTGTGTTTTTTGTCCTTTAAAGTAAAAGTTTGGATGGAATTTTTTGAGTGAGAACCCACTCTCATTTTGTTTCCCAATAGGTACATTAATTAGCTTAACTTAATAGCGTACTTATAGTCACACCTGAAGTAAAACACTTTCTTTTTTATTATACCAAATTTATGCATATTTTCCCTCCTCTCTCCTCCCACTGTCTTGCCCCCATTTGAGAAGCTGCTATTCCCACCTCAATTCAGGTTTGTAGTTTTTAGGATCAGTAGTTCTGAACTCCAAAATGTTCGATTAAAAATAGATGCAGGAAAGTGACTATGTTTGATTAAGCCTGATATGTTGAAGGAAAGTCCAAGAATCAAAGACTCTATTGATCCTAAAAACTGCAAACCTGAATTGAGGTGGGAATGAGAGTGGTGGGCATCTAGGAGTGTGAGCTTATAATAGGGAAGGAAAAGTATGTGGGAGGCAGAGAGGATCATATATTTATTTATTTGTTTGTTTGTTTTTTGCATGGGCAGGCTCTGGGAGAGCTATATTTTTTAATAATAAAGAATATCCTCCCTTTATTAGGCACGTAAAAGTACCAAGCACTAGGCTGAGCATTGCATAACAAAGGAGAAGTATTATAATATGTATTTATACATAATGAAACGAAGACTCAGAGAGGTTATGTAGCTTCCCTAAAGCCTCCAGAAATAGCAGTAGAGGGTGAGGAAGAATGAGCTTTAAAGCTCATTCTTCAGCAGCTTGCATCTGTCAGCCTAACAGCTTTATAATGTGTTAGAGGTGAGAAACAATTCCTTTTTATATTCCAAAATATCTTCCTTCATTTAGTTTGTTTTTATTCATAATTGTTTTAATCAGTGCCTTTTAGCAGCTCTGAAAAGCAGTCAAATTGAGGTTTTTATGGTAGGGCCTGAGAGGGGATGTGTATGTAGCCTCGGCATGAGGAAACAGAGTGCCTGAGTGGTTTCTGAGAACAACTACATAGACTTGGATTCCTGCACTTGGTTAGCATGTGTGGTCTGCAACTTTCCCTCATACTCACATTGAAGACTTTCAGATTGACATGAAAAATTGTCATGGTCTATATTTTTCCACTTAGGTCCAGGGATTTTATGGGTGACCCCGGAATCAGACAGATCTGAGTTCAGTCTTGGCTTAGCCACTTCTTCTGTGGCCTTGGGCAAATCATTTCATTGCATGAGTTTCCTTCTCTGCTGAACGGAGCTCGTAATAATGCCCACCTTTTAGGATTGTTGTGAGGGTAAATAGAATGAAGACCTGCAAAGTGCAAACTAAGGTCATTGTCTGGTATGAAGTGCCCTCTTGGTGTTAATATGACCATCTTCCGAGTCTTATAATAATAGCTCCAATGGCCCTGTACACTTGGGCTGTAATTGGGTTAAATAGGTTTGGTTCTCTGCTCCCGATTTTCTTGAAGGAGCAGTCTACACCTGCTTGCTTCACTTCCTCGCTGGGTGTTTGATGTTTGCTCTTCACGCTGCCTCTGTCTGGGCCCCTTCTTCCTGTTGAGCTTGAACAGGGGCTCTTACTGCTGTGGTCCATAGTCTCTCTGCACCCTTAGCCCGTGGGCAGCATCTGCTTCTTTTAACGACATACCCGCTGAAACTGTCTTCCTTTGGTTTCTGGGAAAAGATCTCTCCTAGGTCTTCTCCTAGTCTCTACCATTGTTGCTGGGACCCTTTTGCTAGCTATCCCTTAAGTCTTGGTGATCTCCAAAATTCCACTGGAAGCCTCCTTCTCTGATTAGCGTCGGTTGGCTCCCTGGGCAAGATCACTTCAGCAACAGCCTGGCCATTTTTTTAAAAAAATGATTATTTTTATTGAGATTTCTTCACACACATAGAGTCAATGCAAAGTATACAGTCAGTGGCTCACAGTGTCATCGCATAGGATCATTTTTAGAACAGCTGCATCACTCCAGAAAAAGAAATAAAAAAGAAAATCCCATACAACCCATACCCCTTACCCCTTCCTCTCGTTGACTACTACTGTTTCACTCTACCCATTTTTTTCCCCTTATCCCCCATTATTTATTTATTTATTTGTCCTTATTTTTTACTCATCTGTCCATACCCTTGATAAAGTGAGCATCAGCCACAAGGGTTTTACAATCACACAGTCACACTGTAAAAGTTATATAGTTATATAGTCTTCTTCAGGAATCAGGGCTACTGGAACATAGCTCAACAGTTCCAGGTATTTCCTTCTAGTTATTCTAATACAGTAAAAACATATCTATATAATATATAAAAATAGCCTCTAGAATGGCCTCGACTGTTTGAAGTCTCTCAGCCACTGAAACATTTTGTCTCATTTCTCTCTTCCCCCTTTTGGTCAAGACGGCTTTCTCAATCTTTATGGCAGGTCCCGGCTCATCCCGGGAGTCCTGTCCCACATTGCCAAGGGGATTTACACCCCTGGGTATCATGTTCCATGTAGTGGGGAGTAGCCTGGCCATTTCTGAATCTCTGTTTCTAGCTCTTGTCTCTTTTCTGAGCTCTAGGTCTTTTTTCCCAAACGACCCCTGCCTATTTTCACTGTGCAGAGTGGGGTGTTTTCAGCTCTCCTAATCAGTCTTTCTGTCTTCAGGAAGATTTCTTGCCACTTCAATTCTTGCTCTACCTTGTAGCTAGATATAAATCAATTACATCAACATTTCCCTTTACCTCCCCTTCTTAAGATGCTTCTGTGGCTCCCTGTAATCCCCATGACAAATGTTTAAACTCTTCAGCCAGGTACATGAAGCTGTTCATGAGCTGAGTATCAGCCCACTCCAGACTCATCTCTGGCTGTTCCTGAATGTACCATGCCCTCTACATACCTCGTGACTTTGCCATGCCATTCCTGCTGCCAGGCATCCCCAAACCTGTTACTCGGGCAGATGTCTTTAAGACTAACCTTAAGTCTAAGGGGTATCTCTGACATGTTTTATTTCCTCCTGTCCTGGCCAAAATGCCCTTCATCTGTGTACCATGATGCCCTGAACACTTCTTGATCAGAGGACTTGAGGTGCAGTTAGTAGGGGTTCCTTGTTCCTTTGTGGGCTATGAGTCCCAGAGAGCAGATTGTGTCTCTAATGCCCGGAACCATGCCTTGACCCATCCAGTGTCTGTTAAGTAGGTGTTGAGTGGAGGACTGAGTTCGGGATATCTTCATGTAAGAGTCAGCACATCCCAGCTGTACTTTTTCATGTCACTTCCAAACCTGTATTCCTTAGCTGAGGACTCTCATCCATTGGGTCAACCCAGCTGGAAACCCAGTTTTCTTTGACTCTTCCTTCTTCTTCACTGGCTATCGTAGTTTTTGCCTGAGAAATCCTGCTCAGATTTATGCCACCGTCTCCACTTTGTGGCTGAGGCTTAACCTCTGTTTTATTTCTCACTTCACTACTTCAGATGGTCTCCGTACTAGTCACCTTCAGTGTTTTCATGGTAGCTCGTGGTTTTTCTTTGTCCCGTGTCTGTTCTTGTCATTCTTCTGCCGAAGAAGCTGCCCCATGGCCTCCAGAAGAGAGCCACAGGCATCCCTTTCTGGTCTGCTGTAAACACAGTTTTCCAGCTTTGTTCTGCTGCACTCCTCACTGCTCCCTGTGTGCATCCTGTCTTAAAAAGCTATGGGCCTAATCCAACCCAGGACCCCCGGCTTTGCTGTAAGCTCTGGGATGGACGGGACTTTAAGCCTCTGGACTTTAGGTAGGCTCTTTGGTCACATGTTCAGTATAGACCCAAGCAAGTCCTGCATTGTAGCTTTTGACTCCAGGTGGATTTCTTTGGGCCCTACTTGCCATTCATATTTACCAAGGGTGCTGCCCACAGAACCCTTTGGTTGGTTTCAGGTGACAACTGCAGTTGATAAGCTCTCTGTGCCACAGTAAGATAAAGTCTTCCTCTGCCAAAACTCAGTTTTCCTTTCAGGTTTTCTAGTAGCCCATCTTTCTGCATTGACAACCACTTTGGGGGTTTCTGCTTAACATGGTAGATACTGTCAATAAGACTTTTGTCAGATTTCTTTTTTTATGGATTCTTATTAGGCATCATATAGTGTAGATAATAGCAAGGGAGCTATTCCCTAAAGTCAAAAGGAATCTTACCCATAGAAGCCCATTTAGATTCACAGTGTTAGGCCACCTCTTTTGCTGGATTACAGCTAGAAGGGTATGGGAGCTCTGGTCACATCTAGATGTCTGACGAGGCATGAGTATTAACTAGATAGTTTGGGATTTTGGGTCAGAATAGCATAGTGTTAAGAACTTGGGCTTCGTATTCAGAGTTCGGCAAACTTTGATTTGCCAATTACTAGCTGGATGATTTTAGAAAGTTATTTATCCTTTTTGAACCTTAGTTTCCTCATTTATAAAATTGGAATGATAGTACCTCCTTCTTAGTGCATAGAAGTAAGAGTTAAATATGTGAATAGAAGAGAAGTGTTTAACAGCAAGGTCAAGTATCTAGAAAAGACTCATAAATGTTAGCAGCTGTCTTTTATTGTTATTACCAATATTTACTCATCATCCAGTTTTGCAAGTCTTACAGCAGAGATAATTATGCTGGCTTAAATCACAGGGTGTGGATTAATTAATTGATGTTGGTAAAGCATTTCATAAACGTTTGTGCATAATAGATTAAGTGTGAGTGAGGTTAAAGTTGGTCTAGTTCAAAAGACTTTTCATGAACTATGCTCTGTACAGGAGAGATTGCATTTTTTCAATGCCATTCTGTTATTTTGCGGTGGAATTATACTGGTAGAACACGACCTTACTTGTCCTTGCAGCCTGAAATCACACACATTTGAAAATACACAGCATAAGGTATTTCCAGGAGGGACTGGGCAGAACCCAGTTGGACAAAATATTTTTGGAAAGCAGCTCTTGATATTGTGACTTTTTCCCTACAGTGGGGTTTGTGAGTGGCACATGAGCACTTTCCCCTTTCATCAGCCTTAGGTGCAGTCTGGCTGATGCTGGCAGCTTCCTGGCAGGTTTTCCCATTACTACTCAGAAAACTTGCCAGTGAGTTCTAAAGAAGAGAAGAATTCCAGGTGTTTGTCGTGAGGGTCTTGAGGGTGATTATTATATTTGTTGCCAAGTCTCTTCAGGATGCAAATAGGAGGGAGTAATATTTTAGAATTAATTAAAATAAAGAAGGAATTGGAAGAGTAGAAAACGTTTTTGAATCTGAGATTAGTAGAACGCCTCCTGAAGGAGGTGTGGCGAAGAGCGGGAATTTACTGTCCATGGCAGCGTTGGCAAAGTATGGCCACTGGCCTCATTTTTGTAAATAAGGTTTCATTGGAATGAAACCACACACATGTATTTATGTATTGTTTATGGTGGTTTTCATGCTACAATAGCAGAGTTGAGTAGCTGTGACAGAGACCATATGGCCTATAAGACAATAATATTTACTGTCTGCCTCTTACAGAAAGTGTTTGCCAAGCCTGATCTAGCATAGGTCTTCTCATTTCTGAGCTCTTGTAGGACATGAGATCATAGCGAGTATTTAGGAGTGTGTATTTTAGAATTGGACAGACCCAGATTCACATGCCACCCCATCACTAACTAGCTCTGTGATCTTGGGCGGGTGGCTTAACTGCTCTGTGCCTGTTTCCTCAGTTATAAAATTGGGTTAATAATAGAACTTATCTTATAGGGTTGTCAGATTTAATTGAAGCAGTGCAGTGGAATGCACTCAGTGTAGCGTCTGGCATGAATTAAGTGCTTAGTAAATGTTGGATGCAATTGTTAATGTCATTCTGTAGGTCTAGGAATTATATTCTAATTGGGAGGCCCTTAGGCAACCTGTGTTGCCAAGTTAGTGGAACAAATCCACCTTAAACCCACTGCAACTCACTCAGAGAAGAACAAGGGTTTTTCTAGTAGAGTAGAATATAAGCCTGGTGAGTAGGATAAAACCCTTAACCCCTTGCCCTCTGATCTTCAAAACATCACTCTGCTAAATATGGTCAACAGGCAGTATGTCCCAGATGAACATGTCATCCTTCCATGTTTTTGTATTCTGTGGTCTCCCACTTGTGCTATTTCCTTGTAGGGTGTTTTGGTTTGTTAAAGCTGCTGGAATACAATATACCAAAAATGGAACAGCTTTTATAAAGGGAATTTATTGTTTTAAGTTTACAGTTCTGAGGCCATAAATATTTCCAGAGAAAGAAACCTTGACTCAAGAAAAGTTAATGGGTCCAGAATACCTCTGTCAGCTGGGAAGCCTTGCATCTGCCAGGGTCTTTGGCTTCTGGTTTCAGACAGCTCTCCTGGGGGCGTTTACCTTCTACATCTCCAAATGCTTTGTTGCTTCATAGGCATCTCCAAAATGTTTACTCTTTTAAAGGACTCCAGTAAACTAATTAAGACATACCTTGAATGGGCAGATTCATATCTCCATCCAATTAAAAGGCCACACCTGCAATTGGGTCTGCCACATCTCTGTGGAAGTAATCTAACCAGAAGGTCACACCCACAATTGAGTGGGGCAATATCCATGGAAATAATTTCATCAAAGATTTCCACCCTAAACAATAGGGCTGGCCCCACAGAAATGGATCAGGATTAAAACATGGCTTTTCTGGGGTGCATAATTGTTTCAAACTGGCACATAGGGTTAAGCGGTATTTTTCTGTCTGACACCATGATTCCAGATACTCTTTTAAAGTTGGAATTTAGATGAACTTTTTAACCCTGTTCATTCATTCTTTCTTTCATTCATTCAACAACATTTATTGAGTGTCTGTTATGTTGTAGGAAGCGTCGCATATTACTAGGTGAAGGACCTAGTGCTTGTGGATTTGCTCTCTTGCCTCCTTGGACATGGCTACCAGCTCTAGTTAGTTTTGAAAGGAGTAGCACACCAGCTGCGAAAGCCAGGAGTTTTTGTTACGTTTGCCCAGCTTTACTCTGGGGAAGAAAAGAGAAAGTCACACCCTTTTGGTCTGTTAATGCCTGTTCCTTAAAGCAAATGAAGGAAGTAAGGGAACAGGTTGGCAGAGAGTCTGCACAAAGGACCCAAAAAAATGGAATTAGGCTCTGGTGGGTCCTGCAAAAGGGGACCATGAAAAATAAATCAGCCTCCTGCAGAGTTCAGGACTTACCCTTAAAGGAACAGCAAACCTAGGAGAATTAAAAACTAAGGGGAGGCCAAGGCCAAGAAGGTAGGCCAGTGCCCACTCCTCATCTGTGCTAGGTCAAATCCAGTGTTCTCATCCTCTCCTAGGAATAAGCTCTGAACCTGAAGAGAAGCTTTAACTGAGCTTTTGAAATGTAAGGCAAGTTTTCTTGGCTGGGACATGTCAGTGGTGGTAGAATAGTGGTAGAAAACTGCTGTGCAGCCAGAGATTGAAGTCAATGAGAGAAGAAAACGGACCCTATTAGCCAATAACAAATAGCATAAAACAGCTCTCCCAGGGCAGTACAGCTCCTAAAGAACAGTCTTTTCCTTGGGTTTTCTGTGACATTTGGATTTAGTTATGCTTCTCTGTTACTGTCTGTCATTACCGATTTAGTGCTCTTAAGCCTGGTAGAATCTGATTGCCAGTGTGTTGCTTAAATTTCCACTGCAGGCCCATGCCCCACAGCAGCCGGCCCGCCCGCCCTCCTCTCCCCTCTTTGTCCGCCGGCCCGGGGCGCGGCACCCACGCCCCGCAGCAGCCGGCCCGCCCGCCCTCCACTCCCCTCTTTGTCCGCCGGCCCGGGGCGCGGCGCCCACGCCCCGCAGCAGCCGGCCTGCCCGCCCTCCTCTCCCCTCTTTGTCCGCCGGCCCGGCGCGCGGCGCCCACGCCCCACAGTGCCCACGCCCCGCAGCAGCCGGCCCGCCCGCCCTCCTCTCCCCTCTTCCCCCTCCTGCTCCAGAGGCTCTCCAACCACCACCGTGCCCTCTTCCGCCTTCACCGGCTCCTCCGCCACCGGCCTCGACAGCCTTGCCACCCTCACCTTTCCTCCTCCAGAACAGTTACTGGGGGAGTGGAGACAATACAGAGCAGCTCCCAGAGCCACTATGGAGATCAAAGGGACGGCGTACCCCATCCTGGAACGGCTGACTGTCTGGGAGAACCAGCTCCGGTGAGATCACCGAGGGGCGCAGGCTTTCCCAGGCGGGACGGCAAGCGGCCGGAGTCCCTCCCTTCCTCCTTCCCAGGCCAGCTGGCAGAATTGGGCAGGCAGTCCCCTTGGGCCGCGGTGGCTGGCGCCCCCACCACGCGAGGCCCCCCGGACCAACTGAGAGAGTTGGGTCGGAAATCCCCAGACTGCGGAGAACGGTGACCGGGGGGTCCCTTCCAAACACGTGACTCCCTGGTCTGGCTGGGAACAGTGCACTCTCCCGGGCTGCGACAGCTGGCGCCCTCCCGCCACGCTTGGCGCCCCAGGCCGACTAGGAAATTCGGTCGGGCGCTCTTCCGTGCTGCGGCGGCCGGTGACCCTCCCCACGTTCGGACCCCCGGGCCGGCTGGCACTCTTCCAAGACGCTTCGGCTGCCGAACCTGCCCTACAGCGAGAGTTTTCCAGAGTTAAAGGACCCACAGCAACTTTCACTGGTGGAACCCGTAGACAAATGTGTGCCACGAGTGCCACCTACTGGGCAGGATAAGAAAAACAGAACCCAGAGATTTCACAGAAAAATCTTTCAACCTGTGGGGTCCAACACCCAGGGAAATCTGACTAAATGCCCAGACGCCAGCAGAAGATAATGGATCACGCTCAGAAAATTGAAAATATGGCCCAGTCAAAGGAACAAACCAATAATTCAAATGAGATACAGGAACTGAAACAACTGATGCTGAATATACGAACAGAAATGGAAAACCTCTTCAAAAACGAAATCGATAAATTGAGGGAGGACATGAAGAAGACATGGGCTGAACCAAAAGAAGAAATAGAAAAACTGAAAAAACAAATCACAGAGCTTATGGAAGTGAAGGATAAAGTAGAAAAGATGGAAAAAACAATGGATACCTACAATGATAGATTTAAAGAGACAGAAGATAGAATTAGTGATTTGGAGGATGGAACATCTGAATTCCAAAAAGAACCAGAAACTATCTGGAAAAGAACGGAAAAATTTGAACAGGGTATCAGGGAACTCAAGGACAATGTGAATCGCACAAATATATGTGTTGTGGGTGTCCCAGAAGGAGAAGAGAAGGGAAAAAGAGGAGAAAAACTAATGGAAGAAATTATCACTGAAAATTTCCCAACTCTTATGAAAGACCTAAAATTACAGATCCAAGAAGTGCAGCGCACCCCAAAGACATTAGACCCAAATAGGCGTTCCCCAAGACACTTACTAGTCAGAATGTCACAGGTCAAAGAGAAAGAGAGGATCTTGAAAGCAGCGAGAGAGAAGCAATCCATCACATACAAGGGAAACCCAATAAGACTATGTGTAGATTTCTCAGCAGAAACCATGGAAGCTAGAAGACAGTGGGATGATATATTTAAATTACTAAAAGAGAAAAACTGCCAACCAAGACTTCTATATCCAGCAAAATTGTCCTTCAAAAATGAGGGAGAAATTAAAACATTTTTAGACAAAAAGTCACTGAGAGAATTTGTGACCAAGAGACCAGCTCTGCAAGAAATACTAAAGGGAGCACTAGAGTCAGAACCGAAAAGACAGAAGAGAGAGGTATGGAGAAGAGTGTAGAAAGAAGGAAAGTCAGATATGATATATATAATACAAAAGGCAAAATGGTAGAGGAAAATATTATCCAAACAGTAATAACTCTAAATGTTAATGGACTGAATTCCCCAATCAAAAGACATAGACTGGCAGAATGGATTAAAAAACAGGATCCTTCTATATGCTGTCTACAGGAAACACATCTTAGACCCAAAGATAAACATACGTTGAAAGTGAAAGGTTGGGAAAAGATATTTCATGCAAATAACAACCAGAAAAGAGCAGGAGTGGCTATACTAATATCCAACAAATTAGACTTCAAATGTAAAACAGTTAAAAGAGACAAAGAAGGACACTATATACTAATAAAAGGAACAATTAAACAAGAAGACATAATAATCATAAATATTTACGCACCGAACCAGAATGCCCCAAAATACATGAGGAATACACTGCAAACACTGAAAAGGGAAATAGACACATATACCATAATAGTTGGAGACTTCAATTCACCACTCTCATCAATGGACAGAACATCTAGACAGAGGATCAATAAAGAAATAGAGAATCTGAATATTACTATAAATGAACTAGACTTAACAGACATTTATAGGACATTACATCCCACAACAGCAGGATACACCTTTTTTTCAAGTGCTCATGGATCATTCTCAAAGATAGACCATATGCTGGGTCACAAAGCAAGTCTTAACAGATTTAAAAAGATTGAAATCATACACAACACTTTCTCGGATCATAAAGGAATGAAGTTGGAAATCAATAATAGGCGGAGTGCCAGAAAATTCACGAATACATGGAGGCTCAACAACACACTCTTAAACAACCAGTGGGTCAAAGAAGAAATTGCAAGAGAAATTAGTAAATATCTCGAGGCGAATGCATATCGAAACCTATGGGACGCAGCAAAGGCAGTGCTAAGAGGGAAATTTATTGCCCTAAATGCCTTTATCAGAAAAGAAGAAAAGGCAAAAATGCAGGAATTAACTGTCCACTTGGAAGAACTGAAGAAAGAACAGCAAACTAATCCCAAAGCAAGCAAAAGGAAAGAAATAACAAAGATTAGAGCAGAAATAAATGAAATTGAAAACGTGAAAACAATAGAGAAAATCAGTAAGACCAGAAGTTGGTTCCTTGAGAAAATCAATAAGATTGATGGGCCCTTAGCAAGATTGACAAAAAGAAGAAGAGAGAGGATGCAAATAAATAAGATCAGAAATGGAAGAGGAGACATAACCACTGACCTCACAGAAATAAAGGAGGTAATAACAGAATACTATGAACAACTTTACGCTAATAAATACAACAATTTAGATGAAATGGACGGGTTCCTGGAAACACATGAACAACCAACTTTGACTCAAGAAGAAATAGATGACCTCAACAAACCAATCACAAGTAAAGAGATTGAATTAGTCATTCAAAAGCTCCCTAAAAAGAAAAGTCCAGGACCAGACGGCTTCACATGTGAATTCTATCAAACATTCCAGAAAGAATTAGTACCAACTCTCCTCAAACTCTTCAAAAAAATCGAAGTGGAGGAAAAACTACCGAATTCATTCTATGAAGCCAACATCACCCTCATACCAAAACCAGGCAAAGATATTACAAAAAAAGAAAACTATAGACCAATCTCTCTAATGAATATAGATACAAAAATCCTCAATAAAATTCTAGCAAATCGTATCCAACAACACATTAAAAGAATTATACATCATGACCAAATAGGATTCATCCCAGGTATGCAAGGATGGTTCAACATAAGAAAATCAATTAATGTAATAGACCACATCAACAAATCAAAGCAGAAAAATCACATGATCATCTCAATTGATGCAGAGAAGGCATTTGACAAGATTCAACGTCCTTTCCTGTTGAAAACACTTCAAAAGATAGGAATACAAGGGAACTTCCTTAAAATGATAGAGGGAATATATGAAAAACCCACAGCTAATATCATCCTCAATGGGGAAAAATTGAAAACTTTCCCCCTAAGATCAGGAACAAGAAAAGGATGTCCACTATCGCCACTATTATTCAACATTGTGTTGGAAGTTCTAGCCAAAGCAATTAGACAAGAAAAAGAAATACAAGGCATCAAAATTGGAAAGGAAGAAGTAAAACTATCACTGTTTGCAGACGATATGATACTATACGTAGAAAACCCAGAAAAATCCACAACAAAATTACTAGAACTAATAAATGAGTACAGCAAAGTAGCAGGCTACAAGATCAACATTCAAAAATCGTAGCTTTTCTATACACTAGTAATGAACAAGCTGAGGGGGAAATCAAGAAACGAATCCCATTTACAATCGCAACTAAAAGAATAAAATACCTAGGAATAAATTTAACCAAAGAGACAAAAAACCTATATAAAGAAAACTACAAAAAACTGCTAAAAGAAATCACAGAAGACCTAAATAGATGGAAGGGCATACCGTGTTCATGGATTGGAAGACTAAATATAATTAAGATGTCAGTCCTACCTAAACTGATCTACAGATTCAATGCAATACAAATCAAAATCCCAACAACTTATTTTTCAGAATTAGAAAAACCAATAAGCAAATTTATCTGAAAGGGCAGGTTGCCCCGAATTGCTAAAAACATCTTGAGGAAAAAAAATGAAGCTGGAGGTCTCGCGATGCCGGACTTTAAGGCATATTATGAAACCACAGTGGTCAAAATAGCATGGTATTGGCATAAAGATAGATATATCGACCAATGGAATCGAATAGAGTGCTCAGATATAGACCCTCTCATCTATGGACATTTGATCTTTGATAAGGCAGTCAAGCCAACTCACCTGGGACAGAACAGTCTCTTCAATAAATGGTGCCTAGAGAACTGGATATCCATATGTAAAAGAATGAAAGAAGACCCGTATCTCACACCCTATACAAAAGTTAACTCAAAATGGATCAAAGATCTAAACATTAGGTCTAAGACCATAAAACAGTTAGAGGAAAATGTAGGGAGATATCTTATGAATCTTACAACTGGAGGCGGTTTTATGGACCTTAAACCTAAAGCAAGAGCACTGAAGAAAGAAATAAATAAATGGGAGCTCCTCAAAATTAAACACTTTTGTGCATCAAAGAACTTCATCAAGAAAGTAGAAAGAAAGCCTACACAATGGGAGATAATATTTGGAAATGACATATCAGATAAAGGTCTAGTATCCAGAATTTATAAAGAGATTGTTCAACTCAACAACAAAAAGATAGCCAACCCAATTACAAAATGGGAAAAAGACTTGAACAGACACCTACCAGAAGAGGAAATACGGATGGCCAAGAGGCACATGAAGAGATGCTCAATGTCTCTGGCCATTAGAGAAATGCAAATCAAAACCACAATGAGATATCATCTCACACCCACCAGAATGGCCATTATCAACAAAACAGAAAATGACAAGTGCTGGAGAGGATGCGGAGAAAGAGGCACACTTATCCGCTGTTGGTGGGAATGTCAAACGGTGCAACCACTGTGGAAGGCAGTTTGGCAGTTCCTCAAAAAGCTGAATATAGAATTGCCATACGACCCAGCAATACCATTGCTAGGTATCTACTCAAAGGACTTAAGGGCAAAGACACAAACGGACATTTGCACACCAATGTTTATAGCAGCGTTATTTACAATTGCAAAGAGATGGAAACAGCCAAAATGTCCATCAACAGAAGAAGGCTAAACAAACTGTGGTATATACATACGATGGAATATTATGCAGCTTTAAGACAAGATAAACTTATGAAGCATGTAATAACATGGATGGACCTAGAGAATATTATGCTGAGTGAGTCCAGCCAAAAACTAAAGGACAAATACTGTATGGTCCCACTGATGTGAACCGACATTCGAGAATAAACTTGAAATATGTCATTGGTAACAGAGTCCAGCAGGAGTTAGAAACAGGGTAAGATAATGGGTAATTGAAGCTGAAAGGATACAGACTGTGCAACAGGATACAAAAACTCAAAAATGGACAGCACAATAATACCTAATTGTAAAGTAATCATGTTAAAACACTGAATGAAGCTGCATCTGAGCTATAGGGTTTTTTTTTTTCTATTATTACTACTTTTATTTCTTTTCTCTATATTAACATTTTATATCTTTTTCTGTTTTGTTGTTAGTTCCTCTAAACCGATGCAAATGTACTAAGAAACGATGATCATGCATCTATGTGATGATGTTAAGAATTACTGAGTGCATATGTAGAATGGTATGATTTCTAAATGTTGTGTTAATTTCTTTTTTTTTTTTCTTTCCGTTAATAAAAAAAATTTCCACTGCACTTAAATCCCAGGCCATTGGGTCCTGCATGTTCTCTCCTCTGTCAGTATTGCCAACCTTGTCTCACCACCACACCCTGCACCCTTGCCCAGTTACGCTCTTCAAATAGTGCATATTCTTCTGGAAAGCTTGTCCGTATGGTCAGCTCTGAGTCTTTTGTTCAGGTGCCTGTGTCACACAGTTCTGTCTTGGAGGCAGTCTAGGTCCTCCCTTTGTTGACCTCTGAGTGCATCCAGTGTTTTCTTCCACAGTCTGCATCCCTTTTGTATTTGATGTCTCCTCCCCAGTGAACCCCATGACAATAAGATTGTACACCTAGCACTTTTACCATAACATTTGATACATTATAATTGGGTACCACACTTTTTGACTGACTGAATGTCCAGAAGGAGCTGTAATTTTTGGAGAGTAAAATCCGCTTTAATTTCTTGATTTATTTTTGTTTCCAAATAATTTTGACCAAAACCATTTATTTCACAGGCGCATACATATATTATTTTTTAATGGAATCTTTAGGTGGTTTTTTGTTGTTGACTATATATACATTGGACAAATTTTATTTACTTTTCTCTTCTCCCTGTAGAATGAAATGTGCCTGGCCACTCAGCAGCTTTCAAAGCAACTGCTGGCGTATGAAAAACAGGTAACACAATATGTAGCATATTGGTGCTATGCTCAGTAAGCTTGAAGTGGAGTTTTTTTCTTTTTAAAGAATTCTCCAGAGGTATCCTTTAGAGATGGCCTGCTTGCCTCCCTTCTTCCCTCCCTCCCTCCTTTCCTCCTCCTCCTCCCACCTCTTCCTCCCTTTCCTTCCTTCTCTCCCTTCTTCTCTCTCTCCCTTCCCTCTTTCCCTCCTTCCATCCTTCCCATAATTTTTTCCTTTTGTCTTGTCTTTTCCTTTTCACTGACAAACTCTAACTGGTAATTATCCTATAGTCTGTCGAATTAGTCACCTTCCCTTTGAGGATTCATAGTCTCTGAGGAACGATAAGCAAATCAACACCAAGTCATTCCAGGAAATAAATACTCGAGTCTCCATTATGCCCAAACCAAAGAATGATAACCAATGAAGGAATGGCCAGAGCAGGGCAGTTGAGTACATTGCTGGGGCAGGCAAGGGAGACCCCTTCTTTTCTTCAGTTGGATACTTGTGGCATGACCTGGTCTTGGGAGAAGAGAGAAGTCAGGGTGGAGGGCAGGGCATTGTGGGGTGGGGATTCGGTGCTGAATTCTCGAGCATTCAGATGACACCTGGCTCTTTTATTGTTCGGTCTTAGAATTTTGCCCTTGGCAAAGGAGATGAAGAAGTTATTTCTACACTCCACTATTTTTCCAAAGTGGTGGATGAGGTAAGATAAGCAACATGGCAAATTTTTATTTGATTCTTCGTTGAGCCTTCATCTTTATTTTGGTCCACTTTCTATTTAAAGATATTTAATTAAATATCTCAGGTCTTGCAGCTTTTTGGTTTTCCAAGACTCATTTCATAAGGGAGGTTGTATATTGTTATGTTTGTTTCTGATTTGAGAGAAAATGCTTTGATATACATGAACAATATACCAGAAGAAAGATTTCTAAGAATTTTGTTTCCTAAGAGGGTTTCATATAGCTGTTATTCTATCTGTGTTATACGGTACATTTGGCATATTTGTCAAAGCAGGTTATAGGAAAAGGTCATAAATCCTAACTGTAAAAAATTTAATAATGGGCAGAACCCTCTGCAGAAGTAGGGAGATGTAAAGAATCCCATTTTTCATAGAGTCTGTGATACTTAAAAAGCATGATAAAGAGTAAACAAAAGGTGGGAAGATGGCAGAGTAGGTAGCTCCAGGACTCAGTTCTCCCACCAGAACAGCTATGAAACAGGCAGGAGCTGTTGAAACTCTAGAAACCAGAAGAACACGACGGTACCCAGGAGGAGTGGGAAGATGAGACTGATTTATTATGGTCAAGAACAATATGTTACTCTTGCCACACAGCAGCTACCAGTGCTGGAGTCAGAAAAGGACATAAAAATCCTTTTCTCTAAGGCAGGGGTGGGCACAGCCAACAGCGGCTTCTGACTAGCAAATTTGGATCGTTGAGGGCCCAGCTGTAAGGGCAGCCATTATTTCAACTAGCCCAAAGGCGGTGGCAGCCATTGTTTCAACCCACCCCTAAGGGTCTGTGGAGGTGGAGCTGCTGTATGTCCTCAGGGTGTAGGGGGCATTAGCTGAAGGGCTGCATTTGATGGACAGACCAGGAAAGCTTAGTTTTGGAGAGCCATTGAAAAACCTCTTGGCTCCCTGTCTGGACCCTTCCCCAGGGCACTTTGGAGCTTGTCTGTGCCCCTTTCATTGGTTCCAGGCCCCGTTTTAGCTGGGAAAGACTGACCTAGAAAAGCCTCTCTGGTGAGCCCTCCTCCCTAACTTTGTCCTCCAGGCAAAAGCAGCTTGAGACAACCAAAGGAGTGTAAAGACTATAGAGGTGGACAGTCTAGGCCTGTGGCTTCAGATACCTAGGAGAGGGAGCGATGTCCCTGAGAAACACAGGGAACAACCAAACTCCTGTAGACAGGGGAACTCCAAAACAGCTGACAATCAAAAGCTCTGGACAAGACAGAGGCCCAGAAAGACAGGGAAAAGCCTGCACACTGTATTTGCCTTGGGCAGATCTTCCTGAAAGGAAAGCTGAAAGCTCAAGAAAACCTCTGTCTTATCACTGGCTGGTTACAAAACCAAGAAACAGACATCTCATGGGATAAATCCCAGAGTTAACATTTGAAAATATTAAAATGAATGGTGTGCAATAAAACAGTACAAGATAAAGAGGAACTAGTGGCACATCCAACATCCAGAAAACACCAATGAAGAATATGTAAATGTGGACATACCAAAGAAAACCTTTAAAAAATCTTAAAAATGCTCTTGGAGATAAAGGAAAATAGAACTAAAGGATATCAGGAAAACAATGAGTGAGCAATATGAGTCTTAGTAAAGAGATAGAAATTATAAAAAGAACTATTGGAGTTGAAATCCTCAATGACTGATATGAAAAATGCCCAAGAGCGTTTCAAATGCAGATTGAAACTGGCAAAAGAAAGAATCAGTGAACTTGAAGAGAGGACACTTGAGATAAGTCAAGCTGAGGATCAGAAAGAAGAAAGAAATATTGCAAGTGAAAACTACCCTAAGACAGCTATGGGATAACATCAAGTGCGCCAGTATATGCATTATGGTACCCCAGAAGGAAAAGAAAGCGAGGAAGGGAGCAGAGGAGTAGTCAAAGAAATAATGACAGACAACTTCCCAAACATAGCAAAAGATGTGAATACGCATATCCAAGAAGCCCAGAGAACACCACACGGGATAAACATGAAGAAAAATACACCCTGTCTTATGCTGATGGCACTGTCGAATGCAGAGGACAAGGAGGGAGTTCTGAAGGCTTCAAGAGGAGAGCAACAGACATGTTACAGGGGGTCCCAATTAGACGGAGTGTCATTTCTCATCAGAAACCATGGAGGCAAGAAGGCAGTAGGTTGAAATACTTCATATGCTGAAACAAAGCAGTTGCCAGCCAAGAATTTTAGACCAGGCAGGACTGTCTTTCAAAAATGAGTGTAAGATTAAGACATTCTCAGATCAGCAAAAGCTGAGGGAGTTCATCACTGCTAGACCTGCCCTGCAAGCAGTGTCCAAGGGAGTTTGACTGAAAGGACCCTGCCAGTGGTTCTGAGCAGCATAAAGAAATAAAGAGCTACACTAAAAGTAAGCAACTGACTAATTATTAATATTATTGTATTGTATTGTTTGATATATAACTCTACTTCTTACTTCCTACAGTACTCATAGGCAAAATGCGTAAAAAAGTAATGATATTCCATATTTTGAATAATTGTGTTTAAAACTAAAGAACTTTCAATAAATAGCTAAATTTTACTCCTTTAAAGAAATAAAGGTTCTAATAAAGTATTTTTTGTAATTGTTTATTCTTCATAGTGAATACACATAAATCACTCTTCTAATTGGCTATGGAGAAATGAAAATTTTTTATTTTTTTAAATACAGAGCCCTTATTGACTCAGTTCTTTATGGGATTTTATCCATAGTATCTTACACCTCAGATAATTAACCATTAAAACAAAGAAGTCTATGACAGATATTCATTTAAACTATATCATAGATGAAGAAACAGACATTCAGAAAAGATTTAAGGTCACTCAGTAATAGCTGCTCATAAAACCCTACAAACCTTAAAATAGAAAGTAGACATCAAAGGGACCAAAATATTAGTTTATGTTGAGCCATAATTAGGGAAGTCTTCTTGATGTTGACATGTGCATGTTTGTAATTTATCAGTCAGATAATCAGCAGGTTAAACCAGTAGAAATTGGCTCTATAAACACATTTTGATATAAAGCCATGGTGACTGACTGGTGTCAGAACATGCAGGTACAAATGGGAAATAGAACGGAGTGGCAGCATATGGAAACCCATCCTCATATTTTTAAAGTCAGTGAAATTATTCCTTTCAAGAATCACCTTTACAACAAATACCATGTTCTCAACCAGTTTTATTTTATATTAGAATACTCCAATACAAAGCAATTTCTGACCTTGTTGATGGAAGGAATTGTATTTATATCACATCACTTTTCACTTAAGTTTCAGATGCTTGTTTCACTGCCTGAAGCCTAGCATTTTTCTAATATACTGATCTGTAATCTGGGAATATCATGTCTAACAGTGAATTTGTAATAACAATTGGTGTGGCTAACAACAGAAGTCACTGCAATGGAATTAACTGGAGGAATATAAATGGGGAAGAAACACAAAGTGGTTTTAGCATATTAAAACTGGCAGAAACTTGCTTTGTGGCTTGTTTTTTGTGCCAGAGGGAAATTAAAAAGATTTCATCATGAAAAAGGTTTCTACTTTCATTTGAAAGTAGAAACAGAATTGGTTATTAAAATAAATTTTCACACCTACTATATTAATATCATTTCATGAGGCTTATTTCTTTAGGACTTGCCTGTGGGTGCTAAGCCATTTTAATATCTGTTTATTTCCAATAACCGTGTTGAATGTGAATGAAGAGTAGGTGCTCAGAGCTAATCCTACATTGTGGTGTAGGATTACACTATGTGTATTTATAATCCTGTGCCATGTACAGAAATATAAATGACATAAGGATTAATGTATGGAAGTTAGGGATGAGCTGAGGTTACTAGTTTTCTTTCTTTGTGTGTATGTGTTATATAAAATACAGTTTTAAGTATTGAAATACTGAAATGTTTGGTTAAAACATCTGGAGTCAATATTGTTCAGTTTGTTCATTCATTTATTCATTCAGCAAACATTTGTTGAGTATCTAAGGCATACCAGACCCTGTGATAGGATCAAGGAATATAGAAATGAGAAAAGACAGTCTGCCTTCAACTGCTAACTGAGGGAAAAACAAAATCAGTGGTTATAATTTAGTGTAGTAAGTGTTGTAAAGGTTATATGTCCAAAGAAGAGACTGTGGTGGGGAAACACCTCTGAAGGCCTGTGGCAGTAGAGCTGAGTAATTAAGACTTAATGTTAGGCAGGCAGATTGTGGCAGTTTAGTCAAGGGACCCATATGTACTTTTCTTGAGTTCTGCTTTTAATATTATTTACTTTACAATTGAAATGAATATCAATTTCATTTTAATCACTGGTGGTGGGGAAGGGTATTTAGAAGTTGGGATTATGAGCTGTCAAAGTTGGAGTACAAGGGTTTCAGCATTGCTTTATGAAGTAGCGCACCAAATACCTACTTGGGTTGGCAGTTACAAGTTTCCATAAGTCAGCTAAAATATATAGGAAAGGAGTTTCAACATGCACAACCATTGAGTGCTTTACTATGTATACTTGCAATGATATAACTGACAATAGTATGAAAATAAAGTATTCTTAAATGCTTATGGACCCCTTCAAAAATGTGTTTAGTCCATTAATTTAATTTATATAGTTTTAATATTCTCTCATATGTTTTCTTCTTTGGTGGAAAACACTTGGAAACATTTTTAGTAGAGAGTCTCTGCTTTTACTTGTAAAGATTAAATAAATTGCTACAATAAAAATTCAGTTACTTTTTCAGTAGTCTAATAGTATTTGGTGACTCCTTCACTGTAACATAAGCTCAAAATAAAGCTAGTTCATAACCTTTCTTTAAAAATGCTTATAATAGTACTAAGGCCATTTATTTATAAATGTTGTAATACTGTTTGCTTGTAATTGCAGGACTATAGAATTATTAACAACGAACTATTTCAAGCTGTAATTATTTAGCCAGAAGAATACTAAATGAAAATGAGAAAAATACTGCATCAGAAAAAAGTAGTGCTAAGTCTAGGTTTTTGGACATAAAATGCACAAAGATATGAGTGCTAATAAGTGCAAAAAAATGATGGGGGGAGAGAGGGTGTTCTAGTTTGTTAGCTGCTGGAATGCAATATACCAGAAACGGAATGGTTTTTTAAAAGGGAAATTTAATGAGTTGCTAGTTTACAGATCTAAGCCCGAGAAAATGTCCTAATTAAAACAAGTCTATAGAAATGTCCAATCAAAGGCATCCGGGGAAAGATACCTTGGTTCAAGAAGGCCGATGAAGTTCAGGGTTTCTCTCTCGTCTGGAAAGGCACATGGCGAACACAGTCAGGGCTTCTCTCTCAGCTGGAAGGGCACATGGCAGACACGCCGTCATCTGCTAGCTTACTCTCCTGGCTTCTGTTTTCATGAAGCTCCCCGGGAGGCGTTTCCCTTCTTCATCTCCAAAGGTTCTTGGCTCATGGACTCTCTGCTTTGTGGTGCTACAGCATTCTCTGCTCTCTCTGAGTCTCTCCAAAATGTTTCCTCTTTTATAGGACTTCAGAAACTAATCAAGACCCACTCAAATGGGTGGAGACATGTCACCCCCTAATCCAGTTTAACAACCATTCTTAACTAAATCACATCAACCAGGGAGATGATCTCATTATAGTTTCAAACATACAGTATTGAATAGAGATTATTCTACCTTTACGAAATGGGATTTATAGTAAAACATGACTTTCTTAGGGGGCATATATCCTTTCAAACCAGCACAGAGGGGTATAGGAAAAGCATATGTGCATACTATTGAAGTTTAGTTGGTGTTTTAGTTTGCTACAGCTGCTGGAATGCAATATACCAGAAATGGAATGACTTTTATAAAAGGGATTTATTAAGTTACAGATTTACAGTTCTAAGGCCTTAAAAATGTCCAAACTAAGACATCCAGAGAAAGATACCTTGACTCCGGAGAAAGGCTGAGTGGTATCTGGGATTTCTCAACTGGGAAGGCACGTGGCTGGTGTCTGGGGTCTTTGCTTCTGGTTTTTGTTGCTTTCAAATCCTGATTACGTCGCTTCTTATTTGAGCATCTATGGGACTTTACTTAGCTGCTCCAGAGCAACCTTCTGGGTTTTGTCTCTTAGTTTAGCATTTCCTAGAGCTAGAGATTTCCTCTCTTCCAGCTTCTGGGTTCAACTGGCTCTCAGCAACTTCTACATCTCCAGACGTTTGTGTCTGTGTCAACTCTAAAGCAACTGTCATCTCCTCAGGCTTCTGCATTTCCGAACATCTGAGTCTCTTATTGCTTCCTGCTTCTGATTACAGTGGCTTCCTCTCTAAGCATCTGTGGACCTTCACTTAGCTTTTCCAAGGCAAAACTCTGGGTTAGCATCTCATGGGAAGGCACATGGTGATGTCTGCTGGGCTCTGCATCTCTGTCAGCACTGCAAGCAGATGAAAATGTCTACATTTTAGTTTCTCCAAAATGCGTCCCCTTTTAAAGGATTCCAGTAGTAATCAAGACCCACCTTTAATGTGTGGACTCACATCTCCATCTAATCAAAAGGTTACACTCACAACATCTCCATGGTTGTAATCTAATCAAAAGGCCACAACCATAGTTGAGTGGGTCAGTCTCCATGGAAACAATCTAATCAAAGATTACACCCTAAACAAAAGGTCTGGCCCCACAAGATTGGGTCAGGATTGAAAGAAAATGGCTTTTTTTGAATACATAACAGTTTCAAACTAGCAGGTTGGTATCAAGCCAGACATGATTATTGTATATATAAGATATTAAATTTTAACCCATGGTTACCACAAGGAAATAGATGAAGAATGTATACAGACAGGAATGAGAAGGTACAACACAAAAAAGTAAATAAATGTAAAAGTAGGCATTAATGAAGTGAGGTACAAAAATGGTGTAAGACTTAATAAGGCTAAAATCACAAAATAGCAGAAGAATGTCCTGTATTATCAATAGTGATGTTAAATATAAATGGATTAAACTCATCAAAAGGCAGAGATTGGCAGAATGGACAATGTGCATGTCCCAGATATTTACTGTCTTTCAGAGACCTTAAATTCAAAGACACAAGTAGATTGAGGGTGAAAGGGTGGAAAAAAATACAGCATGCAAGTGGTAACCAAAAGAGAGCTGGGATGGCTATAATGTTAGATAAAATAGACTTTAAGTTAAAAAGAATTGCAAGAGGTAAAAATGGTCAATATATGCTGATAAAGAGGACAATTCCACAGGAAGATGTAGCAGTTATAAATATTTATGCAACCAACAGCAAAGCTTCAAAATAAATGGAGAAAATACTGACAGATTTGAAGGGAGAAATTGACAGTTCAACATTAATAGTAGGAGACTTTAACACACCACTTTCAATAATAGTTGGAGGGCGGGCCATGGTGGCTCAGCAGACAGAATTCTTGCCTGCCATGCCAGAGACCTGGGTTTGATTCCTGGTGCCTGCCCATGCCAAAAAAAAAAAGAGGTTGGAGACTTTAACACACCACTTCTAGTTAGAAGATCAATAAGGAAGTAGAAGACTTGAATAACACTCTAAACCAACTAGACCTATCAGAAAAATATAAGACACTTACCCCAAAACCAGAATATACATTCTTCTCAAGTACAAAAGGATCATTCTCCAGGATAGATCTTATGCTGTGGTCATAAAACAAGTCTTAATGAGTACGAAAATCTTGAAATCATGCAGTGTGTATTCTCTGACCACAACAAAATGAAGCCAGAAATCAGTAACAGACAGAGAAATGGAAAATTCACAAATATGACATGAAATTGAAAATATCTTGAGGCAAATGAAAACAAAAATAGACATGCTGAAACTTATGGTAGGTGGTGAGGGCAGTGCTGAGAGGGAAATTTGTAGCTCTAAATGTTTACATTAAAGAAGAAAGAGTGGGCCATGGTGGCTCAGCCGGCAGGGTTCTTGCTTGCTGTGCCAGAGACCCTGGTTCAATTCCTGGTGCCTGCCCCTGCAAAAAAAAAAAAAAAAGAAGAAGAAGGAAAGAAGAGGAAGAAGAAAGACTTCAAATCAGAGACCTAACCTCAAACTAGAAGAACTAGAAAAAGGGGTTCAAACTAAACTCAAAGCTAGCAGGCAGAGGAAATAATAAATATTAGAGCTTAGGTCAATAGTATAGATCAATGAAATAAAACAAAGCAATAGACAGAATCAACAAAACCAAAAAATGGTTCTTTGAGATGATCAAGTAAATTACTCATTTAGTTAGCCTGATACAGAAAAGAGAGAAAGAGGATACAAATAACAAAAGTCAGAATTGTAAAGGGGGACATTATACCTACCCTCACTGAAATAAAAAAGGACTCTGAGAAAAGACTGTGAACCACTGTATGCCAGTAAATTAGAAAACATTGATGAAATGTACAAATTCGTAGAAACACACAAACTACCTATATTAACTCAAGAAGGAATAAATGTCACTAAACCGTTTACTAATAACGAGATCGAATCAGTCATCAAAAACCTCAACACAAAAAGCTCAGGACAAGAAGCCTTCACAGGGGCATTCTGCCAAGCAGTCCAAGAAAACTTAACTCTTAATTCTGCTTGCACTCTTCCATGAACCTGAAGAGGAAACACTCCCTAATTCAACCTACGAGGGCAACATCAACCTCATACTAAATCCAGATAAAAATACTACAAGAAAAGAAAACTAACAACCAATATCTCTTATGAATATAGATGCAAAAATCCTCAACAAAATACTAGTAAACACAATGCAACAGCACATTAAAAAATTATATATCAAGTTCAAGTGGGAATTATCACTGGTATGCTAGGTTGCTTCAACTTAAGAAAATCAATTAATATGATGCAGAAAAGGCATTTGTCAAAATCCAGTACCTTCGTGATAAAACATTTAGAACACTAGGAATAGAAAAAAAAATTTGCTTAACATGATAAAGGACATATATGTAAAGCCTACAGCCACCGCCCTACTTAATGGTGAAAGACTGAAACCTTTCCCTTGAAGATCAGAAACAATACAAGGTGGATTGTCATGGTCAAGTTCATGTGTCAACTTGGCCAGGTGGTGGCGCCCATTTGTCTGGTTGGGCAAGTTCTTCACAGAGTAATTAGGCAAGAAAAGGAAATAAAAGTCATTTAAGTTGGAAAGGAAGAAGTGCCTATCTGTCACTAGGAGGACATTTTATGGACTTAAATAATGATTACACTGGCTACATCCACAGCTGATTGCATTTGTAATTAGCCAAGGGGAGTGTCTTCTGTAATGAGTGATGCTTAATCTAATCACTGGAAGGCTTTTAAGGAGGATTCAGAAGAGACAGGCTCTCTTCCTGCTTCAGCCTCCGAGCCTCTCCTGTGGACTTCGTCCAGACCCTCCATCAGAATTGTCAGCCTGCCCTACAGATTTTGGACTCTTCCTTTCCTATAGTTGTTCAGCCAGCCTCTCCTGAGAGTTTGTTGAGGAACTTCATCAGAGTTGCCAGCTTGCCATCTGCCCTACAGACTTTGCACTCTTGAGTTCCCATGGTTATGTGAGACACTTTTATAAATTTTATGTCTACGGATATTTCCTTCTGATTCTGTTTCTCTAGAGAACCCTAGCCAATACAGATGCCTGCTGACATCACCGTTGATTCAGCATTGTAATGGAAGTTCTTCACAGAGTAATTAGGCAAGAAAAGGAAATAAAAGTCATTTAAGTTGGAAAGGAAGAAGTAATGCTTTCCGTATTTGCAGATGATGTGATCCTATATGCAGAACATCCTGAAAAATCCACAACAAAGCTCCTAGAGCTAATAAATGAATTCAGCAAAGTGGCCAGGTACAAGATCAACACTCAAAAATCAGTAGTGTCTTTTTACACAAGCAGTGAAAATTGGAAGAAGAAATAAATAAATAATTTCATTGACAATAGCAATTAAAAGAATAAAATATCTAGGAATAAATCTAACCAAGGTTGTAAAGAACTTGAACATAGGAAACTATAAAACATTGCTAAAAGAAATCAAAGAAGACCTAAATAAATAGAACATTACATGCTCATGAATTAGAAGACTAAATATCATTAAGATGTCAATACTACCTAAAGCAATTTATAGATTCAATACAATCCCAATCAAAATTCCAACACTCTTAATTGTAGAAATGGAAAAGCCAATTATTAAATTTATAGGAAAGGTAAAGAGCCTCAGATAGCTAAAGCCATCTTAAAAAGAAGAAGAAGGTAGAGGACTCAAATTTCCCAATCTTAGAATTTATTACAAAGCTGCAAGAATCAAAACAGCATGGTATTGGCATAAGGACAGACATATAGACCAGGGGAATAGAATTGAGAGTTCAGAAATCAACCCTCATATTTATGGCCAGCTGATTTTTGACACGGAAAAAGAGTATTCAATTGGGAAAGAATTGTTTCTTCAACAAAGGATGCTGGAAAAACTGGATCTCCATTTGAAAAAAAAGGGGGGGGTGGAACCCTTATCTCACAGCATGTATAAAATCCACTCAAAATGAATTTTAGGGCAGCTCAGCAGGCAAAGTTCTCGCTTGTCATGCCGGAGACCTGGGTTCGGCTCCTGGTACCTGCCCATGTAAAAATAAATAAATAAAAGTGGATTTAAGATCTAAATATGAGTTAAAACTATTAAATTCCTAGAAGAAAATGTAAGGAAGCATCTTCAGGACCTTGTAATGGGCAGTGCTTTCTAAGACTTTATACCCAAAGCACAAGCAACAACAAAAAAAAATAGGCAAATGGGACTTAATCAAAATTAAAAACTTTTGTGCCTCAAAGAACTTTATCATGAAAGTAAATGACAACCTACATAATGGGAGAAAATATATGGAAACCACATATCCAATAAAGATTAATATCTAGAATATATAAAGAAATCCTTTAACTTATCAACAAAAAGATAGTTAACCCAATTTAAAAATGGGGAAAAGACTTGAATAGACAGCTCTCCAAAGAAGGTATACAGATGGCCAGAAAGCACATGAAAAGACGCTCAACATCATTAGCCATGAGAAGACTGAAAATCAAAACTACAATGAGATACCATTTTGCACCCATTAGAATGGCTGCTAAAAAAAAACAAAAACAAAAACAAAAAAACGGAAAATAGCAAGTGTTTAGAGTGGATGTGGAGAAATAGGAACACTCATTGCTGGTAGCAACATAAAATGGTGCAAGTACTGTGGAAGAAAGATCGGCAGTTCCACAGAAACTGTAGAACTGCCAATATAACCCAGCAATTCCACTACTAGGTATATACCCAAGAGAACTGAAAGCAGTATTTTCATACCAGTATTCACAGCGGAATTTTTTACAGTTGCCCAAAGATGGAAGCAACCCAAGTGTCCATCAACCAATGAATGGATAGACAAAATGTGATCTGTATATATGATGAAATATTATTCATCTGTATAAAGGAACTAAGGTCTGATACACGTGACAACATTGATAAACCCTGAAGACATCGTGTTGAGTGAACCCAGAAACAAAAGAACTAATACTGTGGGATCTCACTGCCTTGAAATAATTAGAATAAACAAACTCATAGGGTTACATTCTAGAATATAGGTTACCAGGTGATGGGCTTAGGGAATGGGAAGTTAAGGCTTAAAATGTACAGCATTCTTATTTGGAAGGATGGAAGTGTTTTGGTAATGGTGGTGGTAGGTGGTACAACATTGTGAATACAAGTAACAGCACTGAAATATGTATCTGAATATGATTAAAAGGAGAAATGTTAGATTTTATGTATGGTGACAGAATAAAAATTTTTAAAAACATCAACTGCACTACGCAAACAGTGAGCCCTAACTTAAACCATGGACTTTAATTAATAGTACAATTATGAAAATGTGCCTAGCATCAATTGTAGCAAATGTTCCACAGCAATATGTGTTGGTTGTGGGGTGGTATTTTATGCTATTCTGTATTTTATGCACGAGTGTTCTGGAAACTCACAACTTCACTGATAAAGGAAAAAGAGTAAACAACAACTAATGCACAGATGCCATTCAACTGTCCAATCACTGGTGTGAAGTAAAATTTTCTTCCGTATACAAAATCAATTAGTATTCATATAAATTGTCCTGATTGCATTTTCATTCACTTAGCAAAATCATTTCGATAAGTCATTATTCATTCAGTAAATATTGATTGACCCCTTACTCTTTAGCAACGCTGTTCTAAACACTGAGAGTGCAGCAGTGAACAAGTCGTCCAGTTCTCATTGAACTTCATCCCCTAGGTCACTACTGTGGATCTCTTTAAAATGTGTGTTGAAAAAAATAATTTGAAGCGTGGGAAGAAGAAATTTTCTTAATTAACAGTAATAACTAACCTAGACGGGAGAAGCAATGGGGTACACACACTGAAGTCATGGGAGAGTCTCTAATGAAATGTGGTTAGTTGTTGAAACCTCAGAACTAAGATTTTTAATTTAAAATATTTGCTTACAACAATATTTTCATAGGTAGGAATGATGATTCTTTTAGTGCAGAATGAATCATTCCCAAGGGATGGAAGTCTGAAAGTTTGATTTTTCTAGGTTGTATAACAGCATTCTGGCAATTTAGCACTGTAAGGAGTTTTAAAACAAGTCTCTGGATGTAGAAATTTAAGAGACTTAAAGTCGTGAACTCAGATGGGGTCTAGATGTGGGAAGAGGGGAGTAGCTTTTGAGGTTGTTTTTTCTACCTACTCCTGGGTCTAAACCTGGTTGAAGAATTTTCAAGATGAGGAATTTAACTCAGAAATTAAAGAAAAACCCAATTAAAGTAGAGATATCTGGTTTATATTTAATAGAGAACCTTAGAATCAAATCTTCCCTCTTGTAAGGTATGCTGGTTTGAAAAGATTTGTGTACTCTAGAAAAGTCATGTTTTAATCAAAATCCCATTTGGTAGAGGCAGAATAATCCCAATTCAATACTGTATATAATCAGATCATCTCCCTGGAGATGTAACTTAATCAAGAGTGGTTGTTAAGCTGGATTAGGGGAGATGTGTCTCTACCCATGTGGGTGGGTCTTCATTGGTTTATTGAAGTCCTATTAAAGAGGAAACATTTTGGAGAATGAGAGATTCAGAGAGAGCAGAGAAAAACAACATAGCCACAAGGAGCAGAGAGCCCACAAGCCAGCGACCTTTGGAGATGAAGGAAAATGCCTCCCAGGGAGCTTCATGAAACAGGGAGTCAGGAGAGAAAGCTAGCAGATGACGCCGGGCTCGCCATGTGCCTTTCCAGTTGAGAGAGAAACTGTGACTGTGTTCACCATGTGCCTTCTCATTTGAGAGAGAAACCCTGAACTTCATCAGCCTACTTGAACCAAAGTATCTTTCCTTGGATGCCTTTGATTGGACATTTCTATAGACTTATTTTAATTGGGACATTTTCTTGGCCTTAGAACTGCAAACTAGCAACTTACTGAATTCTGTTTTTTAAAAGCCATTCCGGTTCTGGTATATTACATTCTGACAGCTAGCAAACTAGAACATAAGGCAAGGGAGATTTCCATCTTTAGTGATTTCCTTAAAAACAAGATTCCTTGAAATACCCCTGAGACAGGAAGTTATCATAATTACAGATTTCATTTATCAAATTCTGAATGTGCATCAGGCTCTTCAACAGTACATGTTACTATTTTATCCTCAGAATAGCCATGCAAGGAAGGTGCTGTTTTCTCTATTTTATAAATGACAATATTGAAGGTTTGAGAGATGGCCATCTTCTTTCCCTCTCCTCATTGCAGATGCTATGTTTAAAAGTGATTATCTCGGAGGCTATACTGGAGGTCTCTCTTACTCATGCTTCAGTTAGACATTGCTACCTATCATAACTTGCCAAAACCCAACCAAAACCATTCCTGCCAATCCTAAAGAATACCTAAGGCATTATATAAGATTCTACAAAGGTTCCATGCACTAGGGTAACTTTTTAGAAACCTACAACTTCCAGATGGGTCTCTGGACCAGATAAGTCCTGAAATGCAGAGGGGCCAGCCCTTCCAGAACAGCAGCTAGTTCTGTCTGCCTGCCCCTTCCAACATGAGAAGGTTAGAATGTACCTCTGAAGAGTGTGATAAAGATCAAAGGTGATGGTGGAGTTATGCAGAGAAGGTCAGGTTTAACAAATGAGTATAATTGCTGAATCATTACACTGATATATCTTTTAGCCTTCAGGACCGATAGAGCAGCTACAAATAAAAATCTAAAATTGTGGAATTGTAACCCATATCAAATTCTGAAATCTGTTCTACAACTAATTGTTGTGATGTACTTTGAAATTTATTGTTTTTATGTGTATATATGTTATTTAAGAGAGGAGGAATATAACAGAGAAGATAGGATTTAAGAAGTAAGTATGACTGTTGAATCATTATATTGATATTTCTGCTGGTCTCCTGTGCTCAAGCAGCTAGAAGAAAAAACAAAAAATTATGGAACTGGAACCCATGCCAAACTTTAAAATCTGTTCTATAGCTGCTTACTGAAATGTACTTGGAAATTTATTGCATTTTTGTATGCATGGTATATTTCACAATCAAAAGAAATATTTAAAAAGAAAAAGATTGTCTCATACGTCTCAAAAGCCCCAAGGCAAAAAGTTGATGGCACAAACCCCTTGATTCTTAGGATGAAGTTAGGAGAGAAACGAGTAGTAGGAAACGTGCCATCTCTGAAATGTATGACCATTGGAAGCGCATTTAATCTCTGAGTTTTGGTTTCTTCATCTGTGTGTGGTGGTAGTTGGAAAGCCCACTTAATCGGGCTTCTGAAAAGATAAATGATGTATATCAAAACATCAAATGCAGAGTGAAGTACATAGTAGGTACACTTCTTGACTTTCATGCAGGTAACTTATTTAAAAAAACAACAGTACATTTCTTACTGAAGTTATTCTGGAAAATCTATCCTGATGGCATTTATTTGTATGGCTATTTTCATGTATTTCTAGCAGAATAAAGCTGCCATGATTTGACTTGATTGAAAAATAAAGGGGTACATTAATATCGTGTCTTATGGCTCTCTTGCCTTGCAGCTGTTTGACTTTTGGCAAGGCTTGAAGCTTATCAAACAGCCTCTTTGCAGACCTGCTCCCTGAAGGACCACATCTGGGGTGGGGGCTTGGGGAATACGTGCAGAAGGGCGACTCACATGTATGACTACGAGCACTGCTGAAAAAGCTCTGCTGAATGTTTGCTCCAGAGATGACTGTTGGGTCATTTCCCCAGAATTATCTGGAAATCTGTGGTATGATGGAAGAATCCTGTCCATTGCTGATATCTAAACTACCAAACATTTGAAGTTGTTGACAGCTTTGTGAGTGTGAAAGACAAATCCATATCCCAGGCAGTGAAGTAGAAAGGCCGTGAATTTTAGGTCTGACAGCCCAGGTGTAAAATCCCAGCTAGGTCAATTTGCTGTCCGGATTTAGAGGATCCCTTCACCTGTCTGTTAAATGGGGAAACTCCTGACTCACAATAGGTGAGAACTCAGTGATGTAAAGCTAGCACACAAAATGTGCTCAAAAATAGTAGTGATGATAACTTTTTATTCCTCTGAGACCATTTACAAAGACACGTTTTAGTAAGTCCTTGACGAAGAATCAAGAGCTGTTAAAACCATCCGGTGAAAAGGATCAAATCTGAATAGCGGCAATGTGTTGTTGGTAGGGTCTTTCCTGAAGAGTAGAGACCTGAAACCTGGCTGAGTTGTCTCAGTAGTGATGCTCTTTGTCCAGAGTCACTCCCAGGTGCAGCACTGGCTGTGATTTTAGGGCAAGAGGATTCCATAGGCCTTTGCAACAAGCTCCAGCCTCTCTGAGAGTGAGGGCTCCCAGTGGCCCCCGGGCCGCAGTTCTGGCAGCAGCTGTGTTCGCTGCAGGTACTTACAAGCATTCTCCTCCTCCAGGCTGCGCGTCCTCTAATGGAGACACAGGACCAAGTCTGCACAGTAAACAAAGAGTAACTATGGGCTCAGAGACTCCTTAAGCAAGCCTTTAACAATGCCTGCTAGTCGAAACCTTCTGCCTACTTTCTAAGTCCCTCTGAGCTTCATATCATTTGTTGCTTTATGGACGTTCTTTATTTGCTAAGGAAGTCCAGTCACACAAAAGTGTTCATTGTGATCCCTTGGTCTCATAGTATGTGTAATTTTCTTCAAAAGGGTTCTCTTTCTTTCAGCTTAATGTTCTCCATTCAGAACTTGCTAAACAGTTGGCAGACACAATGGTTCTACCCATTATACAGTTTCGAGAAAAGGATCTCACAGGTAAAGTAATTGAATTCCTTGCCGATTACCTTCAAAATATTGTCTAATTCATTTAATAATAATTTTTATCGTATTTCTTAAAATCTGTGAATCATTGAGGGACGCCTTTCTCTGGGCAAGCTTTTATTGAATCCCCACTATGTTCCTGGCTTACCTCAAAGAAGCCACAAATTAATAAGAAGACAGACTCTGAAATAAATACTGTAATGTGTAATGAGAGCAGCAGGACAAAGATGTATATAGCGAATAGAAATGGCACACAGGAAGAAGTGGCTACCCTTTTATGGGATTGGGTTTTAAGAGATTTATCAATGTTTACTGAGTGGGTAAGATGACAGGGCTTGTATTACAGGTTTGGGAACATTTGTAAAGGCATGATGGGTTCTTTGGAACAGAAAGTGGGATGCTTGGAGAGGGAAGGCCAGCTAAAGACTAGATGGGAATGCAGCTGTAAGTGAGGCAGAACTGTATCATGCAGCTTAGATTCAGTAAGGAAGGGATCTGTGACTAGTTCAAAGGCCTAGTGAGCCTCTTGGACAAATTTAGATTCTTCAACTAAAATAAAACCTTAGAATTATTTTGTCTCTTAGAAATTAAGGTAGATAAAAATAAGAATGAAGAATCTTATTAAAACCCTAGTTGATGTTACAAAAAGTAACACAAATTTACTATTCCTTTTATTCTTATTTTATTGAAAATATAGAGATATAGAATTGTATTTTCTAGAAGAGCACTGATATAAAAAATTGATGATCAAATAACAAAACAAAGTCTAAACCTGAATGAATACTGAAAGATCTGTTGAGAATAGTGCTTCCTTTCTGAAAATACATCACCTTAACTTTTTTTTTTTTTTTACATGGGCAGGCACTAGCAGGTCTCTAGCATGGCAGGAGAACTCTGCCTGCTGAGCCACCATGGCCTGCCCACCTTAACATTTTTTTAAAGTCAAAGATGCAGCGAGATCTGAGAAAGCCTTAAAGTTGATCACTTTTCCTCACTCCAAGATACCCTGTGATCTCATCTCCTGAGGCTCTGCAGGCAGTGGCAGAAATGGCATAAACACTACCCTAGGACATTACTGATGGCACCAAAGCTTGAGAAATAAGAATAATAGACTGCATAAAGAGAACCCTGATTGATCAGGATTTTTCATTTGTTTTAGTGTTGTTAATCTATAATTGCATGTTATGGCAAAACCTGCTAAATGCAATATTGTGCTTGTCATCCACTAGAAACATTAACGCCTCAATGTGTGCATTTTTAAAAAATGTATTTCTCTAAATAAAATCATTAGGAATGTGTGGGGATCTCTGGTAGAATTCTCATCTTCCATGTGGGAGACCCAGGTTCGATTCCGGACCCATGTACTTCCCGAACAAACAGCAAGCAAATGAACAAAAAACCAAATCAAACAAGAAAAAAAATTCAACAAATGGTTCTGCAATAAGGAGATACTCACATGGAAAAAGAATGAAATGTGACCCCTGCCATACAGCATACTAAGAAAAAAAAAGAGAAATGTGTGGGGATCTCATTTTTAAAACATACTCCAACACACTCCAAGTCTGTTAGAAATAAAGTGATCAACCCTAACCCCTGTACTGCCAGATTACTGTCAGATTTGTGCTATGGAGGCAGACCTGGGATTGCAGGTGCCCTAGCTGGGCTAGTGGCTGTGGTGTCTGTTAGTCCAGAGTGAGTCAGCATATGGATCAGTAGTGCTTGTTGAAGACGGTGATTTTTTTTTTAAGGAGTAACGTAATCGTCTATTAGTAGTAAAAAGATAAGCTTCTTAATAAATATGAAAAAATTAGTTAAATTTTCCTTTACGGATGACACCAAGATATAAGTTTGATGTGCGTTACCCAGGTCATATATGGGGACATAGGAACCAGTGAGAATCTGGTTCCCTTTCTGTCTAGACAGTGGTGTTTGTCTCACATGTTGCTGCCTTTTTCTTCATTTACCCACGAATACATGTTACACAGTCGGAGTGAAGAGAACATAGGGGATATAAGGGAAGCTACTTAAAATAGATAGGAAAAAAATCCTGAAACTGCTCAAATAGGAAGGAAAAGATGGGAGAGAAAGAAAAGTGCAGGAAGAGAATGGGAGAAAGCATCCCACTATCAGAGAAAGTAAGAAAATTTAAAAGTTGGAGGCACTTTTGAAGCAAGTTGGAAAATAACATAGAAGATAGGAAGATGCTTTTTTGTTTTGTTTTGCTTTTGACAAGATAAAAATAGGTTGTTTTAGAGTTGTGGAAAGTATCATTTTCTTTTACGTATCTGTGTTTTTAAGTTTTTATTTTGGTCAGTCATTGCTCTAAATTCCCTTTTTAAAAAATCTTGGACTTTAAGCTGTCTTTGTGCGTGATGGATGTCACATCCATATCGGCTAACAGTTATTGCTATTGGCTTGTTGCGAGTTTGGTACGCTAGATGGCCCCATTTTTTAAAAAAATTAAAACAAGCCCTACATATTCTTGGTCAGTGATGAATTTAAGAAGTCAAATTAAATGGCAACAAGAAATTTTTAGGTCTGGGTGTAATCAGGACATTCTGAGGAAAGATTTCTGGGGCAGCAGACCCAGAGCCTAAGTTTTATCCTCTGGCTCTCCATGAGAAGTCCCTGGCCCATGTGCTCCAGCCGCCTCCAGATGCCTTCTCCTTTACACATCCCTGAGCCCTCTTTGCAAAGGAAGGGCTGCGTGGGCAGCTTTGCTGGCAGGCTCCTGAGCTCCATGGGCACGAATATGGCTGCAGCTGAAGCCACGTGTCCCAGGGAGGCCAGGGTTCCCAGACACCAGGCCAGGGCCCTGCAAACACAGGTGAGGCTGCCTGCGGAGTCTTTCCCCTTCCACACACATCTTTTCATTTTCTCTGGAAAGCACGGAGCTCTGCGTTGACATGTTTTACGTTGCTCTAAGTTGTTCCCTTTTTTCTTATTCAGAAGTAAGCACTTTAAAGGATCTCTTTGGACTCGCCAGCAATGGTAGGCATCTTCTCCCTTCTTGGAGCCGTGTGTGGGTTTAGGGTGGGGGGGGTGAGGATGGGAGGAAGATGGTATCTTACCTGTGTGACAGGAGGAGCAGAATGAAAGTTCTTGTTTTTTAATCCTCTGGATGCTGAAATGTCTCTTTATTTTTAGAGCATGACCTCTCAATGGCAAAATATAGCAGGCTCCCCAAAAAAAAAGAGAATGAAAAGGTAGGATACCTTCCATGTTATTTTTCACTTCACTTCCTTCAGCTCCTTTTGTGTCTTCCTATTGTGAATCTGTGACATTGAGTATCTTGATAAATTTTTTTTGTTATCCATCCATTTTATTTAATTATTTACTCTGAGTCTCATCTTGATTCTAGCTCTCCAAACTGACTTATAAGACATCAGCTTGGAAGCACTATAAAATTATGATCACACATTGATTTTTAGGCTTGGGGCTTCATATGGTTATCTGATTCACATGAACTCCTTGCCCTCAGTGTTCACTCTGATTCTTTAAACTGTGCTTTTTAGTTTTCTGCCCCTGTAGATAATATTTCATATCTTCATGCATGCAATTTTTTTTGTTACATGATTTCCTTGGGCTAAGTTGTTTTCTTGGAATGCATTCTTAAAAGTGAAGCAGATGTTTATGGCTTTTGATGCACACTGCCATGTTATTTTACTTGAGAGTTGTAATATTTTGTAGTGCCACCAGCAGAAAGTGTTGACTTCACCTCAGTTCAGCCTCACAAGCAATGAATATTATTACTTCAGTGCAATTTAATTTGAAATTTTTTGAAATTGAGGTGGAACCTTATCTATGTTTTATTTTATTTGTCACGAAAACGGCTACAGTGAATACACAAACATTTTAAAGTTGCATGCTCTTAAAGAATTGTCTCATGCTTAAACTTTTTCTTTTCACTTTTTAATCAGGTAAAAACTGAAGTTGTAAAAGAGGTGGCAGTTGCACGGCAGAAACAGCACCTTTCATCTCTTCAGTACTACTGTGCTCTCAATGTGCTGCAGTATAGAAAGCGGGTGGCCATGATGGAGCCCATGATGGGCTTCGCCCATGGACAGGTAGGAGAGACCCTTTACCTGAGGGAAGAGAACTGAGGCAGGTGTGGAGGACAGCATGGCATTCTGCTAAGATCCCATTTAGGAGAAACTGAAGTATCTGTAGGAAGAAGCCCACACAAATAACCTCCTTGGAATGTCCTGAGAGTCAACACTTGGAGGCCTCCAGTTGGGCTGGATCTTCTTAAACTGGGCCTGTTAGGAATGCTGCCCTTGGGGCAGAGCCTATGTGTCCCTTTAACTGAGCCTAATGAAGGACAGTCCTGGCCCGATTTTCTCAGAGAAGCTAACTGCTCAGGTTGGTAAAGCTGGGCTTAGACCGAGGGTTCTGCCCATTTTTGCCTCTCTCCTCCTGTCTGGTGGACTATTGAATATTTGTCTTAAGAGTGGGTCCAGTTTAAGATTTAGCCATTACAGTACTAGTGTGGGGACAATGGTGTCTGTGAGTCTGAGGCTGAAGGCACTCCCACCTCACCTATGCCTGCCCTGAATTAGCTCCACTTCTTTTGACTCCAGAACTTCACTTCAGCATAAGAGAAATGCACCCCAGAATCTTCTTTTAGTTGATGGTCTAGGAAAACAAGGGGATGTGAAAAAGCAAAATGTTGATAAAGTTAGAAAAATCACCAAATTTTAAAAAACTTCTATAGGTAGAGCATCTATTACTTTTACAATACATTTTTAAAATATATTTTTTATATGCTATCATATATATCATTATTTCAGAAAAACCCATAGTTTCATTTAGGGAAAAGAGGAACAAGAGAGTTTCTTTAAAAATCCAAGCCTCATTGTCCATCTTCTTAGTATGGTTGTTACATTATCGAATGGTCAGGGCACTAAAGTCAGCTTACGCCTTTAGAGGTAAAATTTAAGTAGGACAGTATAACCTTTCTGAGTCATCTGAGTGAAGCTGAATAAAATGAGGGAAAACCAAAACCAAGTGTGTGCAGTTGTGGGCTTCAGTCCTCAGCAGATCCTTGGGAGCCGTCCAGCTTCCTCTTGGCGTCTCTCCAGGACATGCCCACTCACCTGTGCTTCTCACCTTCTCCTCCAGCCAAGTATTGCCCCTCTGCCCTGGAGGGGGCCAGCTTTGTTGGAGAATACCTGTCCTCCCCTTGTTCTTTTCAGTTAATAACTCCTGGCCTCTCTGTCCTCCCAGGACCTGTCAGGGAGCCTGTAAACCCTCCTCAGGGGGTGGGCCCAAGGTCAGGGAGGCTGGCCCCAGGACTATGGGCAGAGCCAGGCCCTAGACTCAGAGTCTCAGAAAGATGAGACAGCTCCAGGTCTGATCTGTCGTGCTTGGGGCACTGGGTGGCTTACAGGAGGGTCGTACAGGGCCAGGAGGATGGGCTTGATTCCGGTTGGTTTGCCCTGTCTGGTAGCCAAGTGACACTTTTCTCAGCCTGGACTTCTTAAGTGAGTGCCCTTGGTACAAGGGAGAAGAGGAGACTGTGGGAGCGTTGGCACTCGTGCTGCCCAGTGGCTAGGGAAACGTGGCAGAGCACGCCGACTTCAAGATGCGTGACCAGGTAGTCTCTTACGCTGCAGGTTTCCACAGCCCTAATGAAACTATAGCTTCTTCTCTTAGACAGGTTTGCTTTCTAGCACTATGAGTCTTTCCGATGATTCGGAATACTCTCTCAGTCCTTTTAAATCAGTGTTCATGGAGCATCCAGCGTTGTTAGCTAATTGCTCTTCCTGCTCTACATGGAGGCCCACTTGGTCTTTGGATGATGTCCCAAGGAATCAGGGTTTTCAGAGGCACCCACCTCGGTGACGGTGATTGACTCCATTTCTGCCTTCCCTTGCCCTTCTTAAACAGGTTTTCAGAAAGTAAAAAAAAAGAGAACAAAAAATTAAAAAATAAAAAAAATAAATGGGTTTTCAGTTAAACATGATTCAGTCCTCATGCCTGTAAACCAGCCAAAGCTAAAATCTGGGCACAGGTTTATAGGCACACAAAAACAAAAACTACTGGCATTTGTAGGATAAGTGCCATGACACATGGCTGTGGAAGCCAGTATGTTATCCTTTCCATCCATCCATCCATTCATCAGATGTTCCTTCGGGAATTGTGTGGCCCTCTACCATAGAAGGATGACAGAGGATGGAGAAATTAAGACATGGACTGAGAGCGAAAGAGGATCCACCGTGATGTTGTGCCTTTAGAAATGCAAAATGCCCACTTAATGGCTTCACTATTTAACATTTCTGGGATTCAAAGCAACATTTACAATGTCGAACACTGTTATGATTCAGTTATCATGGGGCCATAACATCTCCTGGCATGTATTACCTTGTGTTAGGATAATTCGAATCATCATCTGTTTTTATACTGTGAAAACTTAGGACGCAGGTGTGCATAGGTGTTCTGGGAGAACAGAACTCCACAAGTGTTCTGGGGAGCAGAAGGAAGGAGGTCTCCCATTGAGCTCCTCACAGTGAACAGGAGATTTCTCTGCCCACAACCCATGGCATAGCTGGCTTCCAGGTCAGAAAGATGCGCTAGGTTATGTGCAGGGACATCCATGTCCAAGCTCAGTATTTTCTCTTTTTTCGTGACTTAGACTCATTGTCAGCTGCCAACAATTAGGCATGTAACATGGAGCAGTTCAGACCCAATATTTAGATTTTTTTTAAAGCCGTGGCCACAAGAGGAAATAGAAACTTGAACTTTTCAGGATTGAATGCTTGCTGATGTCAGTAATGAACAGAAACAGGCTTCTCCTCTCTTCTGCACCCATACCCTCCAGGGTTTGTCAGGGGACCCATACTTTGTAAGAAGTGAATCTATTAGAGTCACAGGAAGTATGGAATTCCTTCTGTTGGTGCAAGAATTCAGCAATTGCAGTTTGTTTTCAAATTGTGTAATTCTCCAGGCTCTTAGATGCCATGCTCCGCTGGACAGATAAAGGATCACCGAATGTTGGGAATCAGGAGGGGCTTCTCTTGTCCTGTGCACCTGCTAGTGCTAGGGCCTGCTGTGTCCCTTCTGTATTTGCTGTCAGGGTCAGAAGGGGGTTTGAAGGGCTTTTACTAACCCAGGCCTCCTTCTGTAATACCAGCCGTGTCGCTCTGTCCAGCCTGTGTGGTTGGCAGATGGGCCAGTCAGATGGTCAGCTGTTTCTTCTTTGAGAACCTCGTGCTGCACCTCCGAGTGCCTGTCAGTCAGTTTCTTTTTTTGAGGGCATGCCTGAGTCAGTCATTTGTCACAAGCTGATGGAGCTTCTGGAGATAAAATGGTAAATAAGACCTAATCCTTGCCCTCAAAAAACTATGTAAAATTCACACCAGTAAAAAGCTGATGAAATAATGTCAAAAGCAATGAGCAGTAATAATTATTGCAGCACTTAGTATGCATCGTCCACTTAACTTACACTGTTCCTGGTGTTTGTAGCCGTGCAGCGCAACAGCTCGGTATTGATGTCCCACTTTACACATGCACTGGGGTTTTGGGAGTGACTGTGAGGTGGGGGCTGTGGCAGAGGTGCCGCAGTGTGGGGCTGGGGTCAGCAGGCACCAGCCATCTTGTGCCATCGGCCTCACGTGCAGAGGAGTCATTGGGCACCTTTTCCTGGATGATTTTCAGAATATCGTAACTGTATCTTTCAGGTTAACTTTTTCAAGAAGGGAGCAGAGATGTTTTCCAGAAGCATGGACAGGTTTTTGTCCTCCGTTGGCAACATGGTTCAAAGGTAAGGCTGCACTCTGGTTTGGATCTCCTGTGCCTTCTGTTCTCCTGTGAACCCACCTCTCAGGGGGGTGGGGAGGGTCCCACTGAGCCCCTGTCCTCTCCAGGAACTCGGAGAAGCAGCTTCCTCACCTTCGCCACAGCTATTTGTGATGGTCATGGTGTGCGTTGTGTGGCTCTGAGCCTGTGCAGAGCCCAGAGTCCTCCCCATTACGTGAAAAGGCTAAAATGTCAGCAGGGCAGCCTCCCCACTAAGTTCACATTTGTGTTCCTAGGGCTTCTTTTGTTAATACTCAAGATTCATGTTACGAGCATTTGAGTCCAGTTTTGACTTGCCGTGGAGTTAGGAGCACTCTGCTTTTTTTTTTCTCTGAAAGCTAATGGAGATTTCAGCCAGAAGTGTTACACCTTCCAGGAAACTGTCACATTAATTTGTAACACGTAAGTGAGGCTTTGGGTCTCTTTTTGAACTAACTTAAACTGCAGTTCAGCCTTCTAAATGCTTGTATTTTAAAAAATGCATCACTGGCTTCAGACTGTCATCCCCTTACTCATCAGGTACTGAGGCTTCTCCCACTGCAGTGCCTCTTGGCGTCAGCTCCCACGTGAGAATTCCCGGGTGCCTCAGATCAGGCACATCTCATGAAGGGCTCAGACGCAGCATTACTTGAGTACCTCTCGTAATTTCCGCAGTATGAACATGTCTCTCAGTTTACATATCCAGTAAATAAGGCCTGGAAACAGGAGCCTAGGATTTGACTCTGTGCAGAAAATTAAGAGAAAGTTGCTTATATTCTCAGGGATGTTGCATTTTAAAATACTGTATGAAGGCCAAGCTGTGGTGGTTATCTAGGCAGAAATCTACTTAAAATGTTCTGAAAATAAAGCCTTAGTCTTAAGAAAAACTAGTGCTCAGCATTCATACAAACACGATAAGAGAACTGTAGTTTATGAAAGTCACTGGGCTGTTTTTTTCCTGATAGCTGGCACCAGTGAAGTTAGATTTATGATTATATTAGAAGCTAATTGTGAAATCTGTTTAATGTGTCCCCCTGTCCTGCCTTATAATTTTATTGTTTGGCCCCCAGGAATGTTAAGAGAAAGTAAAATAAGATAGCCTGTAAGTTGCCCGTTCACAGCAGTACCCTTTCTCACCCATCTTTCTGTGTCTCATCCTACTTGAACTCTCAGAAGTCTGTGACTTTTAGTGTTTTAGAAGAACCAGCCAAGCTTCAGGTATTTCTCCTGTTCTACTTTTTTTATTAATGGATGGTGGCCTTTGGGCCGTTTCTAGGGTGCCGTCGTGCACTCGTTTGCAGATAGAGCATGTGTCTTCTTTCCTCATCAGCATTTCCGTGAGCCGCTGTGAGGCCACCAGAGGGCTGGACCAGCCTTCCTGACACAACTGTGACCTGTTTAGAGGCATTTGCTCTCCAGCCACTTGACAACGCGTATTTAGTTACAAGGGTAACAGACCAGAGGCAGGGTTCCCAAACTGAACCTTAAAGCAGTTTAACTTTCTGCTTCAGTAGAGGCATTCAGTTTAGGCATTCTAATTTTTCTGTCACTTAAGTTTTATGCTGGTCAGCAAACTGGGAGATGGTTTGGCTGGCAGGTAACATGCACGATTAGCCTGCCCAGAGCAGCATCTAGTGGTGCATCAGCAGCTTTGAAGTCCTTTCCCTGTGAGGTGGGTGCCCCAGGCACTCTGCCGTTCTCAGGATGTGACAGAATAAAACTCAGCCTGAGTCCAGACAGGGTGGCATTGTTTTAGACAGCTCCCTGGAACCGGGGGCAGGGGAGTTCCTTTTGGTCCATAGCATCACAGTGATCCATTTCCTCCTCCTTGGATTTCTTTTTTCTTTTATGTTTCTTGGATTCTTATACTCTATTTTGTTTGCTTGCTTTTTTAACTTAAATGAAACACACTTTTTAAAAAATGTTTTTATTGTAAACCTTAACAAACATACAAACATTCCATACATGATGTACAAGCAGTGGCTGACAATATCATCACATAGTTGTATATTTATCACTATGATCATTTTTTGAACATTTGCATCTCTCCAGCAAAATAAATAAAAAAGAAAAAATTCATACATACCAAACCCCTTGCCCCCCCTCATTGACTACTAGTATTTCTGTCTACTCTATTTTAACCTTTCTTCCCCCTATTATTTGTTTATTTTTTAATCCCTATTTTTTACTCATTTCTCCATACTATAGACAGAAAGACACTTTTTAAAATTAATTTTCCAGGAGAACCAGTGGAAAGCAGTCACTTTTCCATCCTGTTCCTTTATTTACTTCCTGGGAGCTTTGGAGATTAGTTCAGAGTTTTTTTTGTTTTTTTTGTTTTGTTTTTAGCTTTTAAAAGGAGGAATTTAATAAGCTACAAGTTTACCATTCTAAGGCCATGAAAAATGACCAAATTAAAGGTAGTCTTTAAAAGTGCCCAAGTTAAGACACCAAAAAGAGGTTACCTTCACTCAAGAAAGGCTGATGAAGTTCATGGTTTCTCTTTCAACTGGAAATGCACATTGCAATCATGGTGATGTCTGCTAGCTTTCTCCCCAGGTTTCTTGTTTCATGAAGCTGCCCCAGGGGCATTTCCCTTCTTCGTCTCCAAAGTCTCTGGCTGCATGTGCTCTTGCAGGTTTCATGACTCTTTCTCTTTAAAATGCTTTCAATTTTAAATGGTTCCAGTTAACTAATAAAGACCCACTTGGAATGGGTACAGTCACAATTCCATGGAAACTATCTAATCAAAATTTATTACCCATAGTTGGGTGGGTCAGATCTTTATGGGAACAATAAAAAATCTCCTAACCAGCAATACTGAATGAGGATTAAAGGACATGGCTTTTCTGGGGTCCACAACAGATTCAAACTGGCACATATGGTTTCTCTTGCACTGTTGTAGGTTGTTTTTCTCTTGATGCTTTCAGAATTTTCTACTTCTCTTAAACATTTGACAAACTGAGTAGTATGTCTTGGGGAAGGGCTATTTTGATTTATTCTATTTGGAGTTCATTGGGAGTTGATTTACATATTTATGCCCTTTATTAGGGTTTGTAAGTTTTCCCCATTATCTCCTCAACTAATCTTCCTAGCCTTTACACTTCTCTTCTCCTGAGTCATCAATCATTTTCCTATTTGTGGGCTTTGTTTTGTCCATACTTTCCCTGAGACCCAATTCAAATTTTTCCAACTTTTTTTTTGCTATTTGCTCTTCTGTGAGTTCAATATCTGTTGTCTTGTCCTCCAGTTCTCATATTCTTTCTTCTGCCTTTTCAAATCTTCTGTTGTGTGTCGTTAACATATTTTTATTTTGTCTGCAGCATCTTTAATCTCTGTGATATCTGCACTTTTTCTGTTTGTTCTTTCAAATTCCTCTTAATGCTCTCTCAGTGTCTTCTTGATCTCATTTATGTCATTAGACATTCTGTTGATTTTATTTGGTAGAGTTACATGAACATCTTTGATTAATTGTTCCAAAATCTGTGTTTTAATTTGATCATTAGACTGGGCTTTATCTGTCTGCATCTTGTTATACTTACTGGTATTCTGTTGCCTTTGAGGCATGTAAATATCTTGATAGGGTTACTTTGGAAGTTGATTTTCTTTAGTAATCTAAAGCTTTGTATTCACAGGATGGATGTGGAATAGGATGTGGGGCATAGGGTGGGGCACAATAATGCGGTGACGAGTTGCAGTGCAGGTATACGAATGAGTTGGGGATGCTACACTTGTGTTTGTGAGCATCGATTGTGGGGGCAGTGTTTTGAGGCACAGTGTGGGATCCACTGGGATGGAGTACAGATCAGATAGGCCTTGGAGCACCAGAGGATGGTGCAGTGTTGAGAACACAGAGGAATGGCATGACATTTCCCTCAGTTTTGAAGGAATGTTTTCTGGATAGAGAATTCTTTACTGCTAGTTTTTCTCTTCAAGTGTCTGAAATTTGCCTTACTACTGCCTTCTCACCTCCATGATTTCTGATGAAAAAGCAGCACTTAATCTTATTGAGCATTATACATAAGAAACTGCTTTACCTTGCTGTTTTCATAATACTGTTTATTAGTGGTATTTGACATTCTTATTTATATATGCCTTGGAATAGGTCTGTTCAGGTTTTTAAGTTGGTATGTATTGGGAATTTTGGAGTTCTATGTCTACATCTTTCATAAGTGTTGGTAAATTTTTGATTATTATTTCCTTTAAGTATTCCCTCTGCCCTTTTCTCCTTCTCTTCTTCTGGGACTGCTGTGATCTGAATGCTAGTGTATTTTGCATTGTCAATCCATTCCCTGAGATTTTACTTTATTTGTCCCATTCTTTCTTCTATCTGTTCTTTTGTCTGTTCTAATTTATGTGCTCTGTCTTCTACTTTGCTTATCCTTTCTTCTGCCGTTTCAAATCTGCTGTTGTGTGCCTCTAGTATATTTTTAACTTCATCTATTTTTACTTTAACTCTGCAAAAGCCATTGTTTTTCTTTACATGCTACAAAATTCTGTTTATGTTCACCTGACATCCTCCTAATATTCTTTATCACTTCAGTCAGCCTCTTGAATTGATTTAGGAAACTCATTTGAACATCTTTGATTGGTTATTTCAAGTTGTAAATCTTCTCTTACTTTTTTTTTTATTAATTAAAAAATTAACTAACACAACATTCAGAAATCATTCCATTCTACATATACAATCAGGAATTCCCAACATCATCACATAGATGCACATTCATCATTTCCCAGTACATTTGCATCGATTTAGAAAAAGAAATAAAAAGACAACAGAAAAAAAAATAAAACGATAATAGAAAGAAATAAAAATAAAAAATAAAAAAAAACTATACCTCAGATGCAGCTTCATTCAGTGTTTTAACATAATTACATTACAATTAGGTAGCATTGTGCTGTCCATTTCTGAGCTTTTGTATCCAATCCTGTTGCACAGTCTGTATCCCTTCAGCTCTAATTACCCATTATCTTACCCTATTTCTATCTCCTGATGGTCTCTGTTACCAATGACATATTCCAAGTTTATTCTCTAATGTCGGTTCACTTCACTGGGACCATACAGTATTTGTCCTTTAGTTTTTGGCTAGTCTTACTCAGCATAATGTTCTCTAGGTCCATCCATGTTATTACATGCTTCATAAGTTTATTCTGTCTTAAAGCTGCATAATATTCCATCGTATGTATATACCACAGTTGGTTTAGCCACTCATCTGTTGATGGGCATTTTGGCTGTTTCCATCTCTTTGCAATTGTAAATAATGCTGCTATAAACATTGGTGTACAAATGTCCGTTTGTGTCTTTGCCCTTAAGTCCTCTGAGTAGATACCTAGCAATGGTATTGCTGGGTCGTATGGCAATTCTATTCAGCTTTTTGAGGAACCGCCAAACTGCCTTCCACAGCGGTTGCACCATTTGACATTCCCACCAACAGTGGATAAGTGTGCCTTTTTCTCCACATCCTCTCCAGCAGTTGTCATTTTCTGTTTTGATAATGGCCATTCTGGTGGGTGTGAGATGATATCTCATTGTGGTTTTGATTTGCATTACTCTAATGGCCAGGGACATTGAGCATCTCTTCATGTGCCTTTTGGCCATTTGTATTTCCTCTTCTGAGAGGTGTCTGTTGTCTTTTTCCCATTTTGTAATTGGATTGGCTGTCTTTTTGTTGTTGAGTTGAACAATCTCCTTGTATATTCTGGATACTAGACCTTTATCTGATATGTCGTTTCCAAATATTGTCTCCCATTGTGTAGGCTGTCTTTCTACTTTCTTGATGAAGTTCTTTGATGCACAAAAGTGTTTAATTTTGAGAAGTTCCCATTTATTTATTTCTTTCTTCAGTGCTCTTGCTTTAGGTTTAAGGTCCATAAAACCACCTCCCATTGTAAGATTCATAAGATATCTCCCTACATTTTCCTCTAACTGTTTTATGGTCTTAGACCTAATGTTTAGATCTTTGATCCATTTTGAGTTAACTTTTGTATAGGGTGTGAGATACAAGTCCTCTTTCATTCTTTTGCATATGGATATCCAGTTCTCTAGGCACCATTTATTGAAGAGACGGTTCTGTCCCAGGTGAGTTGGCTTGACTGCCTTATCAAAGATCAAATGTCCATAGATGAGAGGGTCTATATCTGAGCACTCTATTCGATTCCATTGGTCGATATATCTATCTTTATGCCAGTACCATGCTGTTTTGTCCATTGTGACTTCATAATATGCCTTAAAGTCAGGCAGCGTGAGACCTCCAGCTTCATTTTTTTTCCTCAAGATGTTTTTAGCAATTCGGGGCAACCTGCCCTTCCAAATAAATTTGCTTATTGGTTTTCTATTTCTGAAAAATAAGTTGTTGGGATTTTGATTGCTATTGCATTGAATCTGTAGATCAATTCAGGTAGAATTCATATCTTAACTATATTTAGTCTTCCAATCCATGAACACAGTATGCCCTTCCATCTATTTAGGTCTTCTGTGATTTCTTTTAACAGTTTTTTGTAGTTTTCTTTGTATAGGTCTTTTGTCTCTTTAGTTAAATTTATTCCTAAGTATTTTATTCTTTTAGTTGCAATTGTAAATGGACCGTTTCTTGATTTCCCCCTCAGCTTGTTCATTGCTAGTGCATAGAAACATTACAGATTTTTGAATGTTGATCTTGTAACCTGCTACTTTGCTGTACTCATTTATTAGCTCTAGTAGTTTTGCTGTGGATTTTTCAGGGTTTTCGATGTATAGTATCATATCATCTGCAAACAGTGGGAGTTTTACTTCTTCCTTTCCAATTTTGATGCCTTGTATTTCTTTTTCTTGTCTAATTGCTCTGGCTAGCACTTCCAACACGATGTTGAATAACAGTGGTGATAATGGACACCCTTGTATTGTTCCTGATCTTAGGGGGAAAGTTTTCAATTTTTCCCCATTGAGGATGATATTAGCTGAGGGTTTTTCATATATTCCCTTTATCATTTTAAGGAAGTTCCCTTGTATTCCTATCCTTTGAAGTGTTTTCAACAGGAAAGGATGTTGAATCTTGTCAAATGTCTTCTCTGCATCAATTGAGATGATCATGTGATTTTTCTTTTTTGATTTGTTGATATGGTGTATTACATTAATTGATTTTCTTATGTTGAACCATCCTTGCATACCTGGGATGAATCCTACTTGGTCATGATGTATAATTCTTTTAATGTGTTGCTGGATTCGATTTGCTAGAATTTTGTTGAGGATTTTTGCATCTATATTCATTAGAGAGATTGGTCTGTAGTTTTCTTTTTTTGTAATATCTTTGCCTGGTTTTGGTATGAGGGTGATGTTGGCTTCATAGAATGAATTAGGTAGCTTTCCCTCCACTTCAGTTTTTTTGAAGAGTTTGAGCAGGGTTGGTACTAATTCTTTCTGGAATGTTTGGTAGTATTCACATGTGAAGCCGTCTGATCCTGGACTTTTCTTTTTGGGAAGCTTTTTTTTTTTTTTATTTTATTTATTTTTTTTTTTTTAAAGAGAGAGGGAGGAAGGGAAGGAAAGACAGAGAGAAAGAAGGAAGGATGGAAGGAAGGAAGGGAGGAAGAAAGGGAAACATCTTTAAACATTTTCTTGTTTTATTGTATTTTGTTTATTTGTTTGTTTTTTACATGGGCTGGGGCCGGGAATCGAACCGAGGTCCTCCGGCATGGCAGGCAAGCACTTTGCCCGCTGAGCCACCGTGGCCCGCCCTCTTTTTGGGAAGCTTTTGAATGACTGATTCAATTTCTTTACTTGTGACTGGTTTGTTGAGGTCATCTATTTCATCTTGAGTCAAAGTTGGTTGTTCATGCCTTTCTAGGAAGTTGTCCATTTCATCTACATTGTTGTATTTATTAGCATAAAGTTGTTCGTAGTATCCTGTTATTACCTCCTTTATTTCTGTGAGGTCAGTGGTTATGTCTCCTCTTCCATTTCTGATCTTATTTATTTGCGTCCTCTCTCTTCTTCTTTTTGTCAATCTTGCTAAGGGCCCATCAATCTTGTTGATTTTCTCATAGAACCAACTTCTGGTCTTATTGATTTTCTCTATTATTTTCATGTTTCTCAATTTCATTTATTTCTGCTCTAATCTTTGTTATTTCTTTCCTTTTGCTTGCTTTGGGGTTAGTTTGCTGTTCTTTCTCCAGTTCTTCCAAGTGGACAGTTAATTCCCGAATTTTTGCCCTTTCTTCTTTTTTGATATAAGCATTTAGGGCAATAAATTTCCCTCTTAGCACTGCCTTTGCTGCGTCCCATAGGTTTTGATATGTTGTGTTTTCATTTTCATTCGCCTCGAGATATTTACTAATTTCTCTTGTAATTTCTTCCTTGACCCACTGGTTGTTTAAGAGTGTGTTGTTGAGCCTCCACGTATTTATGAATTTTCTGGCACTCTGCCTATTATTGATTTCCAACTTCATTCCTTTATGATCTAAGAACGTGTTGTGTATGATTTCAATCTTTTTAAATTTGTTAAGACTTGCTTTGTGACCCAGCATATGGTCTATCTTTGAGAATGATCCATGAGCACTTGAGAAAAAGGTGTATCCTGCTGTTGTGGGATGTAATGTCCTATAAATGTCTGTTAAGTCTAGCTCATTTATTGTAATATTCAACTTCTCTGTTTCTTTATTGATCCTCTGTCTAGATTTTCTGTCCATTGATGAGAGTGGTGAATTGAAGTCTCCACCTATTATGGTATATGTGTCTATTTCCCTTTTCAGTGTTTGCAGTGTTTGCCTCATGTATTTTGGGGCATTCTGGTTCGGTGCATAAATAATTATGATTGTTATGTCTTCTTGTTTAATTGTTCCTTTTATTAGTAGATAGTATCCTTCTTCGTCTCTTTTAACTGTTTTACATTTGAAGTCTAATTTGTTGGATATTAGTATAGCCACTCCTGCTCTTTTCTGGTTGTTATTTGCATGAAATATCTTTTCCCAACCTTTCACTTTCAACGTATGTTTATCTTTGGGTCTAAGATGTGTTTCCTGTAGACAGCATATAGAAGGATCCTGTTTTTTAATCCATTCTGCCAGTCTATGTCTTTTGATTGGGGAATTCAGTCCATTAACATTTAGTGTTATTACTGTTTGGGTAATACTTTCCTCTACCATTTTGCCTTTTGTATTATATATATCATATCCGACTTTCCTTCTTTCTACACTCTTCTCCATACCTCTCTCTTCTGTCTTTTCGGTTCTGACTCTAGTGCTCCCTTTAGTATTTCTTGCAGAGCTGGTCTCTTGGTCACAAATTCTCTCAGTGACTTTTTGTCTGAAAATGTTTTAATTTCTCCCTCATTTTTGAAGGACAATTTTGCTGGATATAGAAGTCTTGGTTGGCAGTTTTTCTCTTTTAGTAATTTAAATATATCATCCCACTGTCTTCTAGCTTCCATGGTTTCTGCTGAGAAATCTACACATAGTCTTATTGGGTTTCCCTTGTATG